>NC_025689.1:12991892-13058090 GCF_000633955.1 Camelina sativa
AAAAAAAAAAAAAAAAAAAAAAAAAAAAACAGCGGGAAAGATATTGATTCAATGGCCGAGAAAGAAGAGGGTGTGAAGCTTATAGGATCGTGGGCAAGTCCATTCAGTCGTAGAGTCGAGATGGCTCTCAAACTCAAAGGCGTGCCATACGATTACTTGGACGAAAACTATTTGGTCGTGAAGAGCCCTTTGCTACTTCAACTCAACCCAATTTACAAAAAAGTCCCTGTTTTGGTCCACAATGGTAATGTATTACTCGAGTCACAGCTGATCCTTGAATACATCGACCAAACCTGGACAAACAATCCAATTCTACCGGAGAATCCGTACGACAGAGCCATGGCTCGATTCTGGGCCAAGTACGTCGATGAACAAGTAAATTCGTAAAACTAATTCCTTTGTTAACTAATTGCATAGGTATAATTTCTAGAAACGATATGATAAACACTTAGAACTAACTGTTTCTACAAGTTCAATAGTGAAATCAAGATTCTTATTCCCATTGGTAATGAAGCCACACCTCTCCGTAATAATCATTTCCATTGTATTTGCATGTAAAATTATAATAATCAATATTGTCGCGAATATTTAGTTAAATAAATGATAATGATAATTAAGAAGTATATTGGTCATGATGCATGTAAAAAAAAAAGTATATTAATTACTTACATGTTTATGAAACTTTTGCTGTATATAATTAACCTTGTAGGTAGTATCGATAGGGTTCAGGTCTCTGGTCAAATCAGAAAATCGTATTGATGCTGCAACCGAGGAAGTTCAACAACAAATTATGAATCTTGAGAATCTAATCAGGAACAAAGATTTCTTCGGCGGAGAGACAATAGGATTCTTGGACATGGTCGTGGGAAGTATAATCCCGTTCTGTCTAGCTCGGGGTTGGGAAGGTATGGGAATTGATATGATTCCAGAGGAAAAATTTCCAGAACTAAACAGATGGATCAAGAATTTGAAAGAAATTGAGATTGTAAGGGAATGTATTCCTGATAGAGAGAAACATATTGAGCACATGATGAAAATTGTAAAGCTAATGAGAGCAGCCTAAGAGACAACATACTACGCTTTAATCCTGCGATGTTAACTATAGTAGTATATGTCTTGTTATTGCAAATTTTTATGAACAATCTACTAAATAAAGATGAGTGATACATGTATCCGTAGTGGTAGTGGTAGTAGAATAAAAATGTATGAATGTCTAGTTCTATCTTAATTATTGACATATGATTATATTTTATCATGAGATATTTTATTGATATTGTTTAGTTAATAACTAATTTAAATTACTCAAACAAAAATCTAACATTTAAGTCCGGTCGTATAAAGTCATACATAATTCGATAGGTGCAGGTGAGTTTCAACATGCATCTAAACGATTAGTTATTTGGCGACGTCACGTAATCTGATACCAGAAAGTGCTTGCTGATGAGGAGTCTGATATATCAAATTTTTGTAAATAATGTGACTGTTAGAAAACTAGAATATGTCTAGGCATGAGGATTAGTACACACATACCAATAATGATGAACAAATTTACAAGTGATGCCAGTCATGATGTTACCTACCATATGTCCTTCGATGATACCTATGAATGATGCACATGCATTATGTTTTTTATAGGTGTTCCACACCAAGGAAAATAAACTATCATAGTAAAAGCTTTAAATGGGCCTTTTCTTTTCATTTATATTTTTTGTAGTCAAGATCAATTTACATAAGAGTATAATAGTAGTTTTTACAAAATCATGTCACATATCAATTTATGTAATAACTTAGCTTATATTTTAAATTTTAAAGTTATATCAAAATTATGAAAGTTAACATTAGATATACCAAAAAATCAAAAAATAAAATAAAAATGATATATCAGAATAGTTTTGGAAAAAATGTAAAGAGGAAAAATAATAAAAATGAATTATTCAATAATTATTATTGTAAGAATAAAAGACCTATAATTATTTCTCCAACTTCCAAAGGTAAAGAAACAGAGTTCTCAAGTCTAGTAGAAAACAGAGACCGAAAGGAAAGCTAATACTTAAAAGAATGACAGAAAACATAAAGAAACTTGCTCAAGGAAAGAAAGGGTATTTGCAAGAATAGTAAATAAATTAATTTTTGGATACAACTAGAAACGTATATCTAAGGGCATGTGCATCAGCATATAAATCAAGTGTTCTTCAGTAATTAATTCTCAAATTTAAATCGAAATTGACAATATAAGGAAGATACGTTCCTATAATTGAGACGTATTTTATCTCGTCCGTCCCCACACGTGTCCTATTGTTATTTGTTGTTGTTTTTTTGGTAGGGTGAAGCAAAAACAACCGAAGAGTCGAGATCATTTCTTTCTATTCTTTCCTTTCTCTTCACTCTTTTTCTCTCTCAGACGGCGATTTGTTTGCTCCGACCGATCTGAAATTTCATCTTAAAAATCTCCTCATGCAAAGGCCGATCTGCTCTGTCAAGAGGTTTGTGGTCGAAGTTATCCGCCGGTTCTTAAATTGAAAGAGGTTTGTGTTCGAAATTCAATTTTGGTTTTTATGTAATCTCGATTTAGGGTTTTTTTGATGTATCATCGATTGAGGGTTTAGAGAATTTCAACACGGAGAAGATGTCGATCAAACATATACCGTCGGTGCCGCCAGTTTGGGTTCCAATATGAGCACTACAATTACTCGTCTTACAGAAATTCGGGATAAAAAAGTCCATGAACGGTTAAAAAAAGATTTGATTGAGCATATTTGGACTAACTTTGGACATTTTCCAGATAATGAAGATTAATTAAAAAAAATCTATGAATTTAATAAAATGTATGTTTTTATCTTTGATGTTTCTATGGTTTATGTTTTTTATCTTTCATGTTTTAATTGTATTTTTTGTTTTTTNAAATGTTATGAGAGCATGCATAATACTCCATAATATGATTATCGAGGATGAAAGAGGAACATACAGTTACCGAAACATTGTTTCAGAATTTCAACACGGAGAAGATGTCGATCAAACATATACCGTCGGTGCCGCCAGTTTGGGTTCCAATATGAGCACTACAATTACTCGTCTTACAGAAATTCGGGATAAAAAAGTCCATGAACGGTTAAAAAAAGATTTGATTGAGCATATTTGGACTAACTTTGGACATTTTCCAGATAATGAAGATTAATTAAAAAAAATCTATGAATTTAATAAAATGTATGTTTTTATCTTTGATGTTTCTATGGTTTATGTTTTTTATCTTTCATGTTTTAATTGTATTTTTGTTTTTTTCAAGTTTTTGTAAGTTTGTAATTTTCTTATGTTTTTAATGTCAATGTTATATGTTTTATTTAAATTAAAACTTTAATATGTTTTTATAGATTTATTTAAATAATTAATTTTTTAATTAAAAATACTATGAAAGACCACACCCTGAAGAACACCCTGAAGGACACCAATGCTAAACAAAACTTAAGAAACTATCAACATATAAATAAAATAATTGAAGGACAAAAATTGAGGGACACATGCCCTAAGATAGAATAAAATCAAACAAAAAGGAGAAATTTCTTGAACGTTGAGTATTATTATTGACAAAGTTGGTATTGTTTGAGGAAGAAGAAAAGTAGTATATTTGAATTAATGGAGAGATGATAATGTGTTCACGGTTCATTGGATATTTAGCAGCGATATTCACTAAGAGAAGGCAAAATGGTATTTTCTTCATATAGTAGTCAAACACGAGAACGGAACCACAAAAACAAAACTACTAGTCAAAAGAGGAAGGATGTAACGCCTAGAGAACAGAACCATATAAACTGCATACGTGAACCGATCAATAATAATTCACGAGAACAGCAGTTACAAAACCACATAAAATAGTCAAAGAAGAATAAAGAGTTACATTAACAAAACAAAAAAAAAAAAAGTTAGAGAGTGAGAGAGAGAGAGGTGCAATGGCAGAGATTGGAGAGGATGTGAAGCTTCTAGGGTTTTGGGCAAGTCCTTTTAGTCGTAGAGTCGAGATGGCTCTCAAACTCAAAGGCATGCCATATGAGTACTTGGAGCAAGATATAGTGAACAAGAGCCCTTTGCTTCTCCAGCTAAATCCGGTTTACAAGAAGGTTCCGGTTTTTATCCACAACGGTAAACACATACCCGAGTCACATCTGATTCTCGAATATATCGACCAAACATGGAAGCAAAATCCAATTCTTCCTCAAGATCCTTACGAGAAATCCATGGCTTTATTTTGGGCTAAGTTCGTTGATGAACAGGTAACCTTATATATCAATTTGCTTAGGTGATTTCTAGAAACTATTAGTACTTTTGTGATGAAACGGTTTACGATATTCTTGTAGGTCGGACCAGGAGCGTTCAAGGATGTGATAAAAGCAGAGAAGGGAATAGAGGTTGCAATCGAGGAGGCTCGAGAACTCTTTACTTTTCTTGAGAAGGAAGTCACCGGAAAAGATTTCTTCGGCGGCAAGACGATCGGATTCTTGGACTTGGTCGCAGGAAGTATGATTCCGTTTTGTATAGCTCGAAGTTGGGAAGGTATGGGAATTGATATGATTCCGGAAGAAAAGTTTCCGGAACTGAACAGATGGATCAAGAATATGAAAGAAAATGAGATCGTGAGGGAATGTATTCCTCCTAGAGAGAAACAGATTGAGCACATGAAGAAAGTTGCAGAACGAATCAAATCAGCCTAATTAATAGAAAACAACTATACTCTTCGATCGATCGATAGATGTTAACTATATGTTTCATGTTTGTATAATCTCGTTAAATAAAAGTTGTATGAACAACGTAATTATTTCTTTTACTAAATTCTAATATCATATTAATTACTATCTTACTATATTAATTGGGAAGTACAAATATCAAACTAATCTTAAAATGTGTAAAAATTTATATTCACTTGCCATTAGAAAAACTTGATTAATTAATTAATCTTTATTAATTATTAATAAACCAAAAAATCGTTGACAGATAAATTAAATCTACAAAAGTAGATAAAATTTATTCGAATCTAAACTAATTCGTACTTAAAAAGAAAAAATATTATTAAAAAATTAACAACTAAAATTTTAAAAATCTAATCAAATAAAATCTACAACTATAAGTTTTATCAAAAAATTTTACCATCACGGGTTAAAATTTTTATCAAAAATCTAATCGAATAAAATCTATATCAGTTCTGTTTAACAGCTTAGATTTTAAAATTTAATAAATAACATAATAAATTATTACAAATTTTCATAAAAAAAAGTTTAGCGTGCGGTTTTCCCACGGATTACTATCTAGTATATAAACATTTTGAATGTTGTATTATTTCAGTTTCTTACAAATCTTAAAAGTTAGTTTGGGAATTGGTTTCCAGTTTCGACACGCAAAAAGTTGTCTAAACAGTGACAACTAAGGCCATCCTTAACGGGATAACTTTCCCCCTTTTCTTAGCCCAATAAATAATAAAAATATGTAACAGTGGGCTTAGATCAATTTTTTTGATCTTGGTTCAGAACTGATCCAAAGGGTGTTCCAATATTCTTCCTCTCTTCTGATTGGTCGAAAAAAAATTGAGTATTTTTAATTTTTTCATTTCTTTCATTCGCACGAAATCGTGTGTGTAGGGTTTCTTTCTCTTGCGAAAACGGCGACAGCTTCATTCTCGACATAGTCGCCGCTGAAGCTTTGTTTTCCGGCAATTGAAACACGAAATCGAAAGGAGAGAAGCTAGTTCCGTCCTATTCCGTCCTTGTCTCCGTCGTTGTCTCCGTCGTTTCCTTTGTCCGGCTTTTGGCAAATCGAAACCAAATCTCAATCGAAACCACTTAATTACGAATAGAAAATTGCATTGCCTATTATTTGCGATTTCTTAATTGCATTGCCTGTTTCTTGTAGTTTCTTGGACCACTTCACGCATAGAAAATAGTTTTGTGAGAGAATCCATAGTTCTCTTCTCTGAATTGTTTAAATCTATGTCGAAGTAGCTGAAATCTAGGGTTTAGATTCGCTCTCGCAGGTCGTTGCTGAGTTCTTCAAGCTTTGTTCTTTTTTTCTCCAAGGTAAAATTTAGCTTCGAGACTCTAATTGTGATTATGATCGATCAAATTCAGAATCGTCTTGTGTTTTTTTGTTTTTGTTTTGATGTTTCAATTTTATTTTTGGGATTTATGGGATGCAGATAATAATGGAGTTTGATAACGGTAGTCTAGAGGTCTTTTTAGCGGTAGGAGTAGTGGTAAGGAAGTAGTAGTAGAAGAAGAAGAGAGTGGGAGGAGCTTGAAAGTGTATAGCAGGAAAGGGAATCATTCTAGAGGTAGTGAGGGTGGTGGTTCAGCGGTTAAAAGGAGAATGCATGGTTTGTTGTTTAGCACTTTGTTCATTGATTCATTGACTCGGATTTTAGCCCTAGTTGAATCTCTTGGACTGTCTGATCACTTCTTAGTCAAAGCTATGACTAGCTAAGTGGTGTCACAGTAGTTATAGGCTATAGCAAAGGTCGTAACTCTCTTGGATCATGGGAAAGCTGAACTGAAGAATCAAAGTTTCCTTAGTAGGCCGGTTTTAGCGAGCTTTAGCAGGATGTGGGGAACAAGATAAGTTTTGTTTAGTGTGTGTCAAGTGTTATGACTTTTACTTATACACAAGTTTTGGTTGCTGTGCCGAGGGAGATGAGAGATTGTTGGTAGCAGAGTATATGCCAAATGATACTCTCTCAAAGCATCTCTTTCAATGTAATTGTCTTATCCTTCTCTCGTTATTAGCTTGGTTTATAATCATGTTTGGATGCTTTACATTCTTCTTTTTGTTTAATGTTTTCAGGGGAAAAGTGGGTGTGGATTCTTGGATCATTTGCAGCTTCCTTGGGTGATGACAAAGAAGGAGCTCTCTGTTTTCAGTGTTTACATGGAATCTGTTGTTGTGGGTGATGACAAAGAAGGAGCTCTCTGTTTTTTAATTTGAAAGTTTTGTAGGTAAGTATTAATAATTTTTTGTCCAAGATCATTGAATTTGGTTTGTATATTTGTTCACATTCAAGTTTTGGTCTATAGTTAATAATAAATTACGTCTTTGTAAAATGTTTAAGAATATTATATTACTATATCTTTATTCTAAGAACACCAAAATTAGTTCCCCCATTTTTTTTACCTATCATCTTAACAACTGATCTTAGATTATTTTCACTATATATTTAATCTAAGAACATACAAAAAAGTTATCCCATTAAGGATGCCCTAACTACCACGGACATCACATGTATGGGTGTGGCGTGTGGGTCTAACCAATCGGTTACCTGATTTTTCTTAAACAAAGCTAAAGCAAATTTACACTGATTCAAACCAAATTATATTCAAATCCGACTTGATTTAACTGAATTAACCAGTTTTACCAGATTTTAACTGTCAAAACCAAAAAAAAATAATTAATTTCGATAAAAAAAATTTCAACCAAAATAAATCGAGATCTGAACCAAACCAAACAGGTTATTCATTTGACTAATTTCTATAAGCAAAAGAAACTGGAAACCAAATCAACCGGATCGGTTGGTTTTATTAACCGAACTCGCAGCCTACTACTTATATGGCTTAACCATAGAAATAATCACCGACACTTTACAGATAGTTACTAAAGCAATAATTTGCTAGAGCCTACAGCCTAGAGCCTAGACATTATGTGGCGACTGGTGAGCATGCACATAAGTCATAATATATATACACATTTTAACTTATGCCAAAATCTCTTAATCAGTATCTCGATGATGGAGAAGAAGACACCAATGGGACGTGCTGGTAAACCAAATGAAGTTTCATCGCTTGTGGCATTTCTTTGTTTTCCGGCAGCTTCTTATATAACAGGTCAAACAATCTGCGTTGACGGAGGTGCAACGGTCAATGGCTTCTCTTTCAAGCCTCTGATTTAAAGCTGGCGTTGATTGTTCGTTTTGGATTGTGTCTATGCATGTTTCTTTGTTTACTGTGTATTTATCTTCAAATAAACTCGCAATCTCTAGCGTCTTAAGAACACCGGCCTGTTTTATTGTTGAATAAAAATGAAAGGAGAGCAATCCATTTTTTTTTCGTTTGAAGGCATGCACTTCTATACCGGTTGCTTCGCTATATCAACTATAGTTGAATAATATGAATGTGTTTGATAATTTTATGGAAATGTAGTTTTTAAGAAGATGCAAATGTTTATATCTTATAATTATTCTTTTTTTCTATAAACTTTTTCATGTAAACATAAATTACAAATTAAACTTACAAATTGGTGTGTGTGTGTTTTTTTTTTTAATTTGTGAAAAGGTTTTAAAAATCAAACATAAGACCTTTGTATTTCTTGTCTACAAGCAACACCATTCATTGTTAGTAGGAAACACCACCAAACGGACAACTCTATAACAATATTACAAGAAAGGTCGTGTTATTCAAACATTGTTATAAACAAAATATGAATAAACCTAAACTAGAAACAAGTATGAAGAAGCCGAAAATACTTTCATAACTCTCCAAAATATATCTATAGGGTCCATAACTCCATATTATTTACCTTTTATTTTACAAAGGTTTTATTTGTAATATTTTTTTGAGTTTTTGAAAACTGTTAATGTTACCAATTTTTTTTTTCTATGGTCACCAAATACCAATTATATAGTACGATTTTAACACACCCGATGTCAAGATGTGCTAGTGGATACGGAGCTGTCAACATCCATGATCTGGAATTATTTTGTTTTCTTAAACATGTGATCTTCGTTAAGAAACTATTAGCCAGAAATATTCTATCATTTATCCTGTGGTCCAACGGTCGTTAATGTGTATATATTTGCGCAAAATCAGCGAAGAAGTACGTAGATGGAGGAAATGGCAAAACCTAGTGCAACTCGTGTGATAATAACAGTTTTAATGGAGATAAAATAAACATCAAATAATAGATAGTGTTATAACACTATATATTTTGTTTATTATTTGATGTTTATTTGGGAGTAAGAGTGAGACCAAAACATTTCTTGTTCCAATGGACTGAACTAAAAAGATAATCCGATTTTTTTCAGGCTTATATATCTAGCTCTTAATAATGCCTTTTCTGAAGGATCGGACCGGTGTTAAACATTTGGCACTGGTCCTAGACTCCTAATAAATATAGTTATTTTATATTAATTTTGATGATCGGATAACCTTTAAATACAGGGTCTTACACCTAGCTTTTCCAAAACACAAAAAACTGCACCCATTCACAATTAGGCTACTCCTAAATTAGCCCAAACCAGTTGAGAAAACCTGGTTTTTACAAAAGAATGGTTAATCACTAAAACCATTTGGGCGACAAAACACCAAAAAACTATCATGAAGAGGATACAACCCTCTCAGGGATGGCTAAAAGAGCTAAAACTTAAGAACATCTCCTCCTATCAAAAATATCTAAAGTGAACGTTACAAAAACGTTCTAAAAGTCTAAACAACATCTATCGCTTTCTAGGATCTTCGCATTTACATCTCATAACCCACCAGAAAACGGCAAACTTTGTCGTCGTTTTACCACAAGACCATTAAAACCCTCAGCCTATAAATGTAAGCTAAAAACACCGATAAGTCTTCAAAGCCAAAACAAAAAAAAAACATTGCTAAGAAGGCAGAAAGCACAAAAACAGAGCGAGAGAGAGAGCTAATGGCGGAGACAGAAGAAGTGAAGCTTTTGGGGATATGGGCGAGCCCTTTTAGCCGGCGGATCGAGATGGCTCTCAAACTCAAGGGCATAAAGTACGATTACGTGGAAGAGAAGCTGGAGAACAAAAGCTCTTTGCTTCTTGCTCTTAACCCTNATCCATGATCTGGAATTATTTTGTTTTCTTAAACATGTGATCTTCGTTAAGAAACTATTAGCCAGAAATATTCTATCATTTATCCTGTGGTCCAACGGTCGTTAATGTGTATATATTTGCGCAAAATCAGCGAAGAAGTACGTAGATGGAGGAAATGGCAAAACCTAGTGCAACTCGTGTGATAATAACAGTTTTAATGGAGATAAAATAAACATCAAATAATAGATAGTGTTATAACACTATATATTTTGTTTATTATTTGATGTTTATTTGGGAGTAAGAGTGAGACCAAAACATTTCTTGTTCCAATGGACTGAACTAAAAAGATAATCCGATTTTTTTCAGGCTTATATATCTAGCTCTTAATAATGCCTTTTCTGAAGGATCGGACCGGTGTTAAACATTTGGCACTGGTCCTAGACTCCTAATAAATATAGTTATTTTATATTAATTTTGATGATCGGATAACCTTTAAATACAGGGTCTTACACCTAGCTTTTCCAAAACACAAAAAACTGCACCCATTCACAATTAGGCTACTCCTAAATTAGCCCAAACCAGTTGAGAAAACCTGGTTTTTACAAAAGAATGGTTAATCACTAAAACCATTTGGGCGACAAAACACCAAAAAACTATCATGAAGAGGATACAACCCTCTCAGGGATGGCTAAAAGAGCTAAAACTTAAGAACATCTCCTCCTATCAAAAATATCTAAAGTGAACGTTACAAAAACGTTCTAAAAGTCTAAACAACATCTATCGCTTTCTAGGATCTTCGCATTTACATCTCATAACCCACCAGAAAACGGCAAACTTTGTCGTCGTTTTACCACAAGACCATTAAAACCCTCAGCCTATAAATGTAAGCTAAAAACACCGATAAGTCTTCAAAGCCAAAACAAAAAAAAAACATTGCTAAGAAGGCAGAAAGCACAAAAACAGAGCGAGAGAGAGAGCTAATGGCGGAGACAGAAGAAGTGAAGCTTTTGGGGATATGGGCGAGCCCTTTTAGCCGGCGGATCGAGATGGCTCTCAAACTCAAGGGCATAAAGTACGATTACGTGGAAGAGAAGCTGGAGAACAAAAGCTCTTTGCTTCTTGCTCTTAACCCTGTCCACAAGAAGGTACCTGTTCTTGTTCACAATGGTAAAACCATTCTCGAGTCTCTAGTAATTCTTGAATACATCGATGAGACTTGGCCTCACAATCCAATTCTCCCTCAAGATCCTTACGAAAGATCCAAAGCTCGGTTCTTTGGTAAACTCATCGATGAACAGGTATGTATATATATACCCACACACTCTCTTCACTAACTCCAGTTTTGTAATTAAATTGATTTAATATTAGCGATTTTTAAAGTCGAGGTCAAATAATAAACAATTGGTGATACTTTAATCAGTTGAAAATGCAAAAAAGTATAATTATTTATTAGAATTAGAGACTAAAAAACTAATGTTGTTGTTTCTCTAAGAATATTGTAGATTATAAATGTGGGTTTTGTATCAATGGCAAAAGCGGATGAGAAAGGAAGAGAAGTGTTGGCCGAACAGGCAAGAGAACTGATTATGTATCTTGAGAAAGAACTTGTCGGAAAAGATTACTTCGGCGGCAAGAATGTCGGATTCTTGGATTTAGTCGCCGGAAGTATGATTCCGTTTTGCTTGGAGAGAGGTTGGGAAGGAATAGGATTGGAAGTGATTACAGAGGAGAAGTTTCCAGAGTACAAGAGATGGGTGAAGAATCTGGAGAAGGTTGAGATTGTTAGAGATTGTATTCCTCCAAGAGAGAAACATGTTGAGCACATGAACTACATGGCAGAGAGAGTAAGATCTTCTTAATTCAAGGAAACAAATCATCTTCTTAAGTCTTTTGATCAGTCCGATGTTGTAATTTAAGTCTTTGGTTAATTATCACATGTTTCAATGTTTGTAAGATGATATCGTTGTTATTGTCCTGTTATATATATATATATATATATGTGGTTGAGACTTGAGAGGGTGAAGATTGATCAACCTTATCTTTTCTAGCTAATAATTAGAAAAGTTTGGTCCATGTCCCATAATATGACAGATTGCGACAACTGAATAAAGAGAATTCAAAACGAATGAATAGAAGGAAAGATAAAAAAGCAACAACAAAATCAAGGTTTGGTTGGGAGTTGGCACCTAACATCCTTACGTATTTCACACCAATAGGTTAACCTCAAGGCTATATAATTACTTTCCAGTATTATTGCCCCATATTATTTTGATAGGGAAATTTTTTATCATCCTCTCTTAAGTACGTAATCTACAAAACAGTACCTCTAGAAGATATGAAAGACTTTGGTCACTTCTCCCAGAATATGACAAAAATATATGGTGGATTTGCGACTATCCTATATAGTAACATTTCCATCACAAAATTTTAGAATATAAGTAAAACTATTTTTCACTGTTTAATAGTTACAAGTACATCGCAATTTTTCTTAAGATTATGAAAAAATTAAAATGAATTTTGTGCCAACTTTTTTTTTTTTTTGTCAACCATTGGGCCACAACAGGCCGGCCTATTAATCTAATCCCTATATTTGTAGGAAACGGGACTCGATCCCGGATGTGATGGTGTCTTGTGCATTAAAGACTTACCTTTGGCCACTGCGAAGGTCAGTTCACTTTTGTGCCAGCTTTTAAGAAAATTAATCCTTTTTGTTCAAAAAGAGAAAATTACTTACAACTGCCAATATAAGATAGATATATATGGCGTTACTAAGTGAGATCGTCTGTCATTTTGAAAATTTGGTTGACTGAGTGATATGCATGAGAAAATATAAAACAGGTTTTGCATGGTCAAACTAAATTATATGTGAACAAAACAATAGTGTGAACAAATTTATTTCGGCATCTTAAAATTTATTATTCTGTGCTTTACAAGAAATTATTAAATATTCTAGCACATATTGTTATTATTATTTGTATGCCTTTAATTAATACTTGTATGCCTTTAATAATATACTTCTAAAATAAACTTGTAATAGTTTTAATTTAAATATTTTGACTCATATGTAGGAAGCATGCATTTTGTAGATTGTTGATGTTAGGAAGAATGCATTTTAGACTGTTGATATTTTTCCATCCATAAAAATATAATAATATCAGTTTCACAGACAAATATGAAAAGGTAATTACAAATCCATTAAACCACTTTTGTTTTTGTCTTACAATATTATAGTATATCTTTAAATATACATCTTTTTTTGAAAGGAATAATTTATTAAGTTTAAGGTATATATTTCTAAATAAATAAAATTTCTCGAAACAAAAAGGAAAATTTTGAGAACTTACTTAAACTTATTAAGAAATTTTAAATCTACAGCAAACTTTTATATTTAAATTTACTAATAAGAAATTTGAAATCTACAACTCTAGTTAATACTATACTTATTTTAACCAAGTTTTGAGTATAAATTAACTATTTTTTAACTAAATTATTAATTTAAAAAGTAAATATGGTGGATACGTTGATAGAGGTGTTATTAAAATTTAATTGTAGGGTATCAGCTATTTTAATATATTTAATTATAAATTATCTGCTTTAGATACGTTGATAGAGGTGCTCTAAGCCGCTAAGAAAAAATCCACAATTAAATAAACGACAATGTAGAAAACTAATTAAACAAAATATAGTCGACTCATTTTAATATAAATCAATAAAGAAAAAATTAAGTCGACAAAAATAAAATATAAGTCGATAGTTCAAAAAAATAACAAAATTGATAAGTTTGAGACCATTTATTTATAATATTTGAAATAGGAGTGAACTGACATTAATATTTGCACCAAAATTGTATTTTTGATGACCAAACAAAAGTGTATATACCAAAAATAAATTCAATCATAAATACTTATATGTATTGGCATCGGTGGTGGTTCATGAGAAGATCAAATGTAGACAAATTTTCTTTTGTTCTTATAAATTCAATCTTATACGGCATGTCAATCTTATACCGCATGTCACTGGTGGATGCAGAAAATTATTTTGTATGGGGCACAAATATATATGATTACTACTTGAGTGATTGACAATACCGTAAGATTTATATTGCATGCTCTTGTTCTTTCAAAGACCGTAGTTATCAAAAGTTGACATGTCGTCTCTCATAATCACTCTGTGATTTTCCTCAATACTGTTCCAAACAAGAATTTTAACCTGAGTATGTAATATATGGTTGAGCGGTGAAGTAGAGGTGATTATAAGCCCATCACACTGAGAAATATTTCAGAAGATCCTATCATTCAGAGTCTTGATTACTACGTAGTTCAAGGACGTTGAAGTCTCAAGCTCAACCATCCAAGCCTCTTCTTTCTTTGCGTGAAGAAACAAAAGCCTAATGCAGCTGAAATGGGAGTGAATGAACCGACTATCCTGAATAATAGATTGCCATAGCTTCGACACAACGCTGCAACGGACAAGAGTTTTGAGTGACACCAACACCAACACCAACAATGTCTCAATGATGTCTTAGCAATAATCGAATTATATGTGAAAAATAGGTTTTGTATGGTCAAACTAAATTATATGTGAACAAAACAATAGTGTGAACAAATTTATTTCGGCATCTTAAAATTGATTATTCTGTGATTTACAAGAAATTATTATATATTCTAGCACATATTGTTATTATTATTTGTATGCCTTTAAGTATTACTTATATGCCTTTAATAATATACTTCGAAAATAAACTTGTAATAGTTTTAAGGGAAAGTTACTAGACTAACCCAAATTAAGGGATTAATTACTAAATTAACTCCTAAAATATAAAGGTTAGATGAGTTATTTTTATACCTAAAATACCCTTTATTGCTTTGTTAGGAAAAAATAAAATACCAAAATATCCTTAATGATTTTTTCCAGCGATAGAGACAAAAAAATAAAAAAATCTGCTGTAAGTTATGACAGATTTATAAGTTTATAACAGATTTTATTGTTAATGGCAGATTTTCTTCGGCAGACTTATTTTAGTTGGCAGACTTATTCAAAATGGTTGCGACAGTTTTTCTTTTTTTCAACAGTTTTTTTTCATGACAGATTTATCATTGACGACACAACAGACTTCCTAATACATGACAATTTTTTTATAATTTGTGGCTGATTTTTTTTTTGTAGTGGTTGCAGATTTTGTTAAAACGGTGAAAATCTTTCATAACATGGCAGATTTGTTGATTTAAAAATAATTACTAGATTGACGTCTAGTGATAACAGATTTTTTTTTAGTTACAACAGATTTTAATTATTTTACATAAAATCTGTCGAGTGATAGCAGATTTTCTGTTGGGAAATAAAAATTGCTAGTTTGACCTACAGTAATAACATTGGTGTAGCATGTTATGGCAGATTTATTTTATGTTATGACAGATTTTTTTTGTTTCCAAAAATCTGTCTTGTGATAACAGACTATTACAGAGAAAAGTAATTGCTATAATGAGTTTACAGATTTATTTTATGTTGTAACAGATTTATTTTATGTTATACATTTGAAAATAATTTTATTGTAATTTATTTTGTTAATTGACAAAGACGGAACATAAGTTTGAAGAGATTGAATCCTAAACCCTATACTCCAATACCCTAAAGGCCTAAACTACTTGAATTAAAATTTAAATGATAGCTGGTACATTTGTACTTTAATTTTATTTTGATGATTGTTATATATATTGATTATTCTATGAAACAATATTTCATATCTATTTTTTATTTTGTATTTGTAATTGTTTGTTGTCTAATATCAATTTCTATTATAATTTATGTGTATATATAACAATAAAATATTATTTTTTGACATCAACAACAAAATATATAAAGAAAAGGAAATGCTTTTTTAAATTAAAAACCATTAAATTCACCTATTTGTCATCGAATTCATCTCCACCTGCAGCCTAAAGAGTTATGTATTCACAATATTAATAAAGCAATGACTACTGATTTTCAAAAAGTTATAACAATTAACCCAGTTAATAAAAAATACCCTGGATCCATTAGTCTTTTGCGAATCAACATTAGTGTTAAAAATAATTTTATCACTTGGCCATGTAATTTTTGACTCCAACAGTCCAACAACTTCCCGAAGATAGTAAATATCAGAGCTAGACCTAAATACAGTTGATTCTGAGTTAAATGCAGACTTCACAAAAAATGTTGGATTGATTTGTTTGCCCATGCCGGAGAAGGAAGAGGTGGATGTGGAAAAAAAATGTTTGATTGATTTTGTTTTTTTGCCCTATTTCTTTTTTCTATTTTTTATGATTAATAAAAAAAAATCAAAACTAGGGTTTTTGGTCATTAAACAAAAATGTTGGGTTAATCTAGTTATCCAATCCGATTGAGAGTTATTCTAGTTATTTTCCCCTAAATTTGTGTCAAACTGGTTTATTTTCACTAGTTTTAATTTAAATATTTTGACTCATATGTAGGAAGCATGCATTTTAGATTGTTGATGTTAGGAAGAATGCATTTTAGACTGTTGATATTTTTCCATCCACAAAAATATAATAATATCAGTTTCACGGACACATATGAAAAGGGAATTACAAATCCATCAAACAACTTTTGTTTTTGTCTTAGAATATAGTATATATTTAAAAATACATCTATTTTTGAAAGGTATAATTTATTAAGTTTAAGGTATATATTTCTAAATAAATACAATTTCTCAAAATTAAAAGGAAAAATTTTAAAACTTACTTAAACTTAATAAGAAATTTAAGTCTAAAACTTTTATATTTAAATATACTATATTTATTAATAAGAAATTTGAAACCTACAACTCTAGTTAGTATACTTATTTAACCAAGTTTTGAGTACAAGTAAATATTTTTTTTAAACTAAATTATTGATTTAAAAATAAATATGGTGGATACGTTGATAGAGGTGTTATTAATATTTAATTATAGGGTATCAGCTATATTAATAGTTGATAATAAATATGGTGGATACCTCTCTCTGCCTCTTTTTCTTCTTTATATTAATATATTTAATATTTAATTATAAATTATCTGCTTTAATTACGTTGGTAGAGGTGCTCTAAAAAAATCAACAGTTAAAAAAAATCGATAATATAGAAAACTAATTAAACAAAATATAGTCACTCTTTTTAATATAAATGAATAAAGGAAAAAATTAAGTTGACAGAAATAAAATATAAGTGGATAGTTCAAAAAATCAACAAAATCGATAAGTTTAAAACCATTTACTTATAACTAGATTAGGATCCGTGCTATAGCACAGATTAAAATTCTTTTTTATTTATATTATAATTTTTATATAAAATATAATTTATATGATTTTTTTTAAAAGTTGTTGTGAATAAAATATTATGCAATAAAATCATCTGCTAAATATGATGGACCCATGCTAGAGCACATATTGAAATTTTTTTGTTTATTTTGTAATTTTTATTTAAAGCACCATATATGTAATTTTTTTTTTTAAGTTGATTTTTTTATGAAACACTATGCCATTAAATCATATGTTAAATATGACTTACGGAAAGAATGTATATTTTGTATAGATTTTGGCCCGCGGTATACCACGAATTAAGTTATTTGATAAAAAAATCGTTTGTTAACTTTTTGTTACATCATTAATTTAATCAACTTAATTAGATATGTCAATTAATTTACTATTCATATTTTTTTACGCATTTAATATTCATATTTAATTGTCATATTATTAACAAAATAATGAAATGATATTTTACTCATGTAGCACCAAATTAATGAAATTATAAATTTATATTAGTATCTACTCAAACACGTCATGTCATATAACTCCGTCATGTAATATTTTAACTTGCAGTACACCATGAATTGTAATGTACTAATGTGTATAAACATAATAATCATCATTATAAGTATGATAAAATTAAATGACATGAACCAAAAGATGATACCTATTCAAAAGGTAATAATAGATTATTGATCGGTTTATTTTGTAGTATAATCGGAAATCACTTTTAATCCGCGGAAGAGTGATTATTTTTTTAAGATTTGTTTGCCTATATATGGTTAATTAAATATTATTTGCAGATTTTATTTTATTTTTTTGAATATTTTGTTTTAGAAGATCTTAAATCGAGATTAACTAATGATTATTTTTTGAGATTTGTTTGCCTATATATGGTTAATTAAATATTTTTTGGAGATTTTATTTTATTTTTTTGAATCTCCTGTTTTAGAAATCCTAAATCGAGATTAACTAATGGTTACAATCTATATAACCTATAAAATAATCAAATAATCAAATAATTAATCTTATAACCCATATTATATAGTCTAAAAAAAGTTGTGTACTTCCGTTTTATTATATAGGGGATATTTGAAATAGGAGTGAACTTAACATTAACAGTTGCACAAAAATTGTATTTTTGATGACCAAACAAAAGTGTATATACTAAAAATAAATTCAATCATAAATAATTATATGTAGATAGACATCGGTGGGGTGGTTCATGAAAAGATCAAATGTGGACAAATTTTCTTTTGTTATCATAAATTCAATCTTATACCGCATGCTCCTTTTCTTCCCATGACTGACCATTTTTCGTTATATCTTTGTAGTCGATGCAGAAAATTATTTTGTATGGGGCACAAATATATATAATTAGTACTTGAGTGATTGGCATTAGCATACTGAGCTATCTATGTAGTCTTGGTCACCATGCCTTTCACCTCTTCATTCAGTACCAGCAGATCCTCTTTATTACCTTCTACACCAAGGGATGGCAATTGTAACAGATCAAATGACTGTTTCAAAATTGAAACTCTGAACAAATGTTTCAGTTGGTCCCTCCTTCACAGCCTCTATCTCTGTTTTACACACTCTGTTTTTGGTCATTGAATAACAAGAAAGTGTTTAGAGAACTTAGAGAGAGATAACACAAAGAGACTACATTTTCTTTTTGGATCTCAAGGATACTTTTTCTTACAACACAAGCACACATACATATAGTAGTTTCTCTCCACTTGCCACACACACACTTATGCTCATACAGTAGGCCATACTTCTACTCTTTAGTCTTGCACACGCCACACTAGTAGCCACTCTACTTACTCATTTGGAACTCTAGTTCCTTGATTCACTCTTACACATTCAACAACTCTTAACAACAACTCACTTATACTCTAATAGTGGCGGATCTAGCCAAACTTTATACCAGGTGCAAAAACTATAAAAGTGTTACAGAGGAGGAGATCGAACCCATGACCTCAGAAATCAACCGGTGCATTCCTACCATTAAGCTACTGTAACCTTATAAATTTATGAACAAATTAAACGATTTATAATTTTCATATGGTGCACATGCACCACCGTTGGTCAAGGTGGATCCGCCCCTACTCTAACTATGACTAGGTTTACTTTAGTTATCTCAACTCTTCTTGTTGGACCTTAACTAAACACTTATTCATATGGGCTTTGTCATCACCGATGACCCAATTCACAAAACACAAACCCATATGTCAACAGGTTTGTTGACTTTCTTCTCCTCCCTTGACTCCTCTCTTCACGTCGTCTCTTCTCCAACAACGTTTTCTTCTTCACGGGAGCTTTGCTTCTTCTTCTTTGTTCTTCCACTTACTGATTTTTCTTTGTTGCAGATTTAATCAAGAACTCAATTCTCAACACTTCTCAGCCTCAGGCTTGTGATCTACAAGAACCAAAACATATATATATGGTGAACTTCTAACAGAAATATTATGGAAACGCCATACTGTATATAGGTTAAAATGTGGGTGTACTTCGTGAGAAGCCAACAACAGAATATGTAGAAGAAGATTCCTCTTTCCACATGTCAACAAATTTGGAAGCTGCTTTCCATTTTAGCCAGCTTTCACATCCTCTCTTAAAGGCTTCAGGATTTGGAAGCATCGTCTATATAACTTTTGTTTATTTGGATATGTCCTAATCGTCACCTCAGCCGAGCAGCTTGTACACTTAATTTAGAACCTGTGGAGTTTATAAATCTCCTAAGTACGTCTCACCAATCACTTCTTCTCCTGAGTTGTAAACTGGTTTCAGAGAAAAGCAACAAAAAAGATTTGCAGCTCTATAGTTTCCGAACATTCAAGATTTTGTGTAACTGCAAAAACAAATCTATATAATATCATGTCTGAATCATATATAAAGTTAAAATCACAAAATCTGATGATCTTGAAAGTCAGATCCTTCCTTCAAACCAATTTGTGTTAAACAGTATTATCCCTTATGTATTTCCTTCATAAAAGTATTAGATAATTGTAAGTAAAAAACGAGACTTCAAGATATTTTTAAAAAAAAGCCATAAGTATTATCGGTTAAAAAAATCACCATATGAAAACGCCACAGCTTCTTATTCTTCATGTCCTCCGTCTCTTGCAAGCCGCAGTTTTACTTTCTCTAATTTGATTTATCAATTCTCGGATGGCAGTAGCATCCTCCGAACGAGAACGAGAACGAAATTCACGGGCAGCCACAACTCCCTCATGGCCGTAATATTCCAGTTCCTGCACGACAAGCAAAAGAGAACAATGGGGTCAAACTAAGGCAAAACATAACTATATGGAAAGAGTTTGCTGAATCAAATAGAGTATATAAATATAAATATATAGCTTGGCTAGAATGCTTACTTCAATTGCATGTTCATTACTCTCGAGATGGCTGGTGAAATTTTCAAAGCCTAGGAGACCAAGAAGGCATGCTGAGCAAAAGAAGGTAGATTCAGCCACTCTATTACACTCCCCGTCCACCTCAAGTTCTCCTGGATTTGAATACATTGCATCTGCCCGGATGCTTGACAGTAAGTTTTTCCAGGGGAAGCACCCTGGACACTCTCTCATGGTGGTGGGAGGTCGCTTAGTCTGAGGATCAAATTTATAAATTGGCCCAAGAATGTTGTATCTAAACGATTGGTGCTCAAGAAAAGAACCGAAGGCCTCCTGATGAGAGATGACCATTATATTAGCCGGAGATACGGTATACCGCTAAGAGTGGATTGATGGCGTGGATGGATGAATTTAAACGATTGGTGGTCAAGAAAAGAATCGATGAACTGCTGACGATATATGTCCATTAGATTAGCCGGAGGTGGATTATGCCATGTCCACGCCATCAAACTAGACAAAATAGGTATGAAATCTGTTTCAGCAAAGAAAAGAACTCAATCAGTTAAGACTCTAATAGTATATGAAAAAAGCAAGCCAATTGAATATGTAAACCCTAAATATTGCGAGATTGAGAACCAGATATCAAACCGAGAGATCGACGGTTGAGATGATTGTCCAAAAATATGGAATACATGAAGATTTAGAATATATAGTTTAGGAATGTTAATATTTATCTTTAATGTATAATTTACATTTATATATATCTTAGAATAGGAAACTAAATCGCTATATAAAAAAATGCATATTGTATCATTGAAATTATGAGAGTCTAATATAATTCTTCCTCTAACACATCATGTGTTCTTACTCTTATCAATTTATCATGGTATCAGAGCGGTCGATCCTGTGGATCATTATTCTTATGGATTAAGGTTTTGTTTGCTTCCGCTTTTATGATATTCTATCTATTTTCTGTTTTTTTTTATAAAAAAAAATCCCTAATTTCTTTGACCTATGTTGCTTGCTTCTTATGCAAGCTTCTTCTGATTTTTATTATATATATATTAACGAAAAAAAAAAACGAAAGAAAAAAAAAAAACAAGAGAGACGTAAGTGGATTACGTTGTTGATCCGGTCAGTTTTTGGTCTTGATTTATGTCTTAGTAATTAGCAAACCTTGCTAGTTATTTTGAGAAGAAGATTTTTTTGCACGTTCATCTCTTTGTGGTGAGTATGAACGCTGATGGTAATGATGTTTTACCAAGTTTATCTTAATTATGGTTTCTTGCTTAATCGAGCATAACCTAAGGAATTGACTCTATGGCTGACTATAAATGTCACGAAGATGACTCTATGGCCGAGTATAAATGTCATTGATGACCCTACGACTGGGTATAAACGTCGATGATCTAACGGCTGGGTTTTGTAGCCGTTTTGACCCTACGACTGGGTATAAATGTCGATGATGACCTGACAGCCGGGTATAAAGCCGTTATTTTGAAGACTTGTCCAATCTCACACATGTTACCACGTATGAGCTTGCCGGGGAGTATTGGGAGATTGAAAACCGGAGATCAAACCGAGAGATCGACGGTTGAGATGATTGTCCACGAATATGGAATACATGAAGATTTAGAATATATAGTTTAGGAATGTTAATATTTATCTCTAATGTATAATTTACATTTATATTTTATATATATCTTAGAATAGGAAACTAAATCTCTATATAAGAGAATGCATATTGTATCATTGAAATTATGAGATACTAATATAATTCTTACTTTAACACATTATGTGTTCTTACTCTCATCAAATCTATCATGGTATCAGAGCCTACACACGCTGGCCCGTTAATTAATCCGGCCCGAATAGAGGCCCGATCACCCCATTAATTGATGGCCCAAAAGAAAGCCCAATTCCATCGAGATAGCTAAATAAAGAGCATTATCTCGATGGGGCGTGATGGATTCTGTCGAGATTAATGGCTAGAAGAGCCATCATCTCGAGGGAGCGTGTGGAGAAAAGATCCCACAACTGATAGATGTGAAAGGACTTGAGTAATATATAAAAGGTTAGGACCTCTCCACTCATTGTCAATTGGTTTTGAGTTGGAAGCCCACAGTAAAGCCCGAATTTAATATGGTATCAGAGCTTGCCGGGTAGAAAGCCGTTATTTTGAAGACTTGTCCAATCTCACCCGTGTTACGACGTATGAGCTTGCCGGTGGGGGGGTATTGGGAGATTGAGAACCGGAGATCAAACCGAGAGATCGACGGTTGAGATGATTGTCCAAGAATATGGAATACATGAAGATTTAGAATATATAGTTTAGGAATGTTAATATTTATTTCTGATGTATAATTTACATTTATATATATATCTTAGAATAGGAAACTAAATCTCTATATAAGAGAATGCATATTATATCATTGAAATTATGAGAGTCTAATATAATTCTTCCTCTAACACATCATGTGTTCTTACTCTCATCAATTTATCACTAAACTTGAAAGACAAGAAATATTAACCTGTTGGGACGTGATGAAGGTGGATCCCAGTGGAAGCGAGGTCTTTGAGGATGTCAAAAGAGACTTCTGATAGTATGCCAATGGCAGTGATGGTGAGAGGACCACAGTAGCCTAATTTCTTCAACTCCCGGTTTATAAACGGACCGACCAGACGAGCGTCAACGTTAGGAGGAAGAGGACACCTCGTGATGTCCCACCAGACCGATGTTACAACCTCACCCTGCCCATTCGTCGCCGCATTAAGTTGCAACATGTCGGAGTAAGCTTGTATTGAATGAAGAAGATTAATCAATTAAAGATGGAGAATCATAATTTAGGGATTGACTCTTGTGGGTCACGATACCTGCTGCAATAAAGAAGAAGAAGAATGTTCTCTTTTACAATTTTCACAACTCAACAATTGTATTTATAGTGTTAGCACACCTTTGCTAATCCTATTCCTATCAAAACTTTAGAACTAGGGTTACTACGGTGAAAAGGAAATTGTTTATTTTAATTAAGAAGAATTAGAAATTTACATTTTCTCAATAATGTCAAGTTATTGGGCTATGCTCGTGTAGAGCAATTGAATCACCGTGAAATAAACAAGCTTTTAGAGAATTGATTTCAACTTCTTATTATTCTGAGAGCAAATCTTTTTGTTTGTTTCTTAATCACAAAAACACCAACACAACATTCTCTAAACTTTTTAAACCTTGTTGGAATTTTTGTGGATTTATCTTAAATTCTCTCCTTTTTATATTAATTCTCTTTCTTTCTTATTCTATTTTCTCTACTATTTTTCTAATATTTTCTATGATTAAAACATTAACACAAATTCATGTGTAGTTATGATTTTTCTAACACAGAAATAGCCAAATTTGCTAATTCCTATTGTAACATTTTTTACTTTTCCTTGTTTATTTTTTTCTTCGTAATTTATTTTTGCTCAACTCTTAATGGAAAATATAGAAAAAGATGTTTTGTAGCTCTAAATTGGGGTATTGTTTTGATAGTTCTGGAGGATGGATCAAACTGGAGCATGGGACAGATACAATTGTTCTGTTTAGGTGGAGCAGTTTTGAGAAGAAGCAGATTTATTGGTTCTTGATGAAGCCATGGCATCGATTAATGCCACATATATGAAAACATGTCCGGTGGCGGTGAGTATTATATTTTTGCCAATTACATCAGCGACGGTGAGTGTTGCATTATCTTGATATTTTGTCCTCTGAATTTGTTTGATTTGATATTTGATGTGTTTTGATTAATTTTTAAGGAAAAAATGTGGACTATAATGAGTTGATGAATCATGAAACTCTTTCTTTTGGATAACTTGTGAAAAGAGTATTAGTCTCATTACCACTCCGCAACTAACTCACGTTGTTGATATAGCAAAATATTTGAAAATATATTACATACTTTTATTTTTAGCAGCTAACTCACAATTTAGTAGTTCATTCAATAATGTAATTATTTTGAAAACTGTAATTCTTTTTATTTATTTATTATTGGTTCCTCTCTTTTCTTTAATTGTTTTGACCAATCAAGTGTGATTAGATAAAACTTCCTTGGGGGATAAGAGATGTCCACTCTCTGCATTCATTGTGTATATTTATTGGCTTCATCATGTCTTATGTAAATCTTGTTTACCACAATCTAAACCATATGATATTTGGAACTTCCAGGATGAATTGCCATGCTCGACCACACAAGCTTCAATACCAGTGAGAAGCATTACATATTTACATGATAATCAATAAACTTCTCATTTAGCTGTTCATCCAATGTTGAAGAATAGAAGATCTTTTGGAGAAAAACTAAAACAAAAATATTATTATGCTACTGATTTTACTGGTTATTATGGAAAACCCAATACTATGAAATAAAAAATAGAAATTTGCTAATCATATCCCAATTATCTTCTCTAATCTATTTAAGTTTAGGTCATAAGAACATTCAGTTGTCGGGAAAAAAAAATAGTTAGGAAAAAACAAAATTGTTCAACCAATGTTGAAAGAAAAACCAAAATATATTTATTGGTCATTTTCCAAAAGAGAAAACGAATTATATTATGGAAAAAACCATTACTATAAAAATAAAGAAAATAAAACAAAAAAACCATTATCCTGTCTTGGTCCAATCTTTATTCACACTACCAAAATGCAAACGCTTAGATAAAATATAATTGTGTTCGATATCACCGTGTGAGTCGTTTTGAATGCTCAGTTAGACTCCATAGAAGAGAGGTAATCTTCATGAGGGAGTTGTTCTGTACCGTCGAGAAACCGAAATACGTGCTTCATCAACGGTCTAACCTCTGGAGATTGGTTTGCACAGAGAAGCCCTATTTTCAGAACCACTATGCCATGCACATGCTACTTTTCTTCTTATTCTTCATGTCTTCTGTCTCTTTCAAGCCGTTCACTTTCTCTAAGTCGATTTAGCATTACTCGAACGAGAACGAAATTCACGGGCAGCCACAATTCCCTCAGGGCACAGGGTAATATTCCAGTTCCTGCATGACAAGCAAAAGAGAACAATGGGGTCAAACTAAGGCAAAACATAACTATATGGAAAGAGTTTGCTGAATCAAATAGAGTATATAAATATAAATATATAGCTTGGCTAGAATGCTTACTTCAATTGCATGTTCATTACTCTCGAGATGGCTGGTGAAATTTTCAAAGCCTAGGAGACCAAGAAGCATGCTGAGCAAAAGAAGGTAGATTCAGCCATTCTATTACACTCCCCGTCCACCTCAAGTGCCCCTGTATTTGAATACATTGCATCTGCCCGGATGCTTGACAGTAAGTTTTCCCAGGGGTAGCACCCTGGACACTCTCTCATGGTGGTGGGAGAGGTGGCTTAATCTGAGGATCAAGTTTATAAATTGGGCCAAGAATATTGTAGTTAAGCGATTGGTGCTCAAGAAACGAACCGAAGGTCTGCTGAAGAGAGATGACCATTAGATTAGCCGGAGGTCGATTATCCCATGTCCACGCCATCAAACTAGACAAAATAGGTTTGAAATCTGTTTCAGCAAAGAAAAGAACTCAATCAGTTAAAACTCTAATAGTATAATATAAACCCTAAACTTGAAACTTGAAAGGCAAGAAATATTAACCTGTTGGGACGAAGGTGGATCCCAGTGGAAGCGAGGTCTTTGAGGACGTCAAAAGAGACTTCTGATAATATGCCAATGGCAGTGATGGTGAGAGGACCACAGTAGCCTAATTTCTTCAACTCCCGTCTTATAAACGGACCGACCAGACGAGCGTCAACGTCATGGGGAAGAGGACACCTCGTGATATCCCACCAGACCGATGTTACACCCTCACCCTGCCCATTCCTTGCTGCATTAAGTTGCAACATGTCGGAGTAAGCTTGTATTGAATGAAGAAGATTAATCAATTAAAGATGAAGATTCAGAATTTAGGGATTGACTCTTGTGGGTCACGATACCTGCTGCAATAAAGAAGAAGAAGAATGTTCTCTCTTACAATTGTATTTATAGATCGATCTTTTGGAAAAAAAACCAAGACAAAAATATTATTATGCTAGTGATTTTACTCGTAATTTTCCAAAAAAAAAAGACAAATATGTTATGGAAAAACCAATACTATAAAATAAAAAATAGAAATTTGCTAATCATAACCCAATTCACTGCTCTAATCTATTTAAGTTTAGGTCATAAGAACATTCACTTTTAGGGGGAAAAAAAAGGAAAAACAAAATTGTTCATCCAATGTTGAAAAAAACCAAAATATATTTATTGGTAATTTTCCAAAAGAGAACAAATTGTACTATGAAAAAACCATTTCCTAAACAAACAAGAAAAAAAATTGGGGGTGGGAGGGTAAGGCGAGGAAACGGTTAACCGCAGACACTAAACTAGCTTCAGCAGAACCACCTACGAACCAAACCCAACCTGATTGGTCTACTGTTAGGAGACGAGCCTCTTATGTAGCCATCGACGTTTTTTAATTATTGTTCGGGGGAAACGCCGGCCAAAGACCCCCAATAGTAAATATTCCCATCGTAAATTATGGGAGGGTTCAGGGTTTAGCGAACAATAAGCAGACGCATCTCCTAGGTTCCCACCCCGTTGCCACATTTGACCAAACTTTTCTTTATTTAAACAACTCAACTTCAACCTCTCCTGTCCGATGTGGGACAAGTTCCAAAAGCCAAAAGGGAACGTCATGAGTGACGTCACATTACACTAAATATATACAAGTAGAGAAACACATTGAAGACAAAAAAAAGAAGCAAAGGGGAGAGAGAGAGAGAGAGAGAGAGACAATGGCAGAGAGATCAGAGACAGAGGAAGTGAAGCTTTTGGGGATGTGGGCGAGTCCTTTTAGCCGTAGGATCGAGATAGCTCTTACACTGAAAGGTGTAGCGTACGAGTTCTCTGAGCAAGATATCACCAACAAGAGCTCTTTGCTGCTTCAATTGAACCCGGTTTATAAAATGATTCCGGTTCTTGTTCATAATGGTAAACCGATCTCTGAGTCACTTGTGATTCTTGAGTATATCGATGATACGTGGCGAAACAATCCGATTCTTCCTCAAGATCCGTGTGAGAGAGCTACGGCTCGATTCTGGGCTAAACTGATCGATCAACAGGTATTATGAAATTTTCCAATTTTCAAGAACCGGTTTTGGATTTTAAACCGGGTTTTTAAAACCGGTTATTTTTGGAGTTTTTTTTTTTTTAAAGATCTGTGTGGCGGCGATGAAAGTGGTGGGGAAGGTCGGAGAAGAGAGAGACGCGGCGGTCGAAGCGGCGAGAGATTTGTTGATGTTTTTGGAGAAAGAGCTTGTTGGAAAAGATTTCTTCGGTGGGAGAAGTTTAGGGTTCGTGGACATTGTGGCGACTCTTGTGGCGTTTTGGCTTATGAGGACGGAGGATCTCCTCGGAGTTAAAGTTGTTCCGGTGGAGTTGTTCCCGGAGATTCATAGATGGGTAAAGAATCTGTTGGGAAATGATGTTATCAAGAAATGTACCCCTCCTGAAGATGAGCATCTTGCCTACATCAGAGCTCGCATGGATAAGCTCAATATCAAATCAGCTTGATCATAAGGATTATATTATAGAGAGTTCTGATGTTTTAAAGTATGTCCCTTTTGTTCTTGTCTCTATTTCTATTGCTATATGAGATCATTAAGCTGTAAGGTCTTAGGGAAGTGTGTGAGGTTGTTGTTGTATTATAGAAGCTCTAATAATCAAAGTATTTGCCTTTGTTCTTGTCTCGATTGGTAAGTCCTATGGATCATGTTTTATGCTCAAAGGTCAAAGCTCCCTAAGTTGTAGAAAAATAGTTGGGAACTGTGAACTTCTTTGATATATTATTGTCTGCAAGAGATAGAAATCAGAATGTCATTGTCACTTCTTGTGTTGTGTGAGTCTTTTCTTCTCTATCGGAAAGTTAAGCAATTAGGATGTATTGAGACATGAGACGTGAATGAGGAAGGCCTGAGATTAGTGTGTATCTTCATGTCCCTTTGCTCTTGTTTCAAAATTGGTAAGTGATGTGGGAACGAATTCATTAAGCTCACAGTTAGAATAGTAAGTGATGTTGTTTCTAGTTTTGTTAGAGATGTGAATCAGAGATGCCAATTAGTGTTATGTGAAAATTAGTTATTAGAATGTGTTGAGAGGTGAACGAGGAAGGCCTGAGTTTAGTCAGTGACTTCATGCTGCTATTATTCAAACAGCAAATTTAGTTTGTTTTTTTCTTGTTCTAGCTAAAGATGTTCTCAAGCAACAAAAGAAAAGCTCTCTTTTGTTTTACTCTGATTCAACCTGAACAGTTACATGATAAATTCCACAAGATTTCCTACAGTAATTTCTAACACCAGTAATGATCTCTTTAGGACTAGCTCCAGCCTCAGGTAAGATATGACACGACAATACGATTCTCCCAACTGTTATCTCCCACACATGAAGATCATAAACAATCTTAACTCCCTCGATACGCCTAAGTCCTCTCTCGAGCTTCTCTATGTCTATATCACGCGGTGTTCGTTCCATCAGTATTCCGAATATGTTCTTGAGCATTGGTAGTGTAGCAGCAAGTGCAAAGGCAGAGAAAACAAGAGTACAGATCAAATCAACCAAAACCCATCCTGGTTTCACCCAAATGATACCTCCACCGATCATAACACCAAGTGACTGAATCATATCAGCCATTGCGTGAAGATAAGCTCCTTGTATGTTAATGTTCATCTCCTTCGACGACGATTTCTCACCTTTTAAAGGATTCATCTCCTGCTCCTCCTCATCCTCCACCACCTGCTTGTGAAAATGTTGATGTTGATGATGATGATGATGATGGTGATGGTGATGGTGGTTATGGTCATGTCCTAACCAAATGACCATAACCAAGTTCATAAAAAAGCCGAAAGCAGAAATGCCAAACATGATCTCACCATTCACCTCTCTGCTTCTACTAAGAAGTCTTTGAATGGCTTCATAGATTATAACTCCAGAGACAAGCCAAATGAGCTGAACAGACAAGAACGCAGCTAAGACTTCAAGCCGTTTAAACCCAAACGAGTTTCTCTGGTTCGCTTCCCAGCTCGAGACCTTGATAGCCAACAAAGAGACGCACAAACCCGCCACATCCGTCAACAAATGTGCAGCATCCGTCATTACCGCGAGACTATTTGCCTTGAAACCTCCCACAATCTGTACGGACATAACGATCAGGTAAAGAAAGATGAGGCTGCTTAGTCTTTTAATCGAGTCTTCGCGTTCTTTCGTCTCGGACACACATTGTTCTTGTCTCGTAAACGCGCAAGACAGAGGAACCACCACGCCTATAGTTTCTTCCTCTGTTTGTGATGGTGATTCGATTCCTTCATCGTCATCGTCATCAGGTTTCAAAATGCGGATATGCTCCAATTCCATAAGCTGTTCGAACGTTTCAACGGTTTTAATTAAAGAGCTAAACCAACATTTTGATATTTCTTTTGGATTTTTCATGATTAAGGATTCGAACAAACCCATTCTTGTAAAACAAGAAAACAAACCTGAGAATCAGAAACGTATATATGAATCCCTGGTGCTGTCTTCTTCGGAAATCTTGAATTTCATAAATAAATTTATCTTTATGGTTAGAGATTAAGTCATAATCTTAACACAAACAGCGATTTTACAGGTAATTAATAAAAAGAACCAAGGATGATGATGAATGGATCCAGCAAAAATATGGGAGGAGATGTTTTAATAGACAGAATGTGGAATTTTTCTTTTTTGTATGGAAAAGAATCTAAAATAAGTCGCTATGGCTTGTGACAGACAGGTGAAGAAGAATCATAGTATTTTTTTTTCTTTATTAAGGGAATGACGAAAAAAAAAAAGCAATAAATACATTACACATTTATGATGTCTCTGTATGTGTGTATGAGATTTGTATGATTACTATTACCATCCAAAGGTGGCGTTACAAAATGGACCGACTCTTCTTGTTCAAAATTTGGGGATTCAACTAATCTTCTTGGATATTTTAGCGTCTTGTGTTTTTTTTTTTTTTGGTTTTGTCTCTTTGTTTTATTTCATTAAATAACTCAATTAATAAATTACATCAGAGTTAGGTTAGGTGATGTTATTTGTCCATGTTGATATAACAAAACATGTGTTGTTTGATCTTTGTTGTCTTTTTTTTTTGGGTAGAAGTATTAGGCCCAATAAGAGAACTACAAAAGGCCCATTAGGTCGATTCAAAAATAATAAAGAGTAAAGAAAGAACCAATCATAATCTCATCTGACTCAATTCTGATAGCACCGCACGCACCAGTCGTCAGGGTCTCTCTCGTCTCTTCTCCTCGCGGCTCGAAAAAAAGAGCTTCACACGCTTAAATTCTCCGTTTCGTTTTTCTAATTTTTTTCATCAGATCGGAGATGGCGGAGAAGCCGGCGCAAGAGACGGAGCAGAAGCGAGCGATGGAACCGGGTGTTCTCGATGATATAATTCGCCGTTTGGTGGAGTTTCGGAACACGAGGCCTGGATCGGGGAAGCAAGTTCATCTCAGTGAAGGCGAAATCCGTCAGCTTTGTGCTGTCTCCAAAGAGATTTTTCTTCAGCAACCTAATCTTCTTGAACTCGAAGCTCCCATCAAGATCTGCGGTTAGTAAAAAACCTTCTCTTTTCTCAAAAAAGTGTTTTTTTTTTTTGGGAGTGAGGTTTTGGTTGATTTCAGTTCTCAATTTAGTGCATGTTTATGAATTGAATTCTTAGAACTATGTTTCATATTGGAAAGAGAGAATCTTTGAGTTCTTTGGAGGCTGTATTAGGTTAGGTTGTGAGTTTGGACCATTAAGTGACTTAAGAAATATGTGATGGTGACAATTGATGGTCTTTGAGTTCAGAACGTCTAAAGTTGGAATTTTTATTGCTAAATAGTCTTAGATAGGTTTCAGAGTTTTGACTGGTTCTATCAGGGTTTGTTTGAGATATGATTCAGAGTTTTGACTGGTTCTATGAGGTTTGTTTCTTTTATCGTAATGTTGACTAGTCAATTTATGTGTGCAAAAGCTTGACTAAGCTCATGAGTGTTCATTCACCATTGTTTCAATTGATGTTGAAAAGATAACACTTTTGAAGCCAAAGAGAACGTTTTCAATTGTAGAATTTATTTGGCCTGCTTAGTTGGTCTCTTCCATCATGTGAATATTCTGAGTTTAGTTTCTACTTTGTATCAGGGTCATGTTTTCTAGAAGTTGTTTTCTTTGATCTAATTGTTACTTGTTTCTTACTTTTACAGGTGATATTCATGGGCAGTATTCAGATCTATTGAGGCTGTTTGAGTATGGAGGCTTCCCTCCCGAAGCTAATTATTTGTTCTTGGGTGATTATGTCGACCGTGGCAAGCAAAGCTTGGAAACAATATGCCTTCTCCTAGCTTACAAAATCAAGTACCCTGAGAACTTCTTCCTGTTGAGAGGGAATCATGAATGTGCCTCCATTAATCGTATCTATGGGTTCTATGACGAGTGCAAACGCAGGTTTAACGTCAGACTCTGGAAAATATTCACCGATTGCTTTAACTGTCTTCCCGTGGCTGCCTTAATTGATGACAGAATACTATGTATGCATGGTGGAATTTCCCCAGAGTTGACAAGTTTGGACCAGATTAGAAACATTGCACGGCCGATGGATATTCCAGACTCTGGTCTGGTATGTGATTTACTATGGTCCGATCCTAGTGGAGAAGTCAAAGGCTGGGGAATGAATGATCGTGGTGTTTCATACACTTTTGGAGCTGACAAAGTTGCAGAGTTTTTGGAAAAAAATGACATGGACCTTATCTGTCGTGCCCACCAGGTTGGAACTCGAGTTATGTATATCTGTCATTGAGTTTATGATGAAAACTCTGCAAGCTTAATAATGGATGTGTTTTGACTCTCTGTTTTCAGGTTGTTGAAGATGGGTACGAGTTCTTTGCAGAAAGACAGCTTGTTACAGTATTTTCAGCTCCAAACTATTGTGGGGAATTTGACAACGCTGGTGCAATGATGAGCATTGATGAGAGCTTGATGTGCTCATTCCAAATTCTTAAGCCGTCAGAAAAGAAATCGCTTTTTCTATGACGAAGATTATCCAGTGACCACCATGCTTCAAATTAACAATTCTACAAAAGGTAAAAAAACTCTTCCTATGTTAACCCTGGCTCTACATCTTCTGTTTCATGCTCACGGTATTTAGCTCTTTGTCTGTGTAGTACAAATTAGCTTCAGGAAAGTGAAATGGAAAATATGAATAATCTTTAAGCTTTCCTACTGGTTTGTAGGTGTTCTAATCACAGAACTGAGTAATACTAAGCTTATTTTGTAAGTTTCAAAATCACCGAATACAGATTTGAAAAGTCTAGTAGACATCTTAGTTCTTCATCTTTTAGATTTCTGTGTGGAATTAGCTCTTGTTTTGCTTACAATTTATCAGCAAGGAAAAAGATTTATGTGAATGACATCAAAAGATCTGGTCACTGTATGCTGAAGAATGTTCATATGTGGTTCGGCTTTTGATCATCTTTTTGTACTTTAACAATATGCTGCAGGTGTATTTTAGTGGCAAGAGGATCCACAGAAGGGAAACTGCTCAGTTGTGACCTTAGTTGGTTTCTGATTAATAGAGCATCATTAGACAAAGTAGCTGTTGAATTCTCAAAACACAGGTCTCAAAGAGAAGGAAACAACAACTCTGGGAAGTCTCTGCTGATTTTAGTATTCATCATCCTATCACATCTATCTATGTCTAAAATGTGTGTTTTCTTTCTTTGAATAATAATATTAGATTCTTCTCATTTGTACTCTCTATTTATTTATTGAGAACCCTTTTTTTAGTCTCTTCACAAACCATAAAGCCATAAAAATCAGCTTCTGCGAGTAAGTGTTTTACTTCCAAAAATATTCGTTCAGGTGGGTGCCAATTGTCACATCTAAAAACAATATGGTGCTAAAGTGAAAACATCGAATTTAATGAAGGACTAAAGTGAGAAATGTATGTGAGTGCACGTGTGATTGAGAGAAGAGAAAAGAGTGTTTTTTACATAAACAAACAAATCAACAACTCCAGAGAAACCAATTCAGATTCCTTCTGTGTGTCACACAGTTTTGGCCTCTCTCTCTTTCTCTCTCACTCACGCCTCTTAGAGTTTTTTTTTTCATTCATCTCTCCACCGCTGAGATCCATTTTTGTGTTATCATCTCATTCTGTATCCATGGATTCTCTCGTTGAATCCGGTTGGAAGGTACTTTCACCATCTCCTTGCTCCGTGATCTTTGTATATGGATTTGTGTTTTCAAGCGATTTCGTTGTGTGTTTTTTTTTTTCGTCTTTCTTCGTATCCGACTTTAGTTTACTGCATTTATGATATAGGTGTAGCGCGTACGCGAGTATCTCTAGCTGTGTTAATTAGTTTTTGAATTTGATGGTTTGTTTTTGTGGTCTCCACTCTCACACTGCATTGGATCATTGTTGTGGTCCCTTTTGTGTTTTGATTTAGATTGGTTTCGTGTCGATCTCTTTGTGGTTTCCAGATCTGGATTTTGACTCTTCTTTTTTGTTCCATTCCTTATGAATAGCCAATGTGTATTGAGAATTGTTTGTTTTGCTTTGATTAGTTTTTGGTCATAATAATCAGCAATAGTCAGAACAATGCTGATGATATAGACTGTGTGAATTGAGAATTGTTTATGTACACGCTTCTTCTATCCCTTAAAAGGAATTGTGAATGTGATAGGTGTGTTGTTCTAGAAATAGTTTTCGCCTTGAACGTCTTTCTCACTCGCTTTCGGATTGGTTTTGGTGGAATTGAATGCATTTTCTTGTTTCCCTTTGGCTATCACTGTTTGGTTCTTAGCTGTGTTGCTGACCATTTTTTTTTGTATTTTTTGTTTGTGATGTGATGATTGTAGTATCTTGTTACACATTTTAGCGACTTTCAACTGGCGTGTATTGGGAGTTTTATCCTTCATGAGAGTGTGTTCTTCTTGTCTGGACTCCCTTACATTTTCCTAGAACGGACCGGTTTACTGAGCAGTTACAAAATTCAGGTTTGTCTTCTCTCTCATGTTTCAAGGATCTTCTATGTATAGTTTGTAGCTTTGTGTGACCGACCCTTCGGAAAGGAACTGAGTGAAAAGAGATCACTGTTAATAACTGTTTTAGCTTTTATATATGATAAACAACTTACTCTTGTTTGGTCTTGTGTAGGCAAAAAGTAATACTCCTGAAGCGCAAGGGAAATGCATTGCTCGACTCTTGCTTTACCATTTCTGCGTAAACTTGCCCCTTATGATGGCATCTTATCCTGTCTTCAGATTCATGGGCATGCAGAGCAGTTTTCCTCTGCCGTCCTGGTATTATCAGGTTCTTTAGTGCTGGAAGCTTGTTTTTGTTTCATTTGGGTTCTCTAATGTTAAACTCTTCCAATTGGCAATATATACATAAAAATGTCAGTGTTGAGCTGCATGAGAAGAACCTGAATTATGTTTGATCTGGTTTTTAAAACCATTTTTTTGGTTATGATCTTGCAGGAAAGTCGTGTCTGCCCAAATCTTATTCTACTTCATCATTGAGGATTTTGTGTTCTATTGGGGTCACAGGATCTTGCATACTAAATGGCTGTACAAGAACGTGCACAGTGTGCATCATGAGTAAGCTTCAGTCACTCCCACCTTTTTTTTTTATTGTTGTCAATGATAGTAAATTCTTAAACTTGGTCATAGCTGATCTTATGCTTATTACTCAGATACGCCACACCGTTTGGTTTGACATCAGAATATGCTCATCCTGCTGAAATACTGTTCTTGGGTTTTGCTACCATCGTTGGTCCGGCTCTCACTGGGCCTCACCTGATCACTCTCTGGTTATGGATGATGTTGAGAGTTATTGAGACAGTTGAGGCACATTGTGGTTATCATTTCCCATGGAGCCCTTCCAATTTTCTTCCTCTGTACGGCGGGTAAGATCAAACATTTAATCTGTAGCCTTCTTGAAGGAGTAACATCTTAAATCTATCAGATCATTAACATGAATGACTGTACTATATTTTACTTACAGTGCTGACTTCCATGACTACCATCATCGGTTACTCTACACAAAGTCTGGCAACTACTCATCAACTTTTGTCTACATGGACTGGTAATATATCTGACCTCTGTTTATTAACAGAACTCGTAATTGACCGATTCCAACATTGTATCATATAAATTTTTTGTTTCTCTACGTTACTTCAGGATCTTTGGTACCGACAAGGGTTACAGAAAACTGAAGGCCCTAAAAGAAACCTGACAACAAGCAAAAGTGGAAGTTGGATTTCTCAAGAGAGAGGTCTTATTCTCAAAAACCCTCCTTTCTTCTGTTTTGCCTCTCAGATATTTCCTTGAATTAAAATTTTTAGTCATAACAACAAACATTATTTGCAACGCGTTGGGCTGTACAATCAAAGCTGTTGGTCTGAACATAAGTTGATACGATGTTGAACCTACTGTTTTGTCTTAATCTTTAGATAGTGCTTGCAGTAGTCTCTAAAGATCTCATATCTTTACCTTTGCGGCACAGACAAAGCACATTCAATATATATCTAAAAGCCTTAAAAGTGGAACTTCATCTCTTGCGTATTCAGATTTGTTGTTTTGCATTCTCTTTTAGCAAGTCTGAACATATCTTTCTTAAAGCAAAAGGTTTTTACATGTCGGATGTACACACAATTAGAAGGATGCATGGGAGACACATATCGCTTGCCTCAGTTATAGTAGTCAGTCAATCAAAGTGACCTTCCTTAATGCATAATTTTTTTATTTGTTTTCATTAACAGTCATTACACGAAAGATGATTAGGTTTGAGAAGAACTAATCATTCCTATAAAAGTGTTAAACCTTTAAGTCGGGCTGATTTGTGTACACCATCTAGTGGATCTGAGAAAGCAGCTCTTAGCTGCTCAAAAAACAACCACGCATTCCAAGAAGCAACCAAAAATAAAAACTGAAAAAACAAAAAGTTAAAGCGGTGTCTTCGCCTTCGATTAGTGTCCACTTACGTGTCCTTTTCTTCTGAGATCAATCACAACGACACTCACGTTGTCACTACTGTGCCTTGCTAACGCCAGCTTCGTCAGCAATACAGACGCTTCCGTACAAGCCTTGTCCGAGGTCGCCGGATCTTCGTGACCACCTCGCCGTTTCTGACCACCACGGAGACACATACGAGCCACTGAACAGGCGGTCTCGTTTGACACTACATCCCATAAACCGTCGCTTGCTAGTATGAGGCAATCGTCGTCAGTCCTGTCCGTTATGGTTACCTCTGGCTCGCAACTCACATAAGGTTTTAAATAGTTGTCTCCTATTGCTCTCGACATTGCTAAGACCCCCAGAACTCTCGGACAGTCCCAATATATGACTCGTCCTCCAGCTCCTTCGATTCGGTCCAATTCGTCTGGACGATCAGGCTGTGATTTCAATACAAAGAACACAATCTCTGAGTAAATCCATAATTCCAATAATTTCTTAATTGAAATTCAAGAAAACAACAACTAGGTGATGTGTGTTGGTTGAATTAAGAATTCAAGACAATAATATCTTTGTTATATCTCTCCTCCGAAGTTATAACCTAAGGTAAGACTGAAGAATTCAAGACAATAATATGTTTGTTATTTTACATGATGAACTAATTGTTTTGAAGTTAAAACAAACTTAACATGTTGATAGAGGTGTTCGTTGAATGAAGAATTCAAGACTAGATGTTTGTTAAGATCTCATCTAGGATATTATAATATATGAGACATGACCAATTGATTTTAAGTTATAACAAACTTCGCATGTTTTGAGTGAGACTGACCTTGTGGTCGGTTGATAAAGGAACTGGTTTCCCATCTCGGCAAAGAACTGCTCTAGAATCGCCGCAATTTGCTACGATGATTTTATCCGGCGTGACGACTGAAACAACTGCGGTAGATCCGACGGAATCGCAAGCCGGGGATTGAAGATCACACTTGCAACTCGCACTCACGACGGAATCACTCCACGACACAACTTCTTTATCCATGCGCTTGAAACTGCGCTCCATTGTCTTTTTCCATTCTTCTTCCTGATCTTCTCCATCTAATGTCAGTTCCTCTTGCACCAGCTTGTGAAGCCTCTCCCTACACCTCGCTGCAACCTAGATAAAACAAGAACGATGTCGTATCAGCTAAAACTATAAAAGTTTTGAAATAAGGGAGAGAATGCATGAAAACGACTTCGTACGTACGTGAGAACAACCATGGCCGTCGTACACACCAAAATAGTGTTGAGTAGATTCCGAATTCTTGGTAGAAGAAAACGAAGGATGAATCGCCACTGCGTCTTCCATTTCTCTTCTCCTACCGCACACCGAAGAAACACCATATCTTGGACTGAGCTCCGTCGTGGAAGTCAGTAGGGAGACGTCGTCGAAATTATGGTTATTAGCTAAAGCCTCTTGCTGTTTATTACGTTTACAATTACTCTCCCAATCTTCTTGCATCACCGTCTTAAACCTCTGCCTACGCCGTGAATGTGGCGGCGTCGATTCATAAACCGACGACGGAGATGCACCGGTCACCACTTCGTAACATATATCCGCCATATTGAAAATAAAAGAAAAAAAAACTCAAAAATCTGATCACGTCAATGAAGTTTTTTGCTCTGTTTCAAGTAATGTTGAATCTTGATTTAGGTGTTACTTCACTGGTTAATAAAAGAGAAAACTCATAAACCATTCAAATGGAGAAAATAATGTCATTTACACGTTACAACTCGCACGCTATTTAATACACAAAACCTGCCTCTTCAGAAACAATTTTAAAATTCTTTCACGTAAGCGTCAGTAACGAGTGTGCGAGATTCGTGGTCCAATTAAATTGACACAGCAAGGAACATAGGAAGTTGCTTTCGTGCCACGAGTGTACGTTTTAGTCGTACGTAGCTTTTCCCCTCAATGTAGGTTTTGTGTTTCTCTATTTTTAAAATACTTGAGGAATTTCATTACGTTGGTTTTCACAGTTGATTACATAAATATGCCTAAATTTCGATAATTTATTTATGTTTGCTTTAGAGAAAACCTAACAAGCTTAGTGCCGATACTTTATGTGTTTGTTATTAGACAGTAAACACGTTAACAAAGAAAAACTTAAAAATATATGTGACAGATTAACTTGTATCTCATCTTTTTTTATTGTTAATGTCTTTAGAGTCCAGAGAATCATATCGGAAATATAATATGTAGGACAGTAATCAACTATGTTGTGATGGCGGTATGACCAATTTATAAAAATATATCAAATTGTATACAACAACCCTCTTCCAAAAAAAAAAAAAAAAAAAAAAAAAAAAAAAAAAAGCGCTGGTTGTGTTTTGGGCAATTCGAAGAAGGCCCAACATAATAATAAGGGAGGTCCAAACATATAATAATATCTAAAAACTATAATCGCCGTTGCCGGGGATCGAACCCGGGTAACCCAGGTGACAGGCGGGAATACTTACCACTATACTACAACGACTTTTGTTGACTAATACAAATGTAAATTGTTTATTGTTTTAAATCTCTTCACACTTAGTATCGGTTCTACTTCTAATTAGGCCTGGACATTCGGGTATCCGTTCGAGTTCGGGTTCGGATCTTCGGATCTTCGGATGTTTGGATGTACACATATAAAACCCGATCGGGTATTTTATAGAATCGGATCGGGTTCGGGTCGGATGTCTTCGGATTTGGGTATTTTCGGATTTACCCGAAATCCGAACTTGATGTCGGATATCCGAAATAGTTCGGGTATTTTTATCCGAAATTGATAAAAATATCCGAAATTAACTGTAATTAATCGAAATTAAGTAAAAAAACCCGAAATCAAAAGTCTTATATGAATTGAAATACTGAACTGAGAGTTAAAGTTTTAAAGAGATGAGTAAGTAGAGAAGTAAAAAAACAATCATATCATCTCATCTTCTTCATCCAAACATCCCAAGTGCTGACTTACTTCTTCTTCATCCAAACATTTGAACCCCTCTTCTTCTTTAACCACTTAAAGAGTTAGAGTTTCAAACTCTGAAAAGAAAATGACAAATAAAAAAAGTATTAGAGATTGTATCTTAGTAATCAAGATCAAACAGATAGACAAAAAAAAAAGCAATACCTCTTTCAAGCTCATCTTCAAACTCAACTTCTGCAAGAATCTGTGCATTTGTAAGAACCTTTTCTTCAAAATGAATATCTTGTTTTAACCACTGTTCAGTACACATCAAAACCTCCACCATGTAGTGTGTAAGACAGCTTCTATATGGTTCTATTATCCTTCCACTAGTGCTAAAAGCACTTTCAGAAGCAACAGAAGACACCTGCATAGCAAATAAATCTCTAGCCATCTTAGATAAAATGGGATACCTTGCACTGTTGACTTTCCACCAAGAGAGAATATCATACTCAATGCCCATTATCAAATCAGGATTCTCAACTTCTTCTCTCAAATAAGTTTCCAATTCATTAGTATCTCTAACTCCTATCTTTCTAAGCAATGTATCATACTTCTGCTGCATTGGGTTATAACCATCGAATTCATCTTCCATTGAGTCGAATAACCCATCTGTTTCCCTCACTTCAGTAGCATGAGATGATGCTTGAGACTGACCGGATGCTTGAGATGTTGAATCAGCATATCTTTCACTATACTCCGCATACATCGCACGCATGACAATCAAAGTCGAATCAGTCAACCCCTTAGCAGTTGTACTATTTTCTCCATACATCTCCGTAAAACACAAGTTTGCAAACTCCATCTTCTTTCTCGGATCAAAAACACTTGCAATTACCAACATACTGTTTATGTTCTTGATGCCATCCCAATATTTGTCAAATTTCTTATACATCTTCTCGGCATTAACCTTCACGTCAGCATCGCTATTAAGACAGAGTAACTGAAGCTTCATTGCAATGTTTACTATCTCACCATAGCACTTATGTGAATTCAAAGTAGTGGAGGCAGAAAATACCAATGTAGCCTGATAGAAAACATTAAGAAACTTCACAAACCTTTCTATTTTACGCCAATCATTCATCAAAGGAGGTCCTATCCTTTTTTCTCCATTATCATACTCTAAGAAATAATCATTGTAGAGCTTATCTTCGAACTCCATCCTATCAAACGCTCCTCTGAACTTAATTGCTCTTGTCAACATCAGATATGTCGAATTCCATCTAGTGGTTACATCTAGAGGCAAACTACCCTTCGTGAATCTACCAGTTTCCACTCGCAGCTCAAATGCCTTTCTCCTATTTGGTCCTTATTTGACATAAGATATGGCATTGCGGACTGAACTAACACTAGCATCCATTTCAGTCAGTCCATCCTTAACTATCAAGTTTATAATATGCCCAGCACATCTCATATGCATGTAATCTCCATTCAACACTAGAGAATCTGTCCTAATTTGAGAGAAGGCAGACTTAAAATCATCCAGAGCATTGCTATTAGCAGTTGCATTATCCACAGTCACAGTAAACACCTTCTCTATCCCCCAGTCAGCAAGACATTGTAGAAGAGTGCTAGCAATGGTCTTACCTTTGTGATCCGACACATACTTGAATCCGATTATTAACTTCTTCAATCGCCAATGTTTATCAACATAGTGTGCTGTTATAACCATATAACTTGAACCTGTTGATAGAAAAAAAGAAAGAAAGAATGAACTCATATTAGAGAAGAGAACATGATCGAGAATAAGAATGATCATAATATACTTGAAAAAACATACCTGTTACCGAGGATACCCAAATATCAGTGGTGAGTGACACTCTTTGCTTACTTTCAATAAACCATTGTCTTAGTGTGGCCTTCCTCTCATGATACATTTTCACTATGTCTCTTGTTGCTGTCCTTCTTGAGTGAGGCTTATACAAGTTTACCTAAACAGATTATACAAAATAAATTTTGATTAGTAAAAACATAAATAATAAAGAAGTTGCTAAGAGAATGTTAATCATGTTATGAGAAGACTAACCTTGTTGCAAAAGAATCTTAATGCCATGGATTCTACAAACGACAATGGTAGCTCTGCTATCACCACCATTTGGTTAAGTGCTTCTCTGAAAACATGCTCAGGCACTCTTGCACTCTGTAGGTTTCCTTCTTGATTAATAACTTGCTGTCCTTGTGTAGCATCTTGACCTTCTTCCCATGCCTTGAATGCCTTACATATATTGTTATGATTCCACAAGTTTTTTGTCCCTGACTTTGTAGCACATCCTAACTCCTTCCCACAATAGTTGCAGGTACATCTGTCTCGGCTTCCCGGTACTCTTGTGAAGTGGCACCATACACCGGATCTTGGCGTAAGTATCCTTGGAGTCTTATTTTGCTCAGCAGCAGTTCCTCCACCACCTGATTGACCATGAGTTTGTTTTCTTTTACCCCTTAAATTAGATTCTGGTGTCTGATATTCTTCTTCCTCTTCATGTTCATATCTCTCTCTGTTATCATGAGTTGGAGATGATGAATCCATCTGTAAATAGAAAAATACTATAAGTTAGAGATGATGAATCCTATAAACTGAATCAATGATAAGTCGAAAAGTTAATAAGGAACAGAGATATCAAAACCAACGAACATCATCAACGATCAACGATCATCATCAACAATCATCAACGATCAATGATCATCATCAACAATCATCAACAAACAGAGATATCAGACAAGCAAGAACATCATCAACGAACAGAGATATCAGACAAGAACATCATCAAAACTCAATAAAAACAGAGATATCGAAACCAATTAACAGAGATATCAGACAAGAACATCATCAAAACTCAGCAAAAAAAAAGATATCGAAAATAAAACCAACATGCAAACATACAAACACTCAAACATCTGCAATTGATTACGTCTAACACTCAAACATACAAACACTCGTACTCTTAAGTGTGTATCCGTTCAGATCGAAGTTTCAAGAGGACAACTAAAAAGAGGAGAAGATGTACATGTGATGGCCTCCGTGAAGTCGCAGAGGGAGGGTTTCGGATCAAAGTTTCTAAATTTTCCAGCTTGAATAATTGAGGATTTTACACCTTTAATTCGATTTTATCTCGCTTTTTTCTCGATTTTGAAAGCAAGAAGCCGAACAGGCTATCGGAGGTTAGTTCATTAATAAAATTAGGGATAGATAGATGTATATTGTATAGATAGATGTATATTGTATAGATAGGTTAGATTGGTTCGGGTATCCGATCGGGTTTGGGTAATACCCGAACCCGATCGGATATTAGCCACCATCCGTACCCGAACCGAACTGCTTACTTCGGGTCGGGTTCGGGTTCGGGTTTCGGATCCGGTTAATTTGCCCAGGCCTACTTCTAATCTAACTTCTAAGAATGATTTGATAGTATACTCTTCTTTCTCATATTGTGTGAATCTTTGTAATTTCCATCAAATCATTCTTAACACCTCTAATAATATTATAAAATAATTTATTAGTCACACAATTTTGTGAGAGGCCTGACTATTTCAGAAACAGACTATGGCTAGAGGGGGAATGACTTAATTAGGTTTAAAAATTTGTAAGTTTCCATACATTCTTTTATAATCTCTGGCAGTCCAAACTAGATACAAGACCCGAATGGTTAAAGTGTACGGAGCAGAAACCAACCACGACATCTTAATTAAGCTTACTTTTTAGCCATAACCCGTAAAGCAAGCGAAGCGAGGAAAGCGACATTAGAGTTGACGATCGTATGGTTGTCATTACTTGATTATATAACAATTTATGGGATCATTATACATTAGCCGTACCTCAATGGGCAATGAAAGAAACATTGGCCTACGCGGCCACACCCACACATTAAAGGAAGAAAGGAAAGAGAGTTTTTTTTTTTTCTTTTTCTTTACCATACTGTCCATACATTACGTAATTCCTCCCATATCTCAGCTTGAACGGAAACAAACAAACATCGTATACGAACACGACCAAATTCTTATCCGATAGAATTAGAGATTACAAGGCATGAATGATGAACCGCAGAGTGAGCTCCATCAACATAACTTACATATATGACTTGTGTAGATTAAATTAGTATCCATCAATTTGGCACTTAAATAGACCACAAATCATATACATTTAAGCATGCATATGTTAATTTAAGGCATAGAGAAGCCGTTAATAGTGAAACCTCCATCCACGCAAATAGTTTGACCTGTTATATATGAAGCTGCAGGAAGACATAGAAATGCCACAAGCGATGAGACTTCATTTGCTTCTCCAATACGCTTCATTGGCGTCACGCTCTTCACCTTTTCTTTTACCTCTTCAACACCGAGAAACTGAAACATTTTCATACAAACTAAGATCCATCAGAAACTAGTTATATATATCACTTTTTTTTTGGTAGTATTAATGAGATTAATATTTGTTCTTTGTCTTTACATCTTTAGATGCCGGAGTTGTGATGAACCATGGACAAACAGAGTTGGTCCTTATATTATCACTCGCCCACTCGCATGCCAAATTTCTTGCCAGCTGATTCATTGCTCCTAATTAAATGGGTACATTTATGTAAGTATCAATAAAAGCAAATGATCATTAGTTTTTTTAACAATGCATATAAACATTAAACCAAAAATTCTATGCATATGAACATATATCATATATGTATACCTTTGGTTGCTCCATAGATGGATGTACCTTCCAAGTTCACAACCCCAGCAACGGAAGACATGAGCACAATGCTCCCTGAACCAGAGGCTTTCAACAAAGGGTGAGCGAGCTGTGAGAGATGGAAAGTTGACTCCAGATTTGTAGCCATTATAAATGAAAAATCTTCTGCTGTACACTCTGTGGTAGGCTTTGCTATACCCGTTCCAACATTGGGTACCTATATACACCCAAACAAACCAAACACAACAACATGATTTGGAAAGTGTGGAATCAACCTCATCAAAGTTGAGGAAGAGCTTATATATATATATATATATATATATATATATATACTTACGAAAATATTGAGTTTTCCTTGGAAGAGGGAGGAAACAGTTTCCATGAGTTTCTCCCGCTGGTCACGTGAAGAAACGTCACAAACAGAAGTGGTGACCTGAAACCCTTTTGCTTGCCACTCACGTAAGCGATCTTGAAGCTGAGTTTCGTCTCTGGCACATGTGTGGACTCTTGCTCCCAACATAGCTAGTTCCTCCACCACAGCTTCTCTGTTTATAGCACACATGGAATTTTAGTTTATACATCATTATGGTTTGCTCTTTTTAGGGTTTTCTTGACTATAATCTATAAACATGGGAATAACATCAAAAGATCCACATAAATAGATAACTAGAGTGAGAGCATAGATTCGATAGTACTGAACTAGTAAGAAACTAGGTAAGCTAGGTAAAAAGGTTACTGGGACTGACCCGATGCCTTTAGAGCCACCGGTGACAAGAGCGGTCATGCCTTGAAGACTCCATCTAGAGTTCTCTCCCAAGCTTTCCCCTATTTTAGACATTGCTGATTATGAGACTCATAATCAGCAAACACAGATATAGATCTTTTGGTGAAGATTTGTATCTGTCAATAACCGTTCGTCTTTTTGTAGACCACACACGTGTACGATGCAAGGCTTGTAGAGGAAATACTATTCTTCACGATAATTTGGAAAGCTGACAAAGATCGAATTATTGGGGGTTCAACAGTCGCTGTCACTAATATCTGTTATCCCATACTCCCATCATATAAGATTTTCTACTTAAAAACACAAAATTTAAGAATTACATTAATTATATATATATATATATATATATATATATATTTTCTGTCTTTTGGCATTAAAAGCATAAGTTGTATATAATTAGAAATAATTTAACCAATGAGAAAGATTACTATAGAATATTAAAATACATAAAACATCAAATTAAAATTAAATAAGGCATATAAACTTGATAAAATTTAATAGAATAGAAGAAACAAAAAAGTCTAAAGATTCTATATTTTGGGACAAAGGTATTTTAGCACATAGAATACGTTAATATTAAAATAAAATTATTAATTGTACTTTCTTAACAATATTGCTATTGTTGGCAAAAAAAAAAAAAAAACGATAGATAGTTACTCATAATTGTATTCTCATAACAATGGACAGACTCCATCTAGAGTTCTCTCCCAATCTTTTGGTTTTTGAGTTTTGCAAAATAAAACTAAAAAAAAAAAGTTTCGTAGGGTACTAAAAAATAGCTTTAAAATCCCACTGAAATGAAATTTTGGATTTTATTAAAAAATAGTAAAATATCTAAGAAACTAGATATTTGGAAAACCACTTTTCATAAAATCTTGAATGGTTATACCTATTTTTAGGGTTTCTTGTCCAGAATGTCATTTTCGGCCCAAACTTTGTGGATCTGCCACTTCTTAACCGAGCTTGTGGATTTACCATTTTGTTTACAATTTTGCCCTCAATTGATGGGCGGGATAGTCAAATGGTTTGAAAAGGAAAATTAGGTTTTTCGGGCAGGATTTGGGAATCGTATTTGTCTGGGCAGGGGGACTGTTCAGCGATACGATTGTTGGTACTGTGGATTTCTTGACTTTTGTTACTCTGTGTCCGTAGGGTTTCTGTATTTTGTGGATCTATAAAATGTGGTGTAAAAATAGCGGATATGGTAGAGGTACTTGTTTATCGTGGATATTGGGGAAAATTATTGTAACACTTTTTTCAGACAACAGCGGAACTCTGTTTCGGTATAAGAAGCAGGACTTGGGAGAGATCAATGGATCCGCAGGTAAATTGCCTTCTCCCTCTGTTATACTATATTTTCGTATCTCATAGGAACTACTTAACCCACAAGTTTGTAGTTTATGTGGTAGAGAATAAACTTTAGCTTGCGATGAATGGTTTTTGGNTTTACCACTTTGTTCTCAATTTTGCCCTCCATTGATGCGCGGGATAGTCAAAAGGTTTCAAAAGAAAAATTAGGTTTTCCGGGCAGGATTTGGGAATCGTATTTCTCTGGGCAGGGGGCTGTTCAGCGATACGATTGTTGGTACTGTGGATTTCTTGACTTTTGTGACTCTGTGTCCGTAGGGTTTCTGTATTTTGTGGATCTATAAAATGTGGTGGAAAAATAGAGGATATGGTAGAGGCACTTGTTTATCGTGGATATTGGGGAAAAAACTTGTAACACATTTTCCAGACAACAGCCGAACTCTGTTTCGGTATTAGAAGCAGGACTTGTGAGAGATCAATGGATCCGCAGGTAACTTGTCTTCTCCCTCTGTTATACTATATTTTCGTATCTCAGACGAACTACTTAACCCACAAGTTTGTAGTTTATGTGGTAGGGAATAAACTATAGCTTGCGATGAATGGTTTATGTGGGGTGGTGATAACCGTTACTTAACTAGTTGCTAATGTCGTCTATTACGTGTTCATTGGTATCAGGGATCTGAAGTTACAGTCTTTGTCATTGCTGGGTGTTGGGAATGCTCTGATACGGGAACTTGGGACTTCTACATTGCTAAAGAATGCTACGCACGGAGCATTTCCATTACCATGGATAGCAGTTACGAGGACCTCATCTTGATGGTGCGTAAGGAGTTTGAACTTGATGGGATGAACTTTACGCCTAAACTAAGCTACTGGCTTCCTTCACAACTATCAGTGTTCTCAGTGAATTCACGACCTCCAGTGGTGTTAACAAGCAGTGTCAGCGTTCGTAACTTCTTAGAAGTCAAGAGAACAGCTGTCCATTTAAATATGTTATTGTCTCTTGATCATGAAAGCAGTGCTGCTGAAGGGACGGCCATCCGAAGACAATGTGGAATAGCAACTGACAAAGGTAAAGGCATTGCGACTGATGATAACATTGGGCAGTTAACACGAGCTACGATAGGTCGTAGTGGGTTGGAAGGATTTCCTGCGGGACGGCGTAATGATCCTCCTATGAATAGTGGTGTCCGGAGACGCCTATTTGATGTCAATGATGTTTCTTGTTCAACTGGTGCTTTGAGAATGTACTCGGTTGCAGGAAATACGGTACTAAACTGCAGCAGGAGGAGTGAATTTATGGAACATGATTTCGACATGTGGCCTGATACTAATAACAGTGGGTTTATAAGATTAGCAGATGCTGGTACGCCTTCACTATCTCTTAACTCGCACGGGAGCCAGTCAGAAGATGTAGATGTCAACCAATATCTAGTTAGTGATGAGGATGAAGGTTTCATGCGAGAGATTGCAGAAATTGAGGAACGTTGTACTCAGGCTAAGTCGCTTGAGGGAAAAAACAAAGCTACGGCCAGTGAGGATGCAAGTGCTGGTGAGGAGAATGAAAAAAGTTGGACAGATGCGTTGGCTTCTTCAGGGTCAGATGAGGAAGATATCTACAACGATAACTACTGGAGTATGGTGTTTGATAAAGAGTATCCCTTGAATGTCACTGATCCTACTCTGGAGGAGGGCCCATCCACTGTTGAAGCTCAAATAGTAGGTAGTAATGGAGCAGATGACATCGGCCAAGCAGTTCTCTCATACTGTGCACAACGTAGCGAGGCAGAGCTATGTTCTAGTGAAAATAGAAGAGCCGATGGGTTTCCTGAAAGAGGGATTGGGTCAGATGGATTGACTGATAATGGTTACGGTTTTAATACTGTAACAAGATGTGTGGGAGGAAACCTGAGGGATATTGTTTCGTCCTACGAGTCAAATGATGAGTCCAGTGAGGCATCTGAGTCAGAGTTGATTCCTCAAACAAGTAATTCACATCTGGTGACAGCGGATGGTGTTGTAGCTGGTGCGTCATCGGTAGATCATACATGCCCTGCTCTAGGAAGGGCTGTAGAAAGCAGAGAAGGAGCAACCGATGGTATCCGTGGATTTGCATCAGTTCCTGTTTGGAATAACGGTGGTAGGGGTGAAGTGTTGGTGGATGGTGGTCAACATGGCGGCCATGTTGACCCTGCGTTTGATGATTATACGCAACGACGTGATGCTTAACCTGTTTTTGATGACGTCTACCAACTTACAAACACAAATGGGTGTGCAACTGTTGCTGCTGAAGAAGATGCAATATTTATTGGTAGAGTTTTTAAAGATAAGGCGGAAATGCAAAACACTCTAGCAATATATGCCATCAAGAGGTTGTTTCTTTTCAAGATTCTTAAATCTGAACCAGACAGAATAATTTGTGTTTGTATTGATCCACTGTGTGCGTGGAGGGTCTTTGGTCATTCTGTTTCAAAATACTCTAAAATTTTTGAAATAAGAACAGCAACTCTGACGCACACATGCTCAATTACTGCTCGGTCCTAGTATGAGAAACAGGCGTCTGCAAAAGTGATAGCTGAGGTTCTTAAAGCAAAGTATGCTAATGGATTGCCTGGACCACGCGCCGTTGATATACCAGCCATAGTGCTGGAAGAGCTTAAGGTGTCAGTAACCTATATGAAGGCATGGTATGCAAGGGAAGCTGCTATTATCAAAACCCGGGGTAGTGATGAGTGTGGGTACAAGCTGCTTGCAGTTTACATGCATTTGTTGAAAACTGGTAATCCTGGGACTATATACAAGCTTGAATTTACTGGTGGGGGCGTTAATGCGAAGCAGTTTAAGTATCTTTTCTTCTCGCTTGGAGCATACATAGCTGGAATCAAACACATGAGGAAGGTTTTTTTGGTTGACGGAACTATTATCAAGAACAAGTTCAAGGGGGTTCTCATTGCTGCAAGTATGCAAGATGCCAATTTTCAGGTCTACCCAGTTGCATTTGCAGTAGTTGATGCGGAAAACGATTTGGCATGGACTTGGTTTTTCAAGCAACTGAGTTTGATAGTTCTAGATGCTTCAGATTTGGTGCTCGTTTCTGATCGACATAGATCAATTTATGCTGGTGTTCGCAAAGTTTATCCTCAGGCTTTCCATGGGGCGTGTGCTGTCCACATTGAGAGGAATGTTAGAGCGAAGTTTCATGGAGAAGGGCTATCAAACCTTGTTGGTAAGGCTGCACGTGCATTTAACGTTGGCGATTTCGACGAGTCTTACAATGAAATTGCATTACGGAACAAGAAATGTGCTGCATACTTGGATGCAATACCACGTGAGCATTGGACGCAAGCGTTTTGTGAAGCTAAACGATACAATATCATGAGCAGTAATATTGCTGAATCCCTCAATGGGGTACTAGGGAAAATTCTGGAACTACCAATAGTTTCTATGGTTGAGTCAATAAGAACGAAACTAATGGAGTGGTTTTGCTTAAGGCGTGAGAAGGCTAGAAGGCTTATGGCGTTGGGGCAGACAATAAGACCAAATGTCAACAAGTTAATGCTGAGACATCAGCAGGCTTCAGCCGGTTTGGCTGTGAAAGGGGTTTCAGCCTGGAGTTTTCAAGTTAGTAATGGCAAAAAAATGTACTATGTTGACTTTATGAAGAGGACATGTACATGTCTTCAGTTCGAGAAGCTCCAGATACCGTGTTGCCACGCACTAGCTGCGGGTAGAATGAAGAAGATTGACGTTCAGACATTGGTTGGAGCAGTATACAATGTTAAACTCTTCGCCAATGCATATGAAGAATTCATTTATCCTGTACCTAATCAATGCGATGAAGAAGGGCCAGCTGATGTTGAGGAAACAGAATTCATTCCACCGACAAACAAGAATGGCCCTGGCCGTCGTAGGAAGCGAAGGATCCCGTCTACTGGAGAGTTTGTGGTACAATAGAATTTCTGGTTTTATCTACTGAATTGTTTATGTGTATTGTATTCATCATAGCGTTTCGTATTGTGCATGGGGCTAAGAGGCGTAAAGGAGGGCCTAATAAGTGTACAATATGCTTTGAATCAGGTCATAACAGAGCTACTTGCTCTAATATGCCTGCGTAAAGTAAGTTTCTGGCAAATACTACTATCATTAAATATGATTGATAGCCATTTATAATTTGATCGTTCTACGTATTACGCTTGCAGATGTGGCAATGGGTGGAGATTGTTTTTTGGGGGAAAGCAGCTTTTTTTTTTTTTAAACGGGTATGTAGGTTTGCGGTTAAGACACACCTAACGTTGACATCGCAACTTCAGGTGTGTGCATTTGTACCATTAGCAGGTAGAATTGACAAAAGCTTCACGTTACACATTATGGTTAATTATAGCTTTATTGCAGGAAGTGGCATGTTTGGTTCCTGTTTTTTGGGAGGGTGAACCCGTATCGGCAGTAGTGTCATCGACTTCATATAGGTACCTGATACATTACTAGCAGTCTAAGTATTTTGTGGTATATCAAGTAACATTGCCTGGACTGACTCTGAAAACGGAATGCAGGTTTGGAAGTGTTGACGCAGGTTTTTTGTGGAACATGGGGTAATGGACGCCAAATAGGTGTTTTTTTGAAGAAAGGACTTTAACGGAAAATGGATAGCTGAGGAGAAGTTCAAGGCTGATAAGCATGTTGTTGCGTGTGCAGATTAAGAAAGGGGGCTCTGTCCCCGAATGTGTCATTGACTATCATATTTTAAATAAGCACAGTGGATGAATGAGGAATATGATAATGGTGTAAACTTTGGACGTCTTTAATGTATGAAAAGCTGCTTTTATATTGTATCTTATTCGATTTGCGTATTGTGTCCTACTTGATGGGTTAATGCGGGATATAGACGGTAGGTTGCATGGTGGCAACAAATAAAGACAAAGCATTTGACCATAGTTTCGCAGGTGCTGTAACAGAAACTAACTATGAATTAGTAAGACTTTGCAGGGTGGACACGGTAAATCATATATTGATTCTTAACATATATCTCGGAAACATGTTGCATACATATAGACAAAGCATTTGTGGCAAAGATGCATAACAGAGTACCCATTAAGGAAACAATTTGGTAGACCACCTCCAAAGCGGAAAGTGTGGTCATACGGGTCACGCCTTGGGAACCCCATGTCACTTACTTGGTTGAGAACCAATTCACCTATACCTACAGCTTCCTCGATTGTAGCGACCTTAGCGAAGAAAGAGTCCATGACACGCATGCCATCGTCGAAGTTACCAGAACAAACAAGCACCAACCCAACAGCAAACCGAGAGTAGATGATGCGTCCAGCAGCTTCACCTAGGAGGTCAATAGCTCGTTGGCAAGGACCGTTCTATGCAGCCAAACGTAAGCCTTCAACGTATTGGGCTGTTGGGTTCAGAGCCTGAAGACAACGCAGGAAAAACGGCCGGTAGACAGATCCTTCATTCGCAAGTTGGCTAACGAAGATAAACTCATCGATGTCGACTTCAGTAAGGATACTGTCGTCCAAGGCAAGTGCAGCGAGAGCTGGAGAAGCAGAAATCAAAGGACCTAGTTCCCTAAACCCATGGTGAGAAAGGCGACGGACAATGTCGACGAGGATAGGATCTGGAATGGTTTCCATAGGCGAGCAGGTTTAGTTTAGTGTTTGTTTGGTTGTTATGTTTTTATTATAAGGTCTGGCTTGGGCTTTATATAAGCGCTATTGAAGTGGTAAGGTGAGAGTTAACAGTCACTTCGTATGTAATAACTGATGCAGGTGAAATAGTGTAGCTCACTGCTAATTGTAGTAAATGGAGTCCAGTTAATTTAGGTATGGAGGAGGTAAGTAGAGCGGATTTGCATTGAAGCAAGGCTGTAATAAATGAAAAACCTTTACAGCGGATGATAACTTGGTTAACTGGCTACATATTTATTACCCTTTAAGAAATAGAGTACACAATTTTGGTTTAAGAAGATTTAAAAATTGGTACCATAACTTGTGAATGTAAGAGTGTAACTAACAAAGAAGCAACCACATGACACAGTACCAGTAGAAAAAACAGTTAATACAACGGCGGTCCATACGACAACCACTGGTAATGCATATAGGGATGTCTACGTAGTTCCAAGTGGTAGCCTGCGAACGTATCTTCATAGGGCCTATTTGTAGTATATGGCGGAATACGGTGCTTGCAATATGATCAACCTCTAAGAAATCAGAAGTTGAGGCAACGAGGGAGTGTATAGTGGATATAGATTCTGAATAGAACCCGAGGCAAAGCTGGAGGAGGCCTTTGCTGAATAAAGCTTGATGTGAGCAATTCCCAATAGTACTTAGCATCTGAAGACTATCTTCTGCACGGCCCATTTGTGCAGCAAGTCGAATGCTTTCAAGGTAAACCGCGGTTGGATTTTGAGCTCGTAAACAATTACAAAAAAAAGATCGGAACGGAGATGAAACGTTAATAAGTGAAGCGTTGGAAATAAAGGTTGACAAGGAGACCTTGTGAAGCACGAGAGGGTGAGACGCGACTTTGTTGTAAAACTTAGAAGCAACAAGCATACCACGAAGATCAGTAAACTCGTGTTGGCCAACACGCGAAGCTATATCAAGCGCAGTATTGAAATCAAGGTTTTCCATGGCAGGTCTTACTGATATTGAGTTGGGAATACTACATATGAAAATAGAGAACAGAAGATATTTTATAGTTGTTGTGGTACCATTCATTGCTATACGCGGGGTAGTTGCGGTGGCTAGTAGTAGCGGTAGGGGAGAGAGTGGTTTTGACTATAAAGATGCCGTGTAACAGTTATGGTAGATGTTATAGAAAGTTATGCAGAGTAAATGAAGCGCTTATAGGCGACAGTAATAGCATTTGATCAACTTTGAAAACTGTAACTTTGTATGTTATGAGAACATTATTTTTTCGCTTTAGTAACGTTGAAATAATAAATTTTCTGCATAATAAGGTACAGATAAGTAGCCCACAGAGAAAAAATGTAAAGAATATAAATTGTTGGTGAAACAAAGAATTCATCATTCAGAACTGGGCGGAACTTGAATATGTTTGCTAGGCAGTGTCCTAGTCTTCCTGCGCATGTATTGGGCATGGACTATTGGGTTTGCATTCCTGGTTGTTGCATTTCTAATGCTGGCAGTGGGCTCTAATAGAGGAGTTCGGGGGGAGAAAGGGTTTGTTGGACAGTTTTGGCAAGGCAGTTGCATTGACGGGCGAGAGGTGTAACCTTGTGGGTCGATTTTATGCTTGTCAGAACCGTGTAACTGGGAGATGATTTTTTCCGTACCTTCACGCTCAACTGCAGGACTCGCCAAATGCTTACCCTGCAGGTAGACAAAAGCAATGACAGTTTGTTAGTATATGAGAAACAATCAGAAGCAGTGGACATTGGTCTACTGTAACAACAAACCTTTGTATTTACATCTAACTTTGTTGGCGACTTCGGGTCGACATGTATAGAAGATGGACTTGGAGGACTTTCGGTGTTGACGAAAACACCGGACTCCTCATCTTGTAAAGAAGCAGAGGATGGATGGAGAGAGTACATGGCGGCTTCTTGTAGCAATGATATACGAGAAGGGTGTTTCTGTAGACAAAAACAGACAACTAACTCTGACGTACAAGTGGTGAATATAATTGTTGGAGGTGCAAGAAGGGTATAGGACATAGGGTAAGAAAACTTACGGGCATGGAAGTGAGAGTAAGAGGACTGGTATTCTTGAGTGCAGAAGCTGATAGTGGATGTAGTACTGGCTGCGCAGATGTACCATTGTTATTAGTTTGAAACTCTGGAAAACATAACACAGTAATGGATGTATGGAGGACATAGTCGTAGAAGCAGGTGAAAGAGAGATACAAACCTTAGACGTGGTATTAGCAGTATTGGGAGTTGATATATTTAAATACTCTTTTGAGGAAGAGTGAAGCGGCGTATAATTCTGATTGGGCACAGGGCGATCAGGGATTGCAGCTGAGTGGTGTAAACCGATAAAAGCTGATGTGGACTGACGCTGCTGGAGAAGTTCAAGAACTTCACACATAAGAGACGCCTTGAAGGTCATAAGCTTGTCCTCAAGGTCAGAATCAACGCCCTCACCATGTCTGAGGGTTCGTCCTTTTTCTATTTTCTTTGTCATTCTCCTCTTTGTTTCTGATCGGGCATTCGCACGACATTGATCGAGTTGCTTACGTTTCTGTGCATAGAGGATGGGAGGGAGGGCAGAATCACCTCCAGACCAAGTGTTGCTCACAAAGGGAAAGCCCGCTGCGAGAAGATTCTCTAAATGTTTCACTTTGGGGTCGCTGTAGGAAGAGGTTAAAAAACAAGTCTGCCGAGGTTTGGGAGACAACACAACCAACTGAAATATGAAGAAAACAAGAGAGTTAGTAATCGTCCTAAAAAACACTGACATATACGAGCTACAGAGATAAGGAACAGCGTACGTCGGGATCATTTTCCACATCGAAAATGTTTGTAGTATGGTAGGACTTGCATTTTGGAAGGACCACAATAGGTGTGTCAACGAAGGTGGACAGATCTCGCCGATGAGGGAGGTACTTTAGCAACAAGGGCTATTTGAATGCAAACAGCTGGATTGTCAGAGGGAATCCGTGGACAGCCATCGATGATTGTTTAAGCTTTGAAAGCAACGCAGAAGTGGTTGGTAAATCGGTTCCAACTTTCACCATCCGTAGCAGCCTTGTAAGTGAGTGGCGACCCCAAGGGTAGTTTAGAAAGAAATCAACATCTTTCACCATCTCAACAACTTGAGCAGATGGTTTGACTGGTTGTTTCCGACACAAAAGTATGCCGTCTACAATGACAATGAGACACAGTCTAAATTTACGCCACGTTGGCATATTTGATTCAGGCTTCAGGTGGGCGACTATTTCTTTAATTGACAGACTACCAAGTGGGCCGGGCAGTAACGTATACCAGTAAGGAGAGCCTCCTTCAGAATGAGTGGTTGCAGCGAGGGGTTTATTCTCCGGAGGTAAAGTTTGATACTGTAGGCCAGTTACATCTTCGAACTCTTGAAGGGAGAACCGTAAAGGATGCCCCCCAAATACGAACCACAGTTCATCACTGTTTTCGGTATATAATTGCCTACAAAGCATTTGGTGGACCAACTGGCCGGACAATGAACATTGCCGAACATGCATAGAAAATAGGCTCCCTAGCGGTGATGCCAATAACTTCGCCAACTCTGGCATCCCGTGAAGAATTTTGGTAATGTCTATCAAGTACTTCGGTTTGGAGTATGAGTTTATTCGGACTGCGTGCTCTGGGTAGCAATTAAGAGCGAAAATCCTGTCTGGCAGCGCGCCTATGACATTGACGGGAATAGGAAGTTTCAGTTGGATCAGTTTTTTCAGCAATGTCACTGTTACAAGTGTAATTGATTTTATTGTACACTAAACACCACACCGCATGGCCAAGCAAGCAAGGGGAATTGTCAACCCAAACGTCCTGACGATAGAGACACCCTAGACGTATAAGTTCTGAAAATCTAGTAGCGGGAACTAAACCCTACAGAGCTTGGCCAAGTAAACAAAAAGAATTGTCAACCCAAACGTCCTGACGACAAGGACACCCTAGACGTATAAGTTCTGAAAATCTAGTAGCGGGAACTAAACCCTACAGAGCATGGCCAAGTAAACAAAGGGAATTGTCAACCCAGACGTCCTGACGACAGAGACACCCTAGACGTATAAGTTCTGAAAATATATTAGCGGGATCTAAACCCTACAGAGCATGGCCGACTAAACAAGGGACATTGTGAACCCAAACGTAATGCCGGCTTACACATACTAGATTTATGAGTTGTTGAAACCATTATTGGAAGCTAAACCCTAGGAAGTACCGCCAAATAAAGTTCTGTCACTGACAACCCAATCGGAATGGTGTTAAGATATACAAACCTGGAGCAGGAGATCCATGGTCTGCCATCCTCGCGAAAGACGATTTGGCTGAAAGGTAACCACCAAATCAAAACAGCATACCCGTTAATATATAGATAGCAGTGATATATAATTTAATCAGTGAGCTGGGTCAATCCGCTTCTTCACTTACAAATCCAGAGACTTCTATCAAATCCGGTGATGGTATATGGCTTCCGATTGGCAGTATTCGGAAGTAAAAGTAGAAAAGAAAAACGTAACTGCAGAGCAAGGCCGACACTAGCACCAGTGGAATTTATTTTAAAGACGACGAAGGGATGGCGACTACAATTGCCCTTTCTTTTCACGTTCACGGGCACGGACAGGTCGGATAACTAATTTATTGACGAATTATTTATTTATGTAGCATTATAAATCGAATCTCAGCAGACGGGGGCACGACGGTAATCCTCAGTACCAAAAAAATGGTATTTCCACAAACTATGCAAGAAGTGGCAACCTTTACAAAGACCATCAGAGAAAGTGGTTTTCTCCTAATTGATTCCTATTTTTAAGGAAAACCACTTTTCATAAAATCTTGAATGGTTAACAACTATTTGAAAAACCACATCGAATTCAAGGCGGCCTAAATAGATATGAGTTTTCCCGTATATTTCTCTAACTGATTAAGATTAACTAACAGATAGTATAGCTTTCCGAAATCGAATCTTCTTACTGATTCTACTCGGCCAGATTTTTAAAATATGTACATGATTCGTTTATCCCTTAGGTTTCACTTACAGTTAAATCTCCATGCTCAAACCTAAAGGAACCAAATACCCATGGAGCTTATGGTTACCGGGAAGATCAACAACTAACTGATCATTGAGTAATACACGAAAATTTTATGTAAGCAAGACCAAAATTCTTGTCTGATATAGATTTGCCTTGACGGAAGAAGTCATGACCGCATGAACGGAGAGAGCTCCATCAACACATACAGATGGTCCTAACCTGTCTCCGATCCTTAGTAAACCACAACTAGAAAAATCTCTTTTGCATTTAGTAGAGAAAGTATTTATATAAAAGAGAAATGGAGAATATATATTATCAATATCAAAACATTTGTGACAACTAATATTGCAATTGAACCACTATAATCGCATAAAACACAAGCATGCACATATTTTAGAACAAATTCAAAAACATGGTACAAACTTTAAATTGTGAGTTTATTTATGATAATTTTACAAACATTTTAGTCAAGAATTAAGACACAAAAATTGTGATCACAATACACTGAAAATGTTATATAAAACATTTGATAATAAACCTGTCAAAAAAAAAAAAGAACAATTTGATAATAAACGTAAACGGAAACAATAGACGCCGCCTTAAGATTTGAGGCTTGTAAGAGAAGCCATTAATAGTGAAACCTCCATCAACAGAAATGGTTTGACCTGTTATATAAGAAGCTGCAGGAAGACATAGAAATGCCACAAGCGATGAGACTTCATTTGCTTCCCCAACACGTCCCATTGGTGCCCTACTCTCCACTTCATTTCTGAACTCATCATTACTGAGAACCTGAAGAGATTTTTTTCACTTAAAACTACAATTGAGAAGTAACAATATATATAACTTTTAACTCTCTTATCTATTGCCTTACATCATTAACTAAAGGAGTTGCTATGAACCATGGACACACAGAGTTAACCCTTATGCTGTCACTTGCCCACTCGCATGCTAAGTTTCTTCCTAGCTGATTCATAGCTCCTAAAACACACTTAAATTTGCATGAGTCTCAGAGAACGCTATGCATTACTAATTGTTTGAATATACATATATATGTAGATATATACCTTTACTAACTCCGTAGATGGATGCACCATTCACATGCACAACTCCAGATACTGAGGATATGAGTACGATGCTCCCTGAACCAGAGGCTTTCAACAAAGGGTGCGCGAGTTGTGAGAGATGAAAAGCTGACTCGAGATTCGTAGCCATTGTAACTGAGAAATCTTCCTCTGTGTACTTTAACGTCGGCTTGACTATACACGCTCCCACATTGTTTACCTTATAAATGGATGATGAATCAAAAGCAAAAACATAAGAAACTACAACTAAAATCACCTCCTAGATGGATCAAAGCTTATATACTCACGAGGATGTTGAGCTTTCCCTGGAAAACAGAAGAAACAGTTTCCATGAGTTTCTCTCGTTGCTCACGAGAAGAAACGTCGCAGACAGATGTGGTAACCTGAAACCCTTTTGCTTGCCATTTACGTAAGCTTTCTTGAAGCTGAGTTTCGTCTCTGGCACATGTGTGGATTCTTGCTCCCAGCATAGCTAGTTCCTCTACCACAGCTTCTCTATTTATAGCACAGATATACATTTTTGGTTTATACATCATCAACCTATTCTCTTATCCGATCCAGGGATGTCCAGATTAAGCATCGAAATACAATCTAAAGATCCATATAAATCTAAAATTGAAATGAGATCTTAGATTAATTTGATTGGACTAGTAATAAAGTAGGTAAAGTAGGAGAATTGGGACTAACCCGATGCCTTTGGAGCCACCTGTTACAAGAGCGGTCATGCCTCCAAGACTCCATCTAGGATTCTCTCTCAAGCTTTCCCCTGTTTTAGCCATTTTCTGATTATGAACAAAAGATCTTTCCATGGAGATCTGAATGTCTGGTTAAGAAAAATTCATAATGAATGAATGATAATGACCGTTGATAAATACTACTATTCTAGGCCAGACACATGAAAGTATGGAACGATGTCCATGTTTTTTTGTTAGGTTTAATCAATATAATGGGCCTTTGGTTGAGGGTTAGGCCCAACTACCTGGGATCTAGTCTTGTTTCACTGTTTCAGAACATACAGGTTCCTTGAATCTCAGTAGTCAGTTCAACAGGTGAAACTGTGAAAGAGAGACAGATTGAATCATTTCGTTAAGTTATTATACATATCTTCGCTTGATATGAGAACTCCTCTGCAGCTCTGCTGTGGATTCTGTGGTTGGCATTGTCACACATGTCCCTACATTGTTTATCTATATAATTCCAGTAATTAGTATCTCATGAGTTTTTTTAAAACAAATTTCGTGGTGAAACAGAGAAGAGAATACACACGAGGATGTTGGGTATGCCTTCAAACAGAGAGGGGACTGTTTGCATCAGTTTGCCCTTCGTTTCCCTCCCATTCTTTTAAGCAATGGTTAAGCTGATATTGGTCTCGTGCACACGTATGAATCGTTGCCCCAAGGCCTGCAAGTTCCTCTGATATAGCATGCCTTGAGATTCACCAAGAATAATAAATATGTAAGCAAAATAAGGATTTATGTTGCTTGTAACGCAAGAAATATATCACTTGTTCTCATATTGATATATCTGATTAATGGATCAAATCATACCTTAAGCAATTACTCTAATGTTGTTCTATATTTTTGTGAAGAATGTACAAAAACATGTGAAAAAATGTCGTTTATGATAACAGAGGAACACAGAAGGTAGACCAAAATATCCATCATAACAAAAAAGAAAGATAAAATAAAATCTTTTTTTTCTTCTAATTAAAAATATATGTTGCTCATGCATTATCATAGAGAATACTCCCTCCGTTCTAATTTAGTTGTCGTTCTAGGATTTAATATTTGTTATATATTAGTTGTCGTTTTAGATTTTCAATGCAGATGTTTGATGAATATTCCAATCTTATCCCTGCTGTTTTAAAGTTTCAACCAATGAAAAAAGGGATAAGTACTAAAAGAGGACATAAAAGTGACTTATTGACTAAAACAGGAGTTAAGAGTTTTGGATTACTATAATAGCACACATTTTAAGTAAAAAGACGTTGGAGCATTTAGAATTAATTAAAATTACTAAACATGCCATTAAGAATTTTTAACCTAACGAATATAAAATTAAGTAAATGAGATGGTTAAATAAAAGGAACAAAATCGAAGAAAGAAACTAAAAAGTCGATCTCTTGTTTGTGTATAGAGAGTGTGAGTGTCGATCTCTTGTTTGTGTATAGAGAGTGTCGATCTCTTGTTTGTAGGGGATTGTCTACTGGTTGGGTAAGTAGGTGTGAATTTGGTTTTGCAAATCGAGAGTTTGTGAAGTAAGTAACGAACTTTGTTATTTGTAGGACTGTAATCGAGGGGCGGCGACGGGTAGGAGAACGGGGAGGAGGCGAAAATTGGCAAGCAACAGCGGTAACTTGTAGAATTAACCTGGGTTTGGAAGGCGGATTACGCGAGGGATTCAGATCTGGGCCGATATAAATTTACGGCTGCGATTCTGTGGTCGGGAGAAGTTACAACGATTTCGATAAGGTATGGTCATAGATCTGTCAGCTTGATATTGTTTATAAGTTGTGTGAAGAAGATATTGTTGGGTTGAAAGGTAAGTAAGTTTAAAAGTAGGGAAGTCCTCTATCCCCAAATGATGAAACCGTAATGTGGCATAATCTGTTATAATGAGTTGTGATACGGAGAAGAAGTAATCCTCGCGTTTGATTTTGTGAGCCAAGTAGAAGATGTGGGTAGATGAAATTTAATAAAAAGTTTAAAAATGGCGGAGATATGATTGTTTGGTAGACTTGTTGAGTTTATAATGTATGTAATGGTAGAGTTGTGGTTAGTAAATAAAGGAGGAGTATATAGAAAATAGTGTTTTATATGTGTGCCCTAGCTGAATGAAAGTTTGACTTTTCCAGGAATGGGATCAAGTAATGAGGAGAAGAGGTACCCACCAAGACTTTATAAGGAAGGAAAATCTCCATTACAGAGAAGGAGCATGCATCATAACTGCATATTGAGCAGTTTTGTTTTTATGAAGGAGTGCATTGGGAAGAAGGTGTACAATGACATTCGTGATAATTCTCAAGTAGGAGTCATCTTGAAGCTAGCAGATAGTGATTATGTTTGGTGGGCGAAGCTTGTGCATCACATATTAACACGACAGTTGGCTATAGACCGGAGATATGAGATGTGGGCATTGATAGAAGGGAGTCCAATTAGGTTTTCCCTATATGAATATGAAGACATTACATGCCTCAATTGTGAAACAATAGATGAGGAGGATAAGGTAGTGGTTGATCACAGAGCATTTTGGGAAGAGCTAAAGGTCGATGGGGGGGGGTGGGACCAAACTGGTATGAGTTGGATGAAGCGCTGAAGGTTTGCAGGACTTGGGATCCAGAGAAGAGAAAGATGACTGGATTGTTGTTTGTGTTGCATGTTGGTATTTTGGGAATCACGAGGTCAAGTAGGATTCCTTTGGAATATGCAAAAAGAGTTGTAGATGGAAATGCATTTGAACGATTTCTGTGGGGGCGGGTTGGGTTTAGGGAGCTAATTCAGTCTATCAAAATTGTTTCTTTTGAGAACAATGGTTATGCAATCCATGGATGTGTGCATGTGTTAATGATTTGGGCTTTGGATTGTTTGGTTAACCTTGGGAAAAAACATGGTAATAAAAGAGAAAGTGGTGATGATGAAGGGGAAGTCCCCCTTCTTAGCTGGGGTGGTGGCCGACCAAGGATTTCAGTTGCTGAGTTTCTAGCTAGAGAGAAACAGTTACATAAAAAGGTGTGTGTAGGAATGTGAAAGTTTTTTATAATTTGGTGGTAGTTAATGTTTTTTGTGATTTAATAGTCGTTTTCACTGGCTTTGCAGGTGCAAGTACATCATTTATCTATAAGACGGAAAGAGGAAATATATCCAATTTGGGCAGGGGAGAATGCGGTGTTTGGGGAAGGAGTAGGTGGAAACAAGTTGCTTGACAACCTGCTGCATGATATAATTGAGGGTTATGTTGATGAAAAACACTGGCATGAGGATAATGAAACGGTGGTTGTTGAGAAGAAGAGGATGGAGAAGAGAAAGCAACTTGCGTCTTCTTCAGATGATTTTGTGGACCCACCGCAACAGAAAGTTTGAAAAGTGAGTAAGGGCGGTAATAGGCAGTTTGAGCGGAAATCAAAAGGTGCGGCATTATCACCGATGGATAATCTGGCTGAGGATAGGGATGGAGAAAGTGAAACTTCAAGAAGTGGGAAGGGATCAATTTCAGATGTAATAAAACTGCTGTGTAGGTTGACAGCAAAAGTGGATACCATTGCTGAGCAACAAACCAATTTAGAAAAGAAAGTCGTAGACTTTGAGAGGGAAGTTGTCCAGCTGAAGGAGAGTAAGATTGGCAATGATGGGAAGGATGTCTTTAATAGCAATTATGGGAATAATGAGAGAAAGGTAGTGAATGATTGGGAGGTTGGTAATGAAGTGAACGATGGTTTTCAAGGGGAGGAATTGGCTAGAAGGACTAGAGATACTGGTGAGAATAAGGATGATGTAGATACTGAGTCTACAACAGATACTGGTAATCTATCTGGTGGCAAAGATGAGGTATGATGTCAAACGGTTTACAAAAAATAGTGGTTTAGCGTTGTTTTCAAATATTTTGTTTTTGTCTCTATTTTATTTTGTGTTTGTTTTATTTTTTTTGTCAAAGGTCTCAGTTTGGTTTCATAGGGTTTTGTTTTCTATGCAGACGTATGCTTAGTTGGTGGAGAAGTATGACAATTTGGAAGCTTGATTCATTTTCTTCGCAATAGGGGTTCCTTAATATTGTGTAGTTTCTGTTTTTATGTGTGAAAGCAGATTGTTAAGACTGAATATTATAACAATAAAGTTTACAATTTATGGTGCTACAAATTTTAGTCATAGTTTTTAAATCCCTTGGCGATAACACACATTCATGTCATAAATGTGTTGAAAATTGTTTGTTTTTAGTCAGGGCTTGTGCAGATGAAGCAAACCTCTCAGGATGAATATCCGATTACAAGTTGCGTGAGGAATCCAATGAAAAGGAAATCAAGACTATCGTTGACGAACATACGGCGGGAGGTAGCGCTAAGGCAACAAGAGGAGGAGCTCGATCAGAAAAAGTTAATGACTAGTTTGAAAGATCCTGCAGAGTTGTTGACGAAACATGTAGACACTGACGGAGATTCTCCTGTTGGTAGGCCAATGATTAAAAAAGTGGCATCTGTTTCAGAGAAGAAGAAAGTTGATTTTACTGGTTCAGGGCATGAAAAGGAAAAATACACTACAAACACAAGGAAGAAGGTCCAGATGCCATCAATGGACTCTCAGTTTTCTGATCCTATTGAGGTGCAAGCTAGGAAGAATATTGGACCAGCGATAAACCAATTTTATGTACTGTCTAAGCAGGGTGTATCAAATCCACCACTTTGTCCTCCTGAGAAATGTCGGCAGAGGAAACTGGCCTCAACACAACTACACCCGTATGTTGGCAGCTCTGCTGTAAAGCGTATTCTAAAAGGTAAAGTTTTGTCACCAGCCCACTATGATCCCTTTGAGAAGGTAAGCGCATTGAAGGTTCAGAACTTAATGGAGTTCATTGACAAAGATTTGTAAGTATCCATTATTACTTCACATTTTTGTGAACTTCTACTTAACATTTCAGTAGAGTGGCTAACGATCGAACTACAAATGCAGGGAAGACATATTTGATTCATCAAACTCATCAGCCAACTTCTACCTGCCTATAATGACGCCAAAGGAGATGTGGCCTCCAAAAGATAAGCAGTACGGCTGGTTGAAGGATGCTGTAAGTGATCCCCAATTGATTATAAAGTGATTACAGCGTATTTATGTTTTCTAGTGTACTAATCTCTATAATATAATGTACTTTTCCCAGCATTTGTGCCCAATTATGCAGATGCTGAGAAAACGGTCGATGCAACCTATTTCGCCATTCTTATCAGATAGGATAACTTTCCTTGATCCTTGGTTTGTTAACCAATGGGCGCAAGATTACAAGCGGTTTGATACAGAGAAGAAATGGTTATGGCCTGACTGGTTTATAAAGGTCTACAATGGCCAATTTCCAAGTTATACACCCAACAAGCGATGGGTGGAGGATGTTGATATTATATACTTGGCACACAACATGAACAATGACATTGGGTGGCAGTTGAGGTTCATTTAATTAAGCGTCGGGTAAAGGTCTATGATAGTATTTGTAGTATGTATAAAGACGAGGAAGTTGCTGAATCTTGCAAGCAGTACACACGTATGATTCCAGCGTTGATTCAAGCACTAGCCCCGCCAGATGCAAAAAAACAATTAGGTGCTGCAGCCTTTTCATTCTACAGGATAAAAACGACACCTCAAAACTTTCAGACAGGGGATTGTGGTGTTTATGCTATTAAATTTATTGAGTGTCTAGCCATTGGTATAACTTTTGAAGGGTTAAAGACTTCGCATAATTCCAGGCCGTAGGTAATCAACGCGGAAGTAAGGATCACACTTGGAAATCCTTGAAACATTTGCTTTTTCTGCCGCTGCGATCGCGTGTATGCAAGGTATATTGTCGACATCGAACACTCTACAAGAACATCTCCTTTGTGAAAGATTGACAACATTTACGGACGTCCCACTTCTAACTTCGTAGTGATAAGAATCTATCTCTTGAACTTGTAAAAAACTTGCCCGTCTAACCCGTTCCTTGAACCAGTAAGAGAAACATTTGCATTAGTTACTATAACGGACTCGAGTTATTGTGGCATTGTATATTCTGATTTATAAAACCCAAACCTGTAATAGCTTCTCAACTCCATTAGTAAGAACTGTACTCATTTGGGCAGCTTCTACTCGGCGTCTTGCAAACCATCTTGTCAACATCGACCGTATCTCGTCTAGCAGTTGAGCAATAGGAAACGATCTTGCTGGTCTTAAGACTTTATTCAGGGATTCTGCAATGTTCGTCGTTGTAATGTTATATCTATCACCAGGGAAGTGAACTCGGGACCACTTACTCACATCAGCACGCTGCAAATAGGCATATAGTTCTGGATTCATTTCTTCTATCTGTCCTAATAAAACATTGAAATCGGATAGCCTATACGCAGTTGCTGCCTTTTTCACCAACCCAAACGTTTCACTACCTCTGAATCTAAGCATTATATTTTTGTGGAGATGGTAGGTGCAAATCCCTCGGTTTGCTAGTGGATAATTTATGTCTACCGCTTTCCCAATTGATTTATGACTATCCGATATAATGACAATTCCCTCATCATCAGGAATTACACAAGATAGTTGTGTAAAAAACCAGTCCCAAGACTCATCGTTCTCAGTATCTACAATGGCAAAAGCTAATGGAAAAATGTTATAGTTGCCATCTTGGGTTTTCGCTAATAATAACGTTCCCAAATATTTCCCCTTCAAAAATGTTCCATCAACAACTATGACTTTACGCATAAACTTAAACCCATCTATGCTTGCACCAAAGGCAATGAAAACAGATTTGAACCTATCATTTTCATCCACTTTTAACCTAGTCATTGTCCCCGGATTTGATCTCCTAATCCTATATAAATAAGCTGGTAATTCTGCATATCCATTTTCATAGCTTCCCCTCACTAATTCTCTGGCGCGCTTAAGTGTACGATGCCCTTTCCAATAGTCAACCTATATAGAGATTCAAGACACCGATGTCAGGACCATTTATGTTTTGCCTCCATATGTGACAACCTACTAAATAAATTACCATAAGTGACGACCTCCAAAATTAATTACCTTAAGTCCATAACGAAGATTTAACGCCTCTGCCACATGAACTGGCACTACACTAGCTGCAACACCCCCCCACGAAATCCTTGTAAAGTTCTCCCAGTACTTTTGGAGTTGCTTTTCTTTCACTTGCAGAACGTTCAGTTACCGAACATGTATGCCGATTCTTATAAATTCGTACATGGAATGGGGGACACATACCAATGGTAGAAGCTCGCATCCTCCATTTACAACCGGAAACCCAACATTGCACAACATACAAATTAGGCCTTGACTCCTTCACGATGAAATCAAACTTTTGTAACACTGTTAAGATCTTCAATGTACGCTCCAATGCTTTTTTCGAATAGAATTTTTGCCCTACCGCTAAATCAAAATAACCCGTCCCTGTGTCTTCACATGTGTTTGGTTCCCCACAATTCTTCTTCCTCACTTCACCCTTCCTATCTTCACTACTACTTCCCCGAATTGC
>NC_025689.1:13059395-13067976 GCF_000633955.1 Camelina sativa
TCAATGCGTAGTACTCCTCTGTTTCTATATTCAATTGCTTATGCTCTTTTAAGTCTGCAACATCGACTTCCTCTCTCTCACAACCACTCACTCGTTTCTTTCCAGCCGCCTTCATCATGTAATACTCCACTGATTTTTTTCTCCATTACCTCCTTTACTTCCATAAGATCTTCTTTTAGCCCTTTTCCTTCGATCTGAACACACATCCGTCGCACAGCTTCTGCTTTGCACTGTCGTATAAATCCTTCCAACTGTCGCCCATTACAAACAAACACCGGTGGAGTGTCTTCTGGCAACGAATCTGCCGCCTTCTTCCTTGAAAGTTTATATGATAGTTGCAATTCAACACTCTTTCTTTCCAAACCAAAATCCTCATACACCATTCCAAGAAAATCATCGTACGCCATTTCTCGTTTCGCACATAGAACCCTACTTCCTCTTTTCGCATCAAAAAAAAAAAACCACCGTTTCTTCCACAATTTCCACTCCCCACAAACTAGAGCGATCTCTACCATATTATCTACACTCTGTTCTCCCTTTCAATCACTATAACCCTTTTCCAATCCACTACATACGGTCCAAACATATCGGGTTGAAACTTGTTTCAATCCTCGAGACCACTAACTCTCCAAGGACTGATTCATCTTTTCACTCCGGATTTGCCCTAACCTAATAGCCATGAAAGTCTATCATTTTTTGTAAAATCTACCAGTCTTTCAGTCCTTTAACATATTAAAACTAATTCTGCCACAAATACAATAACTCTACCACTTCTTAACTCACCTTATAATTAGCTAAGAAATCTACCATAACATTCAAAAAATCTATCGCATAAGTCTATCATTAACCGGTAAACCTATTAAACCTTTCGTAAGTCTACTATAACTAAGGTTACTCTACCACACTAATGGAAAATCTATCGTTTAAATCTACTACACATTTCAAGTGTACCGTTATGGTACGTTATATCTCCTACTCAATTCTACCGCATCCACAAGTCTACCGTAATTACATAAAACTCTATCGCGTTACTCTACCGGGATTAGAAACTCTATCATGTAACTCTACCTACTAATTAGTCTACCATCAACTAGATAAAGTCTACGATGGAAACTTACCATTTCTACTTATCTCTATCACATAACTCTACTATTCTTTTCTAAGTCTACCGTTACTAGCTCCATACAGTTTTGCAGAAGCGGGAAATTTTCCCTCCAAAACATACATACGTGGCATTTACATAAAATGGCATCCTTAGTTATTTCTTTTTTGCACCAACGTCCGTCCAAGGGCAACTTGGCCATTAAAAACCATACCCAATTTTTCACCAAACGAGTAATAACCCAACTTATATGTACTATTAGAGTCAACTTCCCATGAAAAAATTATAAAATATATTAATAAAGGGCAAAACATAAAATTTAATAGTTTCCTTAATTTATGTGCAAAAACCTTAAAACAACAGTTAAATTAGAACGGAGGGAGTATAATATACAGCTCTCTCCTACTGAAAAACTCAATTTAATGCTCACATGAATTACAGGAACATTGATTCAGGTAGAGTTGACCACTGGGATCCTACATATGGACACAACACAAGTACACAACTAGCCCTGGGCATTCGGGTTCCCGAACCCGATCGGGTTCGGGTTTTCGGGTTTAGACATATAGAACCCGTTCGGGTTTTCTATACTTTCGGTTTCGGGTTCGGGTAATACCTGTTCGGGTTCGAGTTATTCGGATATACTCGAACTCAATCGAACCATGAACAAAAAAAAAAAAAAACTAATTTTTATTTTTTTTATAAATTTTAGAAAATTTGTATATATAAATATTTAACATTTCTTTTTGAGACAGAGAAACTGAAGTGGCAAAATGGTTAATGATGTATCTGTAAATGTTCATGGTTGTGGGTTCAAATCCCCTAAAATATATATTTTTACATTTAATTTGGGTTAGTTTGGGTGGGCATTCGGATATCCAAACCTCAGAGGTATTGAACCCGATCGGGTTTTATACAATATCCGAACCCTAACCGAACCATCCACTTCGGGTTGGGTTCGGATTCGGGTTTCGGGTCCGGGTAATATACCCAGGGCTATACACAACAAACACGTCCTGCAAGCATAAATATACAAGTGTCTCTAAGAAATAGAATATATGGATTTATGGACTCATCTAAATTACATTAAATTACATATTGACCATTGAGACATTTTATATAACTTGTAGGTTTTGATATTTAAAATATGATCCGAACAAATGCAAATATATATGTTTTAAGGCAGAGGCTTGAAGGAAAATCCGTTGACTGTGGCACCTCCATCAACGCAAATAGTTTGACCTGTTATATAGGAAGCTGCAGGAAGACATAGAAATGCTACAAGCGATGAGACTTCATTTGCCTCTCCGGTACGTCCTACCGCTGTCCTACGCTCGGCTCCTTTTATAATCTTTTCGTCATTCAGATACTAAGAATTTTTCACATGAGTTAACATAAATTATGATACGTAATCTTTTTTGTTTTTTCATATTAATAAGGAGAAGGTTTTTATTTTGGCCTTACATTGTTAGTTAAAGGAGTTGTGATATACCAAGGGCAAAGAGAGTTAGTCCTTATGTTGTCACTCGCCCATTCACAAGCTAAGTTTCTAGCCAGCTGATTCATGGCTCCTAAATTACTTTATATATGCGTAATTTAGTCCTTAAGTAAGCATCATAACCTAAGGGAAAATGCTTTGTTAAGGATGTACATATATCCTGTACCTCTGGTTGCTCCATAGATGGATCCAACACTAACATGCACAACTCCAGCAGCAGAAGACATGAGCACGATGCTCCCAGAGCCAGAAGCTTTCAATAAAGGGTGCGCGAGTTGTGTGAGATGGAAAGTTGACTCCAGATTTGTAGCCATTACAAAAGAGAATTCCTCTGCTGTATATTCCGTGGTTGGCTTAACTATTAGTGTTCCCGCATTGTTGACCTATATAATATACTACATGAATTGGTGCTTTTAGATTCCAAGCCGGAGGGGGAGAAGCTTATATATGTATACTTACTAGGATGTTGAGTTTTTCTTGGAAGAGTGATACTAGGATTTTTGTATCTCCTAGTAGGTCTCAATTAACCTTATGCGTTGTAATACTTAAGGTGTCAATCCAGTTGGGAAAGTTTACTATCACTCAAGATGCAATCAAGAAGTCACAAGTTAAGCCAATTCAAAGAGTGTTTTTATCTAACAGTCCTAGAATGATCAAAATGCGAAACAGAAATGAGTCACAGAACTAGAAACAAGAATGCATGACAAGAAGCGAAAGTGAATAAAAACACAAACGATTCTAAGCATGAACAAACGAAATTGTTCCAGGAATGTAATAAAAATCAGAAAGAAAGAAGTCCTGAGGATGGGAGTAATTGATGTCGGTGGAGTATCCTAGTCTACAGAGTGTTTAACATGCCACAAGCAATCTATCCCTAAACAATGAACATCACTTCTTAGCTAATCCAATCTCTTGACAAAAGCTACTCAAACTCAACCACTTCCAAACCTAGCTCTCGCTAGAGAAACATGATCAAGCATGGCATGAAAAACAAGTTCATTCACATCAACAAACATCCTAGACAACTAATCTCTTAGGCTAGGAACGTAAGTCTCTGGCACTAGTTGGTCAGACATTTCATCAAACACCTTTTGGGTGTGGAAATGTCTCAAACCTAGTCCCAATTGATCAGAGAAAAACTGGTATTTCTTACTCTAGTCCAGAAGGGAATCATACAATCAACGCTTAAACACTCTACATCCTAAGATCCTCCACCTAATCTATCCCATCCTCAAGAACTAACGCACTACTCAGATCCGAAAATCATCATCAACAATACAAACTCAGAAAACATTGAAACAAGCATTCTTAGATAGGTAAAAATGTGAAGAACAACTTTGTAGAAGGAATCAAATCAAAATACTGAATAAGTTCAAAGATCTCAGGATACAAAGTCAGAGTACGTTTTTGGTGGCTAGGGAAACCTTACAAAAGAAAACGAGATAAAAACTAAGATGTCTCAGCCAAGACTTAACAAAATGTATTTATAGAAAAACATGTAAATCCCTAAAACTTAAAACGACAAGGTGAAGCGTCGGTTTGGGAATCTCCTGAAGCGCGTAAGACGGAACGTCTTCCTGATATGTGCGGTCCAGTCGCGTGTCGTCTCTCCCTAGAGTGAGGTCGAGTGGAGTGAGTAGGAGTGGCTCCAATGATGGCTCGATTGTAGAAGTGAGGAGCGCTCGATTGTGGAAGTGAGGAGCGCTCGATTGGGAAGTGAGGAGCGCTTAATTGTGGAAGTGAGGAGCGCTCGATTGCGGAAGTGAGGAGCGCTCGATTGTGGAAGGGAGGAGCGCTCGATTGCGGAAGTGAGGAGCGCTCGATTGTGGAAGGGAGGAGCGCTCGATTGCGGAAGTGAGGAGCGCTCGATTGCAGAAGTGATGAGCGCTTGATTGTGGAAGTTGACCGTGGCTCGATCCTCTGCGCTTCCAACGTCTCCTAAACACCTGAAAAACTCCGAAATGCGCAATCTATGCAAGGATGATGCATAAACTTCCTAAACGTGCAAAATGTACGAAAGAGGTTCTAAAATGATGCAAAACAACTAGTTGTCCTAGCTAAATGTATGACAAATACAGGCTAAGGAGATGCAAAATACAGACATATCAACTCCCCCAAACTTATTCTTTGCTTGCCCTCAAGCAAACTATCAAGAACAAAGTATGGAAGAGAGGTGTGAAGATGGGGTCTCAGAACCTAAAACATGCTGAATAGAGTAGTTAGAATCAAGGTCCTTGTTTTTAGTTCTATGATGCATGGTGAAGGAACTTTATTTCAAATCTACACATGCTATCCTATCAATCATCCCCTTTAACATTCATTAACAGAGAACCGTGAATCAAGCTAAACAATGTCATTGAACTCATTTGGCTAGGGTAAAGGTTTGAGACATAGATGGTCTCCTCATCACGTGGTTTTATCAATACAGAACAAGGTTCTCTCACGAAAAGGAGTTGAGCTTAAGAGAAGGCTAAAGGTTGAAACCAACTGATACATACAAGAGCAGCGCCCTGTCTACCCAAAGAACACTCCAAACCGAAGTTGGTCCTATCTCTACCCTTCATCAGAAACTTCATCTCAAACTTTTTACACTTAGTCTTAGGAAGAGTTCACTTCTTTTCATTCTAGCGGATTGGGAGATCTTTATTATCACTATGGTTCGTTTTCTTTCCTTCTAGGGACTCTAGACATCTTAAGTTTTTTTTTTATTTTTTTTCTTTTCTTTTCTTTGTCTAATCTTTTTATTTTATGCCCAGAACCAATAACTCTTTTTACTTTGCTCACCCCAAATCCTTTACTAGACTTGTAAACTATGTAAACACATCCCCCTCCTAAAGACTTTCCACTTCTTTACTTTTCTGCACAAATCCATACCCAATACCCAAAATTCGAGTTCTCACCTAGTCCTACTAGTCCGGATAACGCGAACTAGAACTACACAGGATCCTACTCTTGTCGGTTAGAACCTAACACTTTCTAACAAGCTCAACTCGGAAAAGGCCTGACACTCAAGAATACAATTGGCTTGAAAGAACGGTTGGTTAAGGGTGCGGGGAATTGTTCCAAAGATGGGAATCAGCTACTTGGATTGACAAGGGTGGTAAAAATGTGAAAGACAATCCAAGTATGTGTATGGTATCCATGAGTTCAACTTCAATGCATCACATGATAATTGCAAGTCATGATTAGGTTCAGGTAGATAGGGAATGATATCAATTCAAAGCATGCTTCAATCTTACATTTTAAAGTTCAATCAACAAGCATCAAAGAACTAATAACAAGGGCCTTGATCCTATCCTATTGAATCGAGCATGCTAACAAGGTTACAATCATCATCAACCCCTATGCTAAATGCAACAACCCTATATGAATAAACATAGACTCAATCCTAGTATGCAAGTGCAAAACTACATGAACACTCTGTTTTTGTGGAAATTTTCGGGCGTCCTGACATTGGTCTGGTATCCTCGGGGATAGACCTAGGGACCGCGGTTGTGGAAGTGGAACAGCTAAACTTACGCATGAAGTTCATGACAGTCTTTGTGAAACGGCTCAACGTTTTGTCTCTGGTCTTCCCCCATTGTTGAAGCAGGTTGAGTCTATGATGAGCTGCTCTGACCCCCTTGGACATTCTCGGATCCGAGTACTCCTCGAAGTGGAACTGCTCTGGGCGGTACTCCTCTGGGCGGTATTCCTCTGTGTCCTCTTCCATTGGCTCGGCGCATGTTTCCGCAACGTCTCCATGATCCCCTTCAGCTTCAGAATTGTATAAGAGATCCGTGGGAGGGATAAACTCGATATGCTCTCTCCCTAAGAGTGAAGTCAACTCAACGCAAGGGACGAGTAATCTCGAGGGACCGACCACAGGATGCACAAACTTGTAGATCAACCGTCCCTGTCTCAGACCCCGCTCCAGAGTGCGCAACTATCGCAGGTTGTTGATGTCAATCCAACGTGGTAGGTATGACTCAGAGTTTAGGGGAACACCAGCAGCCTGAAGGAACCAAGTTACTACGCCTCCCATGCACATCACTCCGGGAGTGTGGTTGTTGCTGACTCGCGAGACCCTATTCTTGTATGTCATCATGTAGTTGATAAGGTAAAGGGAGACGGAAGTGTTGGATATGTCACCTTGCAGCGCGGTACAATCCATGGCAGTGAAAGAGAGTCCCTTAAGCGCCAGATCGATCATCTCAAGCTCGCCATTCGTCATGTATCCCTTAATCTCTTTGGCGTAAAATGCATTGCTGACCGCCTTCTGGAAGTAACACAACACTGGGCTTCGCACGTTTAGTGCTTTTGTCTTTGATGAAGTGAATGAGGGCGTGCTCCCAATCGTTGCCCAGAGTGCGGACATCTCATCCCGATCAAACTGCGGCGTAGTCCCCGTTCCGCTGGGAAATCCAAACATCTCTTCGACGGTTCTGAAGGTGAGATTGTAGAACTGGCCGTGAACGCGAAATGTAATGTAGCCCAGACCTCCATCAGACATCATTCCCGGCTCATCCGCATACAGGTGCGTCTCCAGAGTACAGAGGAACTGAATTGTCTCCTCCCTATATCCGTTTTTGGGCGTGTTCATGATTCTCTCCAGATGGCACCACCTAAACAGATATTGAACATCCTCCAAAATCCCGAGTTGCTGCATAGTCTCAACATGGGGATATCTTGTTCCAGCGAACTCCAACTGCTGGAACAACTCATAGTATTCCTTGGGAGTTAGTTTCGTCTCAGCGCTCCTCCGTCTTACAGATTTCCTGGGAGCTTGGTCGGAGCGCAACTTAGGTTCCTCCTCCTCTTAGTCACTGCCCTCCTCTCTTGAGTTTGAAGCTTGCGCCAGTCTCTTCCCGCGACTCTTGCTCTTAGAGAGCGGTGTGTCTAGTTTGCTCGAACCCGCTGCTTGCTCTGAACCCCCAACAACCTCGTCAACNCCTCTTCCATTGGCTCGGCGCATGTTTCCGCAACGTCTCCATGATCCCCTTCAGCTTCAGAATTGTATAAGAGATCCGTGGGAGGGATAAACTCGATATGCTCTCTCCCTAAGAGTGAAGTCAACTCAACGCAAGGGACGAGTAATCTCGAGGGACCGACCACAGGATGCACAAACTTGTAGATCAACCGTCCCTGTCTCAGACCCCGCTCNAAACACAACCGTATGCCTCCCTCATCTCGTGTATAAGTTCTGTACTTTTTCTGTTTCTCTGAAACATGTNATCGCAGGTTGTTGATGTCAATCCAACGTGGTAGGTATGACTCAGAGTTTAGGGGAACACCAGCAGCCTGAAGGAACCAAGTTACTACGCCTCCCATGCACATCACTCCGGGAGTGTGGTTGTTGCTGACTCGCGAGACCCTATTCTTGTATGTCATCATGTAGTTGATAAGGTAAAGGGAGACGGANTGCTAATAACAAAACCAAGTTGAAAATGAAAAGTGCTAAGAGAGAGATAACCGATCGAGTGGATGACAAGATGGTGGTAGGCTCGATTTGTTTGGCAAAGGAGAGAATCGAGAGTGGCTCGATTGTNGGATATGTCACCTTGCAGCGCGGTACAATCCATGGCAGTGAAAGAGAGTCCCTTAAGCGCCAGATCGATCATCTCAAGCTCGCCATTCGTCATGTATCCCTTAATCTCTTTGGCGTAAAATGCATTGCTGACCGCCTTCTGGAAGTAACACAACACTGGGCTTCGCACGTTTAGTGCTTTTGTCTTTGATGAAGTGAATGAGGGCGTGCTCCCAATCGTTGCCCAGAGTGCGGACATCTCATCCCGATCAAACTGCGGCGTAGTCCCCGTTCCGCTGGGAAATCCAAACATCTCTTCGACGGTTCTGAAGGTGAGATTGTAGAACTGGCCGTGAACGCGAAATGTAATGTAGCCCAGACCTCCATCAGACATCATTCCCGGCTCATCCGCATACAGGTGCGTCTCCAGAGTACAAAGGAACTGAATTGTCTCCTCCCTATATCCGTTTTTGGG
>NC_025689.1:13069782-13070498 GCF_000633955.1 Camelina sativa
ACGCTCCCTGGACACAGCTCGATTGACGCTCCCTGGACACAGCTCGATTGACGCTCCCTGGACACAGCTCGATTGACGCTCCCTGGACACAGCTCGATTGATGCAACCTGGACACAGCTCGATTGTCGCTATGAGAACGTGACACGCTACTTCACCGGATGGCTGATCGAGCGGTGTTGAAGCTTGCTTGGGCGGATGCAACGACACGACGGCTCGAATAGTTGGCGGAGGCGGTTCTAAAGTGCGAGATGAACTGGAGCGTGGAGCTTCGGCGAGAAGATGGAGAGTGAACTGCAGCAGGTCGAAGATGGAGAGTGAGCAGAGGTAAACAGAACAAAGTGAGAACAAAAACAAAGAGTGATGAGGGAGTGGAATAATAATGGTCGTGAGGAGAGTGTTTGTTTGGTAGGGGTGAAGAGTGAAGGGAGGTGAGAGTGGAATTTAAAGAAGAGGAAAGAAGGAGGAGTGGTGGAGTGATGGGAAGAAACAAGACATAAAGTGATGTGTTTGTTGGGAGGGGACAAGAAGGATGGGAAGTGAGATGATGGGGAGTTGATAATTCACTCTGCTTTCACGTGGGGAGAAAAAAGGAGAGGAGCAAGTGGATCGATTTCTTTTCCTTGATTGTTCGTTTTTTTTTTTTTTTTTTTTTTTTTTTTTTTTTTTTTTTTTTTTTTTTTTTTTTTTTTTTTTTTTTTTTTTTTTTTTTTTTTTTT
>NC_025689.1:13071657-13076216 GCF_000633955.1 Camelina sativa
AAACCAAATGGCATGCGTCTGTAGGCAAATGTGCCATAGGGACAAGTAAAGGTTGTCTTTTCCTGATCATTTGGGTGAATAGGGATTTGGAAGAATCCACTATACCCATCAAGGAAACAATAATAGGGATGACTAGCTAGTCTTTCCAACATTTGATCAATGAAAGGCAAAGGAAAATGATCTTTCCTAGATACAGCATTCAACTTCCTATAATCTATACACATCCTATGTCCTGTGATGGTTCTAGTTGGGATTAACTCATTTTTGTCGTTTTTGATCACAGTTATGCCTCCCTTCTTAGGTACACAGTGCACTGGAGATACCCAAGTACTATCAGAGATAGGATAGATAACTCCAGCATCAAGCAGTTTTAGGATTTCTTTCTTTACTACTTCTTTCAGATTAGGGTTCAATCTTCTTTGGGGTTCAATACTAGCATAAGACTCATTTTCAAGATTGATCCTATGTGTGCAAAGACTAGGTGAGATTCCTTTGATATCATCTAAAGAATAACCTATGGCCTTTCTAAACTTTTTTAGCTCAGTGACTAGCAACCCCAATTCATCATCACTCAACCTAGCATTCACTATGACAGGATAAGTAGAATTGGTTCCCAGAAAAACGTACCTGAGTCCGGAAGGGAGAGTTTTGAGTTCTACCTTCGGAGCTTTCAGTTCCGACCAGTCATCAGCACGGGAGTCTGGAATGATCGCGGTCGAGTGGGAGATATCACGTTCTGAACTCTCTGTCTCAACTGCACGTACCTCCTTTGCGTCAGATAGCTGCTCGAATTCCTCTGATCCATCCGTTTCTCTGTGGGAATCTAGCATATTCTTGTAACAAGTGGTCTCCCCATGCAGGAACCCTTCTTCTCCATCCTTGGTTAGAGCAGTTTTAAGATGATCCTCCTCAGCTAGTTCCTCCAACAGCTCATCAGCCAACTTATCCATCTCTTCAATATAGAAGACTTGTCCTCCTATTGTTGGTTTCTTCAAAGTATCCTTGATGTCAAACTTCATGATGAAGTCATCGCCTAGATTAAGATCAATCTTGCCATTTCTGACATCAATGATGGCCCCAGTAGTCGCTAGGAACGGTCTTCCTAAAATCAGATGATCTTTAGGTTCTTCATCCATCTCCAGAACCACGAAGTCAGTTGGTACTTCCACGTCTCTGATCCTGACAGGTAAGTCCTCTAAGATACCATGTGGAAGTCTCACTGATCTATCTGCAAGGATGAGGGAGATGTCGCATCCCTTAAACCTTGTGAAACCCAACCTCTTAGCCACAGAGAATGGCATCAGATTCACTGAAGCGCCAAGATCACATAAGCACCTCTCAAAAGACATGGGTCCAATGGAGCAGGGAAGAGTGAATGATCCAGGATCTTTGAGCTTCTTGGGTACAACCTTCTTCTGGATGATTGCACTGCACTCAAGACTTAGTACCACCATGCCTTGAACTTCTTTTGATCTCTCCATCACCAAGTCCTTGAGGAATTTCTGGTAGTGAGGAACAAGTGCGAATGCATCTAGCAATGGCATTCTCAACTCAATCTCCTTGACTTGCTTTTCGAACAAGGCTTTGTACTTCTCAGTAAGCTGCTTCTTGAACCTCACTGGAAATGGTAGAGGAGGCTTGTACGGTGGAGGGATGAACTTCGCAGGTCTGTCTTCAGGAACAGCAGGCTCCTTAACAGCTTCAGGCTCGGATTGCTTCACTGGCTCGATTGGATCTTTGACTGCCTCGACGGGGTTCTCCATCTGAGTGTCATCCTGACCAAAATCCTCCCCATCTAACTCCGCACTGTCCTCAGCGACGTCTGGAACTCCTTGCCTGGGAGGCAATGTTTTCCCACTTCTCAGCGTAATGGCATTGGCAAACTCCTTGGGGTTCTGAACAGCTTTACCTGGGAATTGGCCAGGCTTTGGTGCAGAAGTAGAAGCCGATTGGCCTTCCATGTCCCTTATCTTCGAATTCAGAGTTTCGAATTTGACGTTCAGATCATTGTAGGAACATTCCATCCTCTGACTAAGGTCAGCGAACTTCTTTGCAGTATCCATGGAACCGCTAGCTTGGCCTTGAAGAATTTGTTGCATCATATGCTTCAGTTCTTGATCTGGGGTTGGTGTAGGCTGAACTGGTGGAGGGAGAAATCCTGGCGGTGGTCCTGAGGGAGCTTGGTAACCCTGCTGGAACTGTTTTTTTGGAGCGTATCCCGGATTGTAAGGCACAAAAGGTTTTTGTTGCCCGTGCTGTTGTTATTGAGGCGGGTACACCTGATCTTGTGGATTAGCAACATTGGTACTTCGGTAAGACAAATTGGGGTTCGTCTTGTAGGGGTTGTAACCTTTGTTGTATCCACCCTGATTCTGAACATAGCTGATCTCTTCACTCTGCTCACCCTCCCCACCTAGAACTTGGAAAGGGTCGTCCTCAGAGACGAAGTGGACGCTCCTCTGCTGGCTCAGCAAGATACGGTCAAGCTTCTCATTGACATTCTTGAGGTCCTTCTTGTACTTCTCTTCAGACCCAGCGTCGCCGCGAAATGTGCGGTCATAATCCTCGTTGTAGTTGCCGTCGGACTGAGCGAGATTCTCCACCAGTTGCCAACCTTCATCGACGTCCTTGTTCAGGAAGTTACCGTTAGAAGCGGTGTCAAGCAGCATAAGTATTTTGGGAAGGACATTACGGTAGAGAGTACTTAGTAATGACTCATTGCTGAAACCATGGTGTGGGCACTGACTGTGGTAACCCTTGAAACGCTCCCATGCTTCACAGAATGATTCTGAGCTCTTCTGAGTAAAGCTGGAAATCTCATTCCTGAGACGGGCTATTCTAGAGTTGGAGAAAAACTTGGCCAAGAATGCCTTCTTGCAGCCATCCCAGGTGGTGATTGATCCCTTGGGAAGGTTTTTCTCCCATTGATGAGCTTTGTCTCCAAGGGAGAATGGGAAGAGGCGCAGCTTGTAACCATCCTCACTCACGCCGTTGATCTTGGTGAGACCACAAAGACGGTCGAACTCGTCCAAGTGGTGGAGTGGATCCTCCAAAGGCAACCCGTGAAACTTGTTTCCTTGGATCATAGTGATCAGACCACTTTTGATCTCGAAGTTGTTGTTCGGCACGGCGGGAGGGACGATTCCAGCACGTTGAGTATGAGTGTTCGGTGCATCCCCAGCACCAATGTTTCGCGGTCCCTGATGTGGTTCATTCTGGTGTTCCATAGTGACGTGTGCGGGATGATCAGTGGGTTGACGAGCTTGTCGTGGGCGTTGCAACTGATTGATTTCGTCGATCACAGGAAGGAGATTCTGATGCCCTCTTGATCTGGTGTGCATGCAAGGTTGCAATCAACAGGTACCTGAGATGCAAAACAAACAAGCAGAAAACCAAAGCAAGTCAGTACTCAGAATGATTGTGTAACAGAACTTAATCTTGCAAAACTTGAAATCTTAAATGTACCAAAAAGAATCCCAAATGGCAACGGCGCCAAATTGATACTAGGATTTTTGTATCTCCTAGTAGGTCTCAATTAACCTTATGCGTTGTAATACTTAAGGTGTCAATCCAGTTGGGAAAGTTTACTATCACTCAAGATGCAATCAAGAAGTCACAAGTTAAGCCAATTCAAAGAGTGTTTTTATCTAACAGTCCTAGAATGATCAAAATGCGAAACAGAAATGAGTCACAGAACTAGAAACAAGAATGCATGACAAGAAGCGAAAGTGAATAAAAACGCAAACGATTCTAAGTATGAACAAACGAAACTATTCCAGGAATGTAATAAAAATTAGAAAGAAAGAAGTCCTGAGGATGGGAGTAATTGATGTCGGTGGAGTATCCTAGTCTACAGAGTGTTTAACATGCCACAAGCAATCTATCCCTAAACAATGAACATCACTTCTTAGCTAATCCAATCTCTTGACAAAAGCTACTCAAACTCAACCACTTCCAAACCTAGCTCTCGCTAGAGAAACATGATCAAGCATGGCATGAAAAACAAGTTCATTCACATCAACAAACATCCTAGACAACTAATCTCTTAGGCTAGGAACGTAAGTCTCTGGCACTAGTTGGTCAGACATTTCATCAAACACCTTTTGGGTGTGGAAATGTCTCAAACCTAGTCCCAGTTGATCAGAGAAAAACTAGTATTTCTTACTCTAGTCCAGAAGGGAATCATACAATCACCGCTTAAACACTCTACATCCTAAGATCCTCCACCTAATCTATCCCATCCTCAAGAACTAACGCACTACTCAGATCCGAAAATCATCATCAACAATACAAACTCAGAAAACATTGAAACAAGCATTCTTAGATAAGTAAAAATGTGAAGAACAACTTTGTAGAAGGAATCAAATCAAAATACTGAATAAGTTCAAAGATCTCAGGATACAAAATCAGAGTACGTTTTTGGTGGCTAGGGAAACCTTACAAAAGAAAACGAGATAAAAACTAAGATGATGTCGCCAAGACTTAACAAAACGTATTTATAGTAAAGACATAAAATCCCTAAAACTTAAAACGACAAGATGAGGAGTCGGTTTGGGAAT
>NC_025689.1:13076955-13089802 GCF_000633955.1 Camelina sativa
GCGGAAGTGAGGAGCACTCAATTGTGGAAGTGAGGAGCGCTCGATTGCGGAAGTGAGGAGCGCTCGATTGCAGAAGTGAGGAGCGCTTGATTGTGGAAGTTGAGCGTGGCTCGATCCTCTGCGCTTCCAACGTCTCCTAAACACCTGAAAAACTCCGAAATGCGCAATGTATGCAAGGATGATGCATAAACTTCCTAAACATGCAAAATGTACGAAAGAGATTCTAAAATGATGCAAAACAACTAGTTGTCCTAGCTAAATGTATGACAAATACAGGCTAAGGAGATGCAAAATACAGACATATCAAAGAGAGAGGAAACGCTTTCCATGAGTTTCTCTCGTTGCTCACGAGAAGAAACGTCACAGACAGAAGTGGTGACCTGAAACCCTTTTGCTTGCCATTCGCGTAATCGTTCTTGAAGCTGAGTTTCGTCTCTTACACTGTTGCACATGTGTGGACTCTTGCTCCCAATATAGCTAGTTCCTCCACTACCGCTTCCCTATTCATGACACACAACTACAGTTAGTATCATCACCAAGCATAAATTTAGGGAGCTAAGATTGACAATGGGGACTGACCCGATGCCTTTACTACCACCAGTGACAAGTGCGTTCATGCCTACAAGACTCCATCTTGAGTTTTCTCTCAAGCTTTCCCCTTTCTTTGCCATTCGGATCCTCCTTTTCACAGAACTTATAAAGAATTGATCAAGACTAGTTGTTATAGTTTTCAACTTTGAAACCTCTCAACTCACAAGTCCATCTTATATATGATAATGACCTTTCGACCTCACCTAACATAGGGGTGTACGAAAATACTTTCCTTTTCCTTATATCCTTGTGTGGTAAAGGAAGACTATCAGTTAAGAATTGCGACCCCTTCATTAATAGTACGTCACATGCATATTTGATATTTGTACACCATTTGCGTGTCATGCGCATAGAAATATATATATAATATATATATATATATATATTTTTTTTTAAGTTACTAGGTTCCGGGCCTAATCATATTTGGTTAAGACATTAAACATCCATAAAAAACAACAAAACAATTAAAGTGATAGCCTACTCAGTTTCGAAAATCTTTCCTCTGGGTTCATCCATGGAAGAGCAAGATATCGTTTCGGAAATCTATATAACTCACTTTTTATAGGTTTTTAATTTAGAAATCAGATATTGAAATGAAAATCTATAATAGTTGAGTAAAAACCCCACAAGTGAAACCAAAAAAATAGACATAAGTCGTGAAAAAATAAAGTGAGGCAGGGAAAATTAGGGTTTTCAGTCGTATGTTAGAGGTAGAAGACGAGAATATTATGGTAATTTCGGGTTTATTAAACCTAAAATTGAACGTGTACATACATATAAACGTATACGTACATATGAACTTATACATACATAATGTTCTTGAGATTAGTGTATGTACATAACGTTCTTTTGCTTAATGTAGGTCCATAAATCCGTTTTAATGAACAATATTATTGTAAATTTGTAGTCATCTTGAACATATCTTCTTCTACAACCCTAGCTAATATTGTCGTTGTTGTTCACCGGAAATGGAACAAGTAAGAGATGTTACTAGAAAAAGTAAGAGATGTTACTATAACAACCTATGAAATTCGTAATTGTTTATTTATTTATTATATTTGCGAGAGGTAATGAACAATAACCATACAAAATTACATTTTAACTATAGAGGGTAATATTTAGATAACATAAATATATAATACTCAGTTCAACTAGGTACAACTAAATATATATTTAGCTTTGCATTTATATATAAAATATTAAAATGATAATTAAGGTTTATACGAATTTCTTTACATATTGAACTATTAAAGAACTATGTTTAATCAACAATACAAGAATTAATCACTTTCTAATACATATTATCGTTTTCACATAAAACACTCTTTATAGTATAAGAAAAACTTAGTAAGTGATCACCTCAAATGAAGCAAAAGAGATGAAAACCAAGTTTTTATAAACATTGTGTTACGGCTTTACTTGTATATGCTAATTAATAGTGATAAATTTTGTGGTCAACTTCTAATTAACAATTTATATTATAGTCCAACTGGAAATACAAAAAAAATGCAAAAGTTCAACTATGAATACGAGAATACAACTGGACAACTACGGAGTCACAAACTTTCTGATTGAGTACCCTACAAACTTTTTGATTTCCTTGAAAATGCGAGGGAGTGTTACAGGAATGGACTCACATCGAACTTGTGAGCACACTAGTACGAGACGACTTGTGGAAGTGTGGAGGTGGTGGTGATGAAAGTGAATTGAGTAACCGGTTTTGAGGCTTTATCTAAGGAGAATCCGCACAAAGATAAAAGACTCAACGAATCAGCCAAGTGAGGGGAAACCAGACACACTTAGAAGAAACACAAGAACAAGACGATGTTTTGAAGCAAACGACAACCCGGTATTTTTTATTACTTAGAAAATGCGTCCATACAAAATGCTGAACCAAACGGTCATAAAATACGCAGAAAAGGAAACTAGATATGTAAAGTAATGGAGGAGAACGTTGGAGTTTCTAGCTGTTTGGCATTGATGGTGGAGCGATGGTGGCTGAGAAGATACTCATGTCTTTAGGGTTGAATGGACGTCCTAAATTGTATTGATGAACTGAAGGGCCTGGATCAAAAGAAATGGGCGTGGACTTGAGAAGAAAGGTAAGAGGATCACCGAAAAAAGAAGGTTTCCCTTTCTTTGAGTCTTTACGTGTAGCCAAGAACCGATAAGCAATCTCCATGGAAGTCCAAGTCACTAGAGGAGAATATTAGGCCTGCTATTGATCTTGCAAGGTCAGGGACATAGCTGAAAATCTAAGAAAGATAAACACCAACAACAACAAAATCTTTGGTCAAACCTGTCGAAATTTAAGAGATTGACACTAAAAGTTCAAAACAGATTGACCGATATAGCACCTTACGAGCATGTGAGCTTAGAAGAAAACCTCATTTTTAGCCTTCAAATCATCAAATTTCTCATTCGAGAAACACATGTTCATCTTGATCATTCACATTCGCCAAGATCAAACCATATGTGGAACAGGGGAAGGTGAGAAGTTGTCAAAGTATAAAACATGGGAAAATCCAACATTTTAAAAATCAGCCAATCATACGTTACATCTCATTATGAGCTATTGTATTAGTTTGAAACTTAAACAAACCTTTGTTTTGCCGTTGAATGATCTGCTGCAATGATGAGTTGTCTCTAGAAGGTCACTTATCACAATCACCACTTCAACCATCCCTCCAACTCTCTTATGTTGGTCTTCATGGCGTATAGTTCCACTTCCAACTTTTAGATGCTCTCTGAAAGTAAAATATACCCAGATTTTTAAGACTTAACTTGCAGAATAACTTAACAGACACTTCAATTAGTAGAAACGAACTAAGTTATGTATTAAATGTGCCAGAAACAAGAATAGTGTTACATATTATATACCTATCAGAGAAGTAATGGTCACACATTGTATCCAAACAGTTCCCATGCCTTAATACATAGTCCTCAAGACCAAACTTTAACCGTTCAAGATTGGAGGCAGTAAAGCATGGAGTTTTCTCATCTGCAAAGACGTATTGAGTTTGAGTACTAGGAGAAGCCCCTTGTTTAACCATTAGATCCATTGTGACATTCTGAGAGAAAGAATGAACACGCTTTTTAGTTCCATGATTTATCAGTCTGTCACTAAATTATCATGTGTACGGAAAATAATTTGTAGATAAAATTGTCGGCAAAGGGAGAAACTTGAACTTACAGGTATATGCAGAACAAGCATCTGCAAGATAACAGGGAACATATATCATTACAGGATACCTTAAGCAATGAAGGAACTAAACTTAACGATGACTACACTCAAGTGATAGCGTCAGGAGGCTGACAGTACCAATTTGTCGTTCCCCAAACCCTCTCGCATTGGATTCTCCTTCTTTCTGCCAATAAAAGTTTCAGAAACAGAAAAAAAAAATTTAACGCAAGGATTACACAAAGATAGAGTGGCCGAGTATTCTAAAATTCAACTTATAAAGATCAGAGGTTTAGTTAAAAACCAAAGAGCCAAATTTTCAGATATAAAACACTCTTACTTCATCGGTCTTGAATTACTCACAAAAACAGAGATTAGGCCAAAAAATTTCCCCAAATTATATCTCTTTATGCAAAATTGAGCTACAAACAAAGAAATACACGATTTGATTGTGTTAAAACAACACATTTTAGCTAAAAGACAAGGTGTGGCATACATAACTACTAAGTGGAACGATTTGATTGTGTTAAATAAAACAAAGGAGAAAAGTGGGTAGAGTACCAAAATCAGTCCATCATACTCAGGATTACACTTGACAGCCCATGTCCTTCAAAATTTGACAGAAACATACAAAGGCACAAATTCAAGGATCTTGGTTACTTAAAAAAAAAAGTTTGCAAAAAGGAAACGGAAGCAAACATACCAGTGTGTATGACCAGGAATCACTTGGACAGGAACCTTGGCCTTCCGGAGATCCCAGACATGTATGCCAGATTCATCCTCTGCATTTATCTACACAACTGAATGTTTAATCCATCACAGCTAAGATATGATAATATTTTTATACCAAGTCAAAAGCTTGAGTTCTACAAAGATTTTATTCAGCTCTGTGCACGGACGATGTAAAGAACAGTCTAAACAATGCATCTTAGCTTATTGGCTCTTTTGGGTTTGTGTGTTTGTTTTAAACAGAAGCAGAGAAATAGAGTGACAACAGAAGCTAGAGGTTAGTAAGACTTCTGAGCACCAATGAGGAGATTTCAGATTCTAAACATTGGCAATGTATTCCAAGCAGACTAATATATGCTCAAACTCCCTTCTCCTATCACTATCTCAATTTGAACTCAGTCTAGCTTCGTTCTACAAGACTACACAGATCAATCGTATCTCCTAAACTCTAAATAGCCACAGGATCATCTTACTCTTAAGTGCTACACCTAAACTCGTTCATCTATAGACTAGGCATACACAAATTGTAAGAAGCATTGATCTTGAATCCGTAAGGCTTCTTGTAAGAGGTTTGAGCTTTAGTCACAAAACCGAGGAGAGTCTTGGTCAAGGAAGAAGATGGGCTTATTCCACTATAACACATGATGAGACTGTATATTATTTGTAAGAACAAAATACCTGTGCTCAACAATCAAGAACAAAATACCTGTGCTCAACAATCAAGAACAAAATAATTCAATAATCACGAGATATTTCTGAAGCTGTCTCCCAAAAAATCTATTATATACTAATACGAAGCATAAACTCGTTAGAACAAACCTGCTCCATCAGTGACATGGCATCGTGAAAAGTCAGTACCACAAGGCCAGTACTGTGGAACACACTGGCTGCTGCATTCATCAATACATAATTTACAAGTGAAAGTCCGCTGAAGACACCAAAGATGGCGAACAAATGGTCTTGACACAAGCTGCTCTTGTCGACATCTGACGAAGATGTACTTTCCTGCAATAGAGAGTTCACTGCTTAGTATAATTATTGCTACTTATTAGAAAAGAGAGATACATAGAAAGAGAAAAAAGGTACCCCAGCAAAATAAGAATGGATATAAAAATTGTGAGGGACGATGCTTGCTCCAAGAAGACCCATCAGTGCAAATGCGCTCTCTCCATTTAAACTAATTAACACTCCGTTCATAGAGAATGGGATCTCAGACTGACTCAGCAAGACACCAGAAACATAGAGAAGTAAAACAAATCCTGCCGAGCAAATGGATACTGTATTTGCCATACCATTTTCCTGTTAAAATTGTATGCATGTCAGCTAATTTCTGATAATGCTATACCAATAACACACAGAGAGATAGAAAAAAACAGAACGAAACCTTTCGGGTTATTAGGAGCAAATGGCTCCTCATCAGTTGGTTTAACAATTGCAACACTCTCTCCGCGGCTGTTCTTAAAGTAATAGGCCCCTCCAAGCCCACTATGAACAGCAACTGGATCAATACCCCTCTTCACTGCTTTTGTAATATCCTTTGCCATTTGCTTCAGAAAAGAGAAAGAAACAGAGTTCCCAAGAATCTCAATAGGACTGCTCTCATCTCTACGCTGCTGAAGGTCATCCTTCATTGGAGAAAGACATGGAGTAGATGAACTCCTATGAAAATTGTTCCGAGTTAAAAGGAGAGGAGAATCACGTCTAACAGCAGTAAGATCATTGTTAAACACCAAATCCCCAAAGGTCAACGAGCTTTCCTTTTCACAGTGTGCGCATTATCACTACGATCCAACTCCAAACCCAGTACACAACCAGTCTCTGTTTGAACAAAAACCCGCCTACGACCCACAAGTGACTTCAATCCAACCTTGTTAAATTCACGAAATTCCCCGGTCAAGGGGCTGTTTACACGTGCCACTGCCATTTGCGTCTGAACAGGACTATCAAGCTTACGTGACATGAGTGTTGAGATCCAAGTCAGCAAAAAAAATCACTGCCTTTGCGACTAAACTGGCTGCACAAAACAGTTTCTTCCCACCTTCAGGACAGGTGACTCAATCCAAGACCAGATGTAAAAAATGCAGGAACTCTTTAAGCGAAAACAGGTTATGAAATCCAAACCCTAATCGAAGAAAGACGTGAACCAGATCAAAAAAATATCTAAAGGAGAACTCAGCTACTAACAAAAAATTCAGAGGAACAAATCGTAAGAATCAAAAAATGGATTAACCCAATTCTAAAGATTAACGCCCCCAAACCGTACTATGACCACGAAGGCCATCGGACAGCCACGGGACGCCACTTGCGGAATTGCACCAAGGTGATCCGGTCGAGGGACGGAAGCTGCAGACTTCCCGACCGGTCCTTCCTAGCACAGTCCCACTCGCAGCCGAGGTTACTTAGGCTTTGCAACCCTCGCGGCCTGGTGCGTTGTGTTAGCCCGGACTAGGCCGAGTATCAGTTGCAACTTGCCATGCTTTCCTGAAAACCGTATATATATCACTTTAATAAGATAATTCATCGCAAATAAATCATTAAAGTAATATATATAAAGATAGTCGGAAAACTTTAGACTTATCCTTTTAAGAAAATATAGGGTTTTACAAGAAACACAAGAAAACCCTATCCGGTACCCTAACGTTTGCTCCGGCTCTAGACTCACTTAGGTTTCCCTGCAAAACCACAACAAATGAGACATGAGTAATCTAAGATTACTCAGTGAGTCTGGGTACCCCTCCTATCCTAAACAGGATACTACTCTCCCAAGCTGACTACCCCGGCAATCAAAGAAAGCTAGCAAGCCACAACAGCTAGCAAACAACATCAAAGCAACGCAACAAAAGCTTAGCGGAAGCAATTCAAACAACAACATGCAAGAGAGGTTAGATCAACGCGACTCGACTCGACGCTCTAAATCCTCTACGCGACTCGCAAGGACAACTAGGATACACAAGGAACTCTTGAACTACCCTAAACTCCTTGACCGAACAACCAAACAAGATGTCTAGAGTACAACAAGGATCGCTTGAAATACCCTAGACTCTTTAACAACACGCAACACGCAACATGCAAAGACGACTAGACATAAACAAGGGACACTTGATTACTCTAGACTCTTTACTCCTAGGGCCCTTCGATAATCTGTTCCGTTCCAACACTTCCCATGCCGAGACCACAAAGTTCTCCGGCATGAACCCACCAATAGCTACATCGTCATGTAGCGGTTACGCTGGTAGCTAGACAGCCGTAACATAGTCCCCGCGTGAGTGGTCGTCGGGAACTCACGCGTGACCTACACTTTCGGAACCAGAAATATCGACACACTACTCAAGCTAAGACTCAAGAAACGAATTCAAGAGGCTAAGCTACAACCAAACACACCACCATAAATTCAAGCGATGATACATCAAGCTCGTTAGCATGAAATCACACAAGAAAATCAACATAGAATAATCAACAAGAAGCAAGAAAAATAAATCAAGCAACTTAAGATTATTCTATATGCATGCAACCCATATCCTTAACTTAAGCAATTCATGCAACAAGTTTATCCACGCATGCAGCCAATTTGATTTAACAATTTAAATCCTCAAGTCCAAATTATGCATGCAAAGCCAAATGATTTAATTCCCTTAAATCCCCCTTATACAATTAAGCATGCAAGTAACCTCACTCAATATTATGCAATAAAATGCAAAATACTTCACTCCTTTAGTCATGCATGAAACCGATTTTAAGTAAGAAATGTTACTTACAAAATCCTCTAGGTTCGATCATGCATGCATGCAACCCTTAAACCAAATTTTAAGTAATCCGATTATACTTAAAATGCACCCAAGTTCTCCTTTAACCAATTATTGAGTGAGTCCCAATTATTTAGCATGCAACTAGTTCATTTTCGCATGATGATTCTAGCATGAATCCTATCATGTTTGCATGCACCAAAAATCTCAACCAAAACGATATGCATCTACTCTACATGCCTTACCACAGACTCACCTGTTACGCAATCGTCGATGATACTCAGACTTCACAACACCACTCGATCAGACACTCCGCTCCTTACTTCGCGCCAACAGCTTCTCGCTCCGTCGATCGCAACCCGTAATCAAACTCCTTAACAACCGCGACAACTCCTTCTATCGCACACTTTGATCACCGCGATACCGCTCCTTGATACAAGCGCTTCTCCTTTGATCTTTCTCTCGGTCGTTCTTGATCTCCCTCTCGATCAACTCGACCTTCAACAACTCTCTCTTTTCTCCTCTTTCTTTCTCTTGGAAAAACTTAAGTGTTTTGAAAGTTTTGGACTAAACTCCCAAATGAAGTCGATCACCCCATATTTATAGGCACAAATTGGGACCTTCTTCCTTTAGTGCGTTTTGACAAATGGCGTCCTCATCCCTTGCATGTTGGGCATGTAGCTCCTCCTCCAATCATCGTTCGCCATTAAGCCACAACTCCTCTTTTTATTAGTGCATGTGATCATCTCCATTAGTGCATGTGGGTTAAGTGAGCTTAATCCTTAGCTCTTAACCAATTGAATTCCGCCAACTTCGCTAATCCTCTTGATTAAGCTAATCCCCCCACTATCTCTTCTTAATCTTCTTGAATTTTTAATTCCTCCACTAATCCTTCTTTGATTATTTTAATCATCCCACTTTCCTTAATTCTCATTGGTCGAAATTTTGAGGAAACACTAATTTTCCCAAAATATTTGATCCTTCGTCCGGGACCTTCGACGTTCCCTCCGGCAATTCTCGACTCGGTCAGATCATTTTCTCGACCGTCCGGACGTTCTGGTACATTCGGCAGTCTCTCGGGAAATTCGGACAGTACGCCTCGGCGATACGTCTCGGGCAACTTCGACTACGCGTCTCGGATATCTCGACACTTTCTCGGGTCATCGGCAGATTCCCTCGAGCTCTCGACAATTTTCTCGAGTACTTGGCAACTCCCTCGAGTCTCGACAATTTTTCTCGAGTACTCGGCAACTCCCTCGAGTCTCGACAATTTTCTCATATCTTCTCGACGGATTTCCTCGACGAGTTTTCTCGACCCTCTCGACAAGTCTTCTCGACCAGTTTTCTCGACCTTCTCGACAAGTCTTCTCGACCAATTTTCTCGACCACTTGTCTTGGTAAATTTTTAGGGTCTCGACCGTGCGTCCGTTACTTCGGTCTTGGCTCGGCCATTCTCCGACTCACCAATATTTCTCCGGACTTCCTTGGGCCATTCACCTTTATTTCCCTTGTTCTTCTTTCTTAGGTCTTTTCCGTCCCATTTCCTCGCCCTTTTGTTTTGAAATTTCTACTCTTGGTGAGGGTCATTACATTTGAAGAAAATATAGGGTTTTACAAGAAACACACAACTCTAGTTTAGAAGTAATAATTAAACTTTTCTTTGTTGTTTGAGTAACTCGGAAATCATAACGTGTTGTTTTAGTAATAAACATACATTTATGTAATATTCTAGGTAATTTCCCTATATGTTATTGTAGATTTTACTTTTATTTTTGCCAAAATAGTATTTTTAGAGCTCAATTTTAATTGGCTTTAACCGCATACGCGTAAATAATTTACAAATATTGGTACTGTATTAAGTAACAAATATGGACATTATTAAATACAATAACAAATAATTTTTCTAGAATCATTCAGTATAACTAGGTTTTGAATCCACGCTACGCGTGGGTTTATTTGATATTTTTTTGATAAAAATTATATATGATTGATGACGGTAATAACATATTATCTCATTAAAAAAATTAAAATTAGTACTAAGGAAAAAAAATAAATTTCACATACACAATCTTTTAAAATATAAAAATCAGTTGTGTTATAAAATCAAATCTGATAAAAAAATCATGAATTTAACTCGACGTCCAGGCGAGACAAATCAAACTGATGACCTCACATATCCTAAACCATTTCTTTGACCACCAGAAAAACGAAACAATTTTATAATCATGAATTTAACTCGTTTTCATATTTAATTGATCGCTACCTGAAACAAGGTTTTTCTTATGGTGGTGAATGATGATGAATGTATGCAATGGTGAGATATGAATGAATGGATGGTAAGGTGTTTCAATTCCCCTTATGCAGTTGCAGTATAAGAGGTGTCAATCCTATCTGAGTGTTTGTGAACAATTAAGACATGCATATGAGACTAAGTCAAGCCAAATTGTAAAGGATGTTTGTCACTAACAATCCTATGATGGAAATGCAAAGTGCAGAAAGTAAAACTACAAGAACTAGATGCTAAATGTAAATGGAACAGAATGATTATGACTAAAATGAAGCTAGAACAGAAATAGAAACTACAATAATGAACTAATGCAAGACAATAATGAACAGGACAATAAGTAAATGCAACAGAAATGCAAATAGAATGAGACTAGAGATAAGACAGGATAACTACAAATCATAAACCAAAGTTCTGGGGAAGAACTCGAGCAAGCACTCGATCGAGTGTAGATCGAGTGCAGGGTCGAGCTGGACTAAACGCAAAAACAGAGCAACACAATAAAAACAGAGCAATGCAAAAACGAATCAAACAACAAGCAAGCAACAGGATTAAGACTTAAAAATCAATAAACAAAGAAGGTCCTGAGGAGGGATTCATGGGCTGAACTAATCATTGTGGTTATCTAACTTGGTCAACAAATCTCAAGCAAACTTTGAGCTAATCTCTAGACATATAAATCTAAGACAAGTTTCATCCACTCTCATGGAAAGAAACAATCAAACCTATGCATCTCTAGACTTGTTCTCACATAGTAAAGAGTCTACACAAGCAGGCATTAAGCAATACATCTCAAACCAAACAAAACCTCTAATCTCTTAGCAAGCCTAATGGTAAGCTCTAGCTCTAGCCTTATCTATGCTTCTTAAACATTGGTGTGATGCTAAGATGCTTGAAATTAAACCCTACCTTCTCAGATATAGGATCAACATTAAGAACATCTAGCCTAGAAGATATCTGCAACAATCAAGCTTGACCAAATCAAACAAACCACAATATCAATCCAGCCTAACCCATCCTCAAGATCCTAGAGAACTACTCACAAGAACACATGATGAATAAAGTCAAAAACCAAGAAAAATACGAAACTTGCATCATTAGAAAGATGAAACAAAGATCTACAATATTGGAGAAAGAATCAAACTCGAATTCTCAATATTAAGAAAGTTATGGAACCAACAATATTGAAGAATTTAGTCTTTTCTCCTTAAAAACAAGTACAAGATCTAAGAAAAATAAAAGTGCAAAAGGAATAATTCTCAAAAGGGTAAAAACTAGGTTTAGGGAATATCTAAAAAGCTGGACTCTTTTGGTGGCTGCAGGTACAAGGCTTTATATAGGAGAGGGAGTGGAAGCCCTAAAAATACTAAAAGACAAAATAGTCAACGGCTCGGTCAACTCGACCTGTGCTCGGTCGAGTGGCAGGTCGAGCTGGCTTCTCTCGTGCATCCTCCACTCGTTCGAGTCCTCCTCAGCACACGGTCGAGTGTCTGGTCGAGTGTGCGGTCGAGTTGGACTCTGGACCTTGGTTCTTCAGCCTTAACTCTCTTGCTTTCCCTTCATGATTGCTTCACTTCTCTTCAGCATTGCTTCCATGCTCCTTAAGCTCCAAAATCACCTGATTATGCATGAAAAGATGCAAATGCAATGCAACTAAACTCTAATGCATGATTAGTCCTAAAGCTATGCAATAATGGTGAACATGGCTAGCAAAAGATGCAAAAAATGTGAATATACTAAGGGAAAACATGGTAAAATATATGAACATCACTACCACTTATGTTTTCGTGTTTTTTATTCAATGTTTTCTTATTCTTTATATTATTTCTTGTTATTTTCATTGTCAAATTTTGTGGTAATTGTCATCGTTACTTTTACCGTTTGGTTCTTCGTTATACTCTTTTTTCTTCTCCTTCCTCGTCAACTTCTTCACATTCTTCCACTGAAAAACCTTTTTTTAAGACTACCACACAACTTGTTAACCCATCAAACTCCAAGAACAAAATCATTTAATTTCTCATATAATTTGTGAAATTCATGAAAACCAGCATAGTCAACACATGCACCCAATTATTGATAATTTAATCCATATACTTATTTGGTTTTAGATCAACGCGTTTAGAAACTTCTCAAACCAAAATCCTTACTTTGGTTTATAATATTTTAAAAACATAATAAAACATACTAATAATTATTTATTTAATATGAATCATATGATATATAGAAATATGAGTACACTATAAGAACATATTAATTATAAATAAATAATATCAATTATATTATATCATCAAATAATATCAACCGTATCATATTATCAAA
>NC_025689.1:13090038-13112579 GCF_000633955.1 Camelina sativa
TCGAGTGTGCGGTCGAGTTGGACTCTGGACCTTGGTTCTTCAGCCTTAACTCTCTTGCTTTCCCTTCATGATTGCTTCACTTCTCTTCAGCATTGCTTCCATGCTCCTTAAGCTCCAAAATCACCTGATTATGCATGAAAAGATGCAAATGCAATGCAACTAAACTCTAATGCATGATTAGTCCTAAAGCTATGCAATAATGGTGAACATGGCTAGCAAAAGATGCAAAAAATGTGAATATACTAAGGGAAAACATGGTAAAATATATGAACATCACTACCACTTATGTTTTCGTGTTTTTTATTCAATGTTTTCTTATTCTTTATATTATTTCTTGTTATTTTCATTGTCAAATTTTGTGGTAATTGTCATCGTTACTTTTACCGTTTGGTTCTTCGTTATACTCTTTTTTCTTCTCCTTCCTCGTCAACTTCTTCACATTCTTCCACTGAAAAACCTTTTTTTAAGACTACCACACAACTTGTTAACCCATCAAACTCCAAGAACAAAATCATTTAATTTCTCATATAATTTGTGAAATTCATGAAAACCAGCATAGTCAACACATGCACCCAATTATTGATAATTTAATCCATATACTTATTTGGTTTTAGATCAACGCGTTTAGAAACTTCTCAAACCAAAATCCTTACTTTGGTTTATAATATTTTAAAAACATAATAAAACATACTAATAATTATTTATTTAATATGAATCATATGATATATAGAAATATGAGTACACTATAAGAACATATTAATTATAAATAAATAATATCAATTATATTATATCATCAAATAATATCAACCGTATCATATTATCAGATAATTGTAACCTTATATAACAGTAACCGCTTGAACCGTAACCGTATTTAAACGTAACTGTTTAACCGTTTATTAAATAGTTCTGGTTAAGGTTTAAAAATTTCTAACCATAACCGATGGTTAATAAACCGTAACCGTGACAACCGTAACCCTGGTCATGCCTATGTATAGCTAATAAAACATGTGTGTTTGTCATTCATCTTTCTTCTTTAAACCTCAAAATTTGACTCAAACATCAAATTAAGGTCTTGCGATGTCAATACTTCTTCCTTAGACCCAAAAATTAAAAAAATTAATGAAAGAATATCAACTCATCTATAAAATCATACACAAAAATATATTTTACAGCTCATAAGAAATAAAAAGCACAAAAATGTAGATAAATAAGATAATTTATGTTTTACATCAATATTTTAAATATTTTAAATTTTTAAAAGGTTTCAAAATATAAAATTTGAACCTTTTAAAAAGTTTCAATATTTAAAATATTTTAAACCTTTAAAATTTGAAACTTATAATATTTAAAAACTTTTTAAAAGCTAAGAACTTTTAAAAGTTTCAATATTTATAATATTTAATATTTTAAATTTTTTAAATATTATAATATTTTTTTGAAACTTTTTAAAGTTTTAATTTGATCAAATAAAAAACCAGATCAAACCAAATAAAACTTTTAAACTTGGAAGCCTGATAAATCAAGCTTTCCAGCTTATTCGTTGTTGGAAGCATATTGATTTTATTTATAGCGGATCTGGGATATTAATCAAGCTTTCCAGCTTATTCGTTCTGAACCATTGTCTAAAAAATTTCTAGCCGATGTGGGATATTGTGCATAGTTCTTTGATTTCCATAAATTTAAAATTTTCCTTTTTCTAAAAAATTCTGGAAATTTTAAAAATGTTAATGAATAACATGTCAAATCATGATAGGTTGTTTAAAATAATTCTTAATATATAAAATTCTGGAGATTTTAGAAAATGTTAATTAGTGACATGTCTTATCACTATTGGTTGTTTTAAATCCTAGGTGGACAGCCTTAGGAGTTTATAGCTCATACTTTTTATTAGTATAGATTAAAATTTTCCCCCAAAATATATGACAATATTAGTAACCTTTTGAAAATTTGAAGTGCTAGAATTTCTGTAATAATTAATAAACTGACTAAATTTTTAACATAAATAATAAGATGTACAAAAAATATTCTCACAGAACAATAATTTATATTCTAACACCTAATATATCATTCAAAGAAGGAGAAAATATACCTAAATTATATCATACACAAAAGAACAAAAATGAAAAACAAAATTGCATCAGAATTGCTTGATTTTCTAGTTTTAAACGTATGTTTGTTCTCGTGAGATGCTCAATCAAGATTCTATTTTAAGTATCAAAGAGACAATATTGCCCAAATTGTTGGCGTTAAAGGTGTCAAGAGTTTCCCATGTAATCAAATATTCTATCCAAGCTAGATTAACATCTTAGAAATGTGAACTCGTTTATGTTTTCATGTATAAACTAATCTCACAGCGTGAGGATTTTTATTAGAGAGAGAACATTGAGGGTTTAGGAAAAAGAAAACAGAACGCAACAAAGAGATTATCAAGCATGTGGCTGATAGGAGAATCCATTAACAGTGAGACCACCATCAATACAAATAGTTTGACCTGTGATATATGAAGCTGCAGGTAGACACAAGAAGACCACTAGTGATGCAACTTCACTCGGCTCTCCAACACGGCCAAGTGGAGTTCTACTCAACAATGCCTCCTTGAAACTGATGTCGTCAAGAAACTTTAAGAAACACAATTAAGAAATTATTAGAAGGACTGACGTTGATACAATATTCAGACAAGAAACAATGTTATAGTTGTATACATGTTGAGACAGGGGAGTCGTGATAGCATTTGGCGCAACAACATTGGTTCTTATGCCGTCTTTTGCCCATTCACATGCCAAATTTTTAGCTAGCTGATGCAGAGCTCCTGTAAAAGATATATAAAACAAAGATTTAAGACCCTCGTTTTTGGGACTTGGTCTTGCCTCTAGTAGCAACACCAACACGTAGTTACCTTTGGCTAGAGAAAAAATGGATCCGCAAGCCATCGATACAACACCTCCGATAGAGGAAATGAAGACGATACTTCCAAATCCTGAAGCCTTTATCAAAGGATGAGAAAGCTGGCTAAGATGGTAAGCAGATTCCAAGTTTGTTGAGATATGGAATGAGAAGTCTTCTGCCACATTCTCAATCGTTGGCTTGTTGCGAATTCCACCTACATTGTTTACCTATGTTTCACAAAATGAGTCTTCATAAGTTTGCCTCACGAAAATGCTAAACTCGATCAGTTTCTTTAAGATCAAGTTACTTACTAAGATGTTAAGTTTGCCACCGAACAGCGAGGATACAGTTTGCATTAGTTTTTCTCTCTCGGGACGAGATGTCACATCACAGACTGAGCCACTCACTTGAAACCTTTTCTTTTCCCATTCGCTTAAACTTTGATTAAGCTTAACTTCAGATATATCACATACATGGACTCTAGCTCCAAAACCAGCCAACTCCTCTACTATTGCATACCTAAACAGATCCATAAACATAGTTTTCTTGAAATCTTGATCTTTTATGATATTATATAAGGAAACAGAGCATTAAATAGGTGATACAGAGAGAGTATAGAAGAGATATAAACCCGATTCCGCTGGCTCCACCGGTCACAAGAGCAGTCATACTTTGAAGACTCCATCTGTTGTTATCCATCTTGACTACCTATGTCTTATCACTAACCAGAGATTCCACTGATTAATTATATATAGTATGAAGATAGATCACTAAACCTTTAAATATGAGGTGCATGGATATATTAATTAAGCATCCATAGGGAACATATATAAAACCTATTAAACATTGGCCAACTTCCATAGTGATATCTGCCAAGTTTAATAGCAATGAACGACAATGCCATAGATGAATATGGATCATATGAGTGCGAATTAATGAGTATGTTTGTATGTGTGATGGAAATGTTTGTACGAAAAAACATGACTAAAATATCTAAATTAGTGGTTCCAAGCAAAAATGACTATTTATAGTCAAAATGTTCGGCCAAACTTAATTACTCATTTGTTGTTTTTATAATAACATCAGTCACAAATAAAAACTGAAACTAGAAGTCATAATTATGGTGAACATAATTCAGTAAAGATTTCACGTGTTTAGATAACAACACACATCAAATAGGCTTCTTTCTTTCTCTCTTTGGTAAAACTTATCTTGCAACTTTTTTCTCAAGCACGTTGAAATAGTCGTTGTTGAATTGATGGTCTGACGGCTGAGGCTGCTGAATAGCCATTTCTACTTAGTAATGTATCCATGAGTTAAGTGGTCCCGCTTAAAAATGACATTCTGTTGTCAAATCATTGGCCACAACTTACTCATATGTCTAATTCAATAACTTCACTCACAAAAGACAACGGAAAGTCGGAAACTAGAAGTAAAAATGGTGAACATTCCGACAAAATTTGTGTTTATATTAACTACTTGACGTGGATAGAGTCCCTCCTATTATTGACGTGACAAAAAAATATTTTTACTTGACGTGGATAGTCTTCTTCCTTTGTTACATAGGTAATGGTTTTACCGCAAACTTCTCTTACAACTTTTACTTACTTTTAATTTCATTAATATTTGTACCATTTTCATGCTTAATGAAATCTTCAAATTTGATATATGAATAAATATGTTTTTTCTCGATTGGAGCAAAATGGAAAATATTTCTTTATACTTTTGGTGCAAGTAATGATGGATCTTTGACATTTTAATGATATATTTTGTAAAACAGAAAGGAAATAACTTTTTAAATTTTCACTCACTTTTGGGTATAGTTTGTGCCATAGAGACGCGCCATGTCTCCATTGAGTCATCATTATACATAGGGATTGTAAAGCATAGTGTGATGCTTCAAGAGTTTGTCTTTGAGAATGAGCTTTGTATATCTAGTTATTTAGGGTCTGAGATGAAGATCGAGTATGAGAGTTATATATTGCTGCAAGTTGTTGGCATTACAACTGTAATCAAAGCTTCTATCCAAGAGAGATTAGCATCTCCACAATGGAATTGTGATATCATTTATTTTTTAATTATTAAGAAACTCATAGTATGTGAGTTTTTATTTGAGAGAAAACATTGAGAATTTAAGACAAACAAACAAACACCACAATGCCATTCTCAAGCCTGTGGTTGATAGGAGAAACCATTAACAGTGAGACCTCCATCAACACAAATGGTCTGGCCTGTGATATAAGAAGCCGCAGGTAGACACAAGAAAGTTACAAGTGATGCGACTTCATTCGGCTCTCCAATACGACCAAGTGGAGTCCTACTCAACAATCCGTTCTTGAAACTGATGTCCTCAAGATACTTGAAGAAAAAATAATTAAGAGATGGTTAGAGGGAACTATGATTAGTTACAGTCACAAGAAAATGTGAAAGAGTCGTTATTATTACAGATTGAGACAGAGGAGTATTGATGACATTTGGTGCAACAGCGTTGGCTCGTACGCCATGTTTTGCCCATTCACATGCCAAATTTTTAGCTAGCTGAATCAAAGCTCCTGTAAACAAATCAACAATACATAGAAAATAAAAAAAAATACAAAACTCGGTGTTAATTAGTAAGCCTTGCAATGAACTTCATCTATGCTTCTAATAGTAACTATATATGTCTCTGGTCACCTTTCGTTAGACCATAAATGGATCCAGCGTCAAAAGATACTATCCCTGCAGCCGAGGAAACAAAGACGATGCTTCCATAGCCTGAAGCCTTTAGGAGTGGATGTGAAAGTTGGCAAAAATGGTAAGCAGCTTCCACGTTTGTTGAGAGATGGAAAGCGAAATCGTCTTCTGTATATTCTGGTGTTGGCTTTGAGCGGATTCCACCTACATTGTTTACCTATGCATGTTGAAAATAAAGAGTCTTTTAAGAGTTTTCTCATGCTTAACTTGATTATTAACTATCTTTAACAATAATTTACTTACAAGAATGTTGAGTTTGCCGTCAAACTGTGCGGAGATGGTTTGCATCAACTTTTCTCTCCCGGGACGAGAGGTCACATCACAGACTGAGCCACTCACTTGAAACCCTTTCTTTTCCCACTCGCTTAAACTTTGATTAAGCTTAGCTTCAGATATGTCACATACATGGACTCTAGCTCCAAAACCAGCTAACTCCTCTACTATGGCATACCTAAACATTACACAAACTTAAAATTCCTTGAAATCTTTGACCATCTAGGATGTTAAAGTAGAAGCATAACAATGGGTAACAGAGAGGATAAAGAGAAAAGAATTACAAACCCGATTCCGCTGGCTCCACCGGTTACAAGAGCAGTCATACCTTGAAGACTCCATCTTTTTATCCATTTTCCTTGTATGTTACATGCAAATGATCAGAGAAGTGATACACATTATTATATAGACAATGAATGAGATAAGTGTCAATTAATGATTTTGTTTGTATTGTATGTGAGGTGGAGACGTTAACCATAATCCATAATAAAGAACATGACAAAAGTATATATATAAGTTAATAATGGTCAAGAGGAAAACTGGACTGTTAATAGTCAAAATCTTGACATAAAAGTCCACTTTGGTAGAATCAGTTGTCCTTTATAGAATCAGTAGATGTAGATTGGTGAACAAAAGTTGGTAAACATTCCACGTGTGTTTAGGTAACCAAAATCAGGTAAACGACTCTTTTATACCTTCTGTCCTTAATTTCTGGTTAGGTTTCATGATCATCCCACTTTACCAAACATTTAAAAGTTTAACCCATTGTATGATAAAAGCACATACCCTTTCTCTCTTCTACTGAATGAGTTTTTGTTGAATATTTGCTACATTTGGGAAGTTGTAATTATGCTCTTTTGATTTGTAGCCATTATAGGGTCTTGAAGTCATTACTTGTTTTTCTCTTCTTTTCGCTTCTGTCGAAGTACTATTATCATTTTTTTTCTAGTGGTGGAGAGAACCTTTAATATTGCTTAAGTACTGTTGGAAATTTGGAATAATTCACGAGACAACATGTCCCTATACTCCACAATAAAATGGTTGATTCCCGAGCTTAAAAAATTGCCATATATTTTAGAGAGAACTCGCTCGTTAATTTAATAATTTTAGCTCATATGTCATCATCCTTATGGGCCAGGGCTGGTGGTCACTACGGCGATCTACATGATAACTCGGTTGCCATACTAGGAAATGTAATCAAAGATTCCCCTCCATTTTTGTCATAACTAATAAAAAAAGACAGATAGTTCATCAGTGAAATTTAAGGATAATAACAGGTTAAGGGTAACTATTTATAGATAAGATGAATAGAAAGAGTAATTTATCTTTCAGTTCATATTTTGTCACTCATGTAATTAATTATCTCTATAGCAAAATACTCTCTTTAAGTGATTTAAGTTTTAATAGGATTTTATGGAAATTCATTGAAATCAAATCTTGAAAATGTTATTATCAGTGGATCTTGAAAAAATTAGAATACATACCTCAAACTTAATAGGAAATTTGAATTTTATACTAAATCTTTTAGGTCTTTGAAATGTATCTTATGGGTTGAACTAAATGACTATTTTATCCTTGGCTACAAATTAAATTAAACTAAATATAATATAATTAAATTAATTTATTTGAAAATTTTATTTTTAATAATAATATGTAAACTAGATATTCGGAATTTTTCTGAATTGTTTTTTAAAAAACTATGAATTAATTTATTATATATAATATTGATCAATAACTAAAAGATTAAATTAAGATAAATAAATAACATATACACTTAATTAATAATTAATTAAACATTAAAGAAATTAACACAAAATAATTAAACTCATCATTGTTAGAAAATTAAATTAATTTAAAAACTAAATCATGATTAAAGATCTGGTATTATTTAGTAATTTTAATTTAAAAATTTATTATATAAAAATTAAAATTAAATTAATTAGAATTTTTCTTTTTTCCATTTATGTTTAGTAAATGTTTTAGATAATATTAGTTTTCATTTAATAAAAAAGTTTTGAAAAATAATTATATATTTTAATTTATTTTGAAAATTGTTAAATTTAATAAAATAATAAAAAAATTGTGAGCTTTTACAAAATAAATCAACAGTTCAAAAAAATCGACTATGTAACAAATCAATTAATAAAAAAATAAATCGACTTTTTAATATAAGTCAACAAAGAAAAAACATAAATCAACAGAAATAAAATATAAGTCGACAGTTAAAAAAGTCAATCATATTAATAAGTCAACTTAAAATCAAATAAGTCTACAAAGACCAAACAAATCAACGGGAAAAAATATAAATCAACAAACAAAATAAATAAGTCAACATCATCAAAAGTCGACTTTGTAAAAAAATAATCAAAAAAAAAGTCAACAATTTTATAATAAATCGATGGAAAAATAAATAAGTCGACAAAAATTAAACCTTAATCAACCTTTCAAAATATTGCCCTTATTAATAAATCAATGTAGAATATAATAAGTCAACAATAAATGAACAAATTAACAGAAAACAAATATAAATCGTTGAACAAAAAATATAAGTCAACAGTTAAAAAAATCGACTATGTTATAAATCCACTAGCCATAACATAAGTCAACTGTTCTAATATTAGTCGATGACAAAGATAATTAAGTCAACAGAAGTAAAAAAACAAAACGATTGTTCAAAAAGTCGACATTATAAATAAATCAACCTTGATTAAAATAAGTCTAAAACATTGATATATATATATATATATTATAAATTGTATAATCTTGAATTATTTATTTTTAAATAAATTTAAACTAAATAATATCAACAAAAATATTTAAATTCTTTTTCTTTAATCAAAATTTTAAGATCAAAAATTTATTCATGTAATCATTATTTAAAATACAATAAGTAATTTTCGTTATAATTTTAAATTATTAAATAATTAATTCCGAATTTAACAATTTTTAATTTATTTTTAAAGTTGATTTATTTTTAAATATAAGTTAAGTTTTTATTGTTTTATTTAATTGTTAAAATTATTTAATAATAAGGTTATTTCCGTCCATTTTCATTTTAAAATGTGTAGTTTTCAAATAAATATAAGATTAAGTGTAATTTTCAAATTTCTTTTCAAATTTAGTATAGTTTTCAAATTGTCCTGTGGATCTTAGAGTAGATTTTCAAATTACTAATTAATAATAACATTAGATTTCATTAAGTTTTTTAAAATCCGACGAATTAACATTGTTTTACTTGGATAAATATGATACATGAGAATATATATATCGTTGGATGTTCTTCACGAGACCAACCCAAAAAACAAGACTCGGCTCAATTGCTTAAGCCAGTGGCTGATAGGAGAAGCCACTAACTGTAAGACCTCCATCAACACAAATGGTCTGACCAGTAATATATGAAGCAGCAGGAAGACACAGAAAAGCTACAAGTGATGCAACTTCGCTTGGTTCTCCAGCACGACCAAGTGGAGTTCTACTGGACAAACTCTCGTTAAAACCGGCGTCTTCGAGAAACTGATTGTTCAAAAGATTGTAAGAAACAAGCGATGATGTTATTTGTAAAAGACCAAAAAATGAAAAAAAAAAATGAGAGGGAGTGAATTACGGATTTAGTCAGTGCAGTTTTGATAAAATTAGGAGCAACAGCGTTGGCTCTTATGCCGTCTTTNGTGCCGTCTTTTGCCCATTCACAAGCCAAATTTCTTGCTAGTTGATTCAAAGCTCCTGTACACATATACACACAAGAAAAATATAAATACTACGACGAGACATCTTTTAGGAATCCCAAAGAAAATTATAACTAATGTTGAAATACAAAGATTTTCTAGAAATGGATAAAGGTCAAACAACTAGTCTTGTTTGTGTGAATATCCTCCTTATATATGTTATTGAATATGAACGAAAACCCTATATATTGATAGTTCGATCATATATTTCTGACACGAAAAGTGTTTTGTTTTAATTTACTATGTTAAAAACTTCATATCTCAACTACAATGAAACCTATATATAAACTATTATGAGTTGGTATATATATAGGAAATACATTAGTCAATCCAATCATCCCAAATATTATGAGTTGTAAGATCATGAATTTTGCATGGCTTACTAAAACATTAGCTTCTTTTGTTTTTATCAAATATTAAACGTAGTTAACAACTCTCCTATTTAGATTTACAAAAATCAAAGGTAAAAATTTCTCCTATTCAGATTTATAAAGTTCGTATATACATAATGAAACTTATATAAATCTACGATATTATTTCGTCTAGTAAAATGGACAATCTCTCTACTGATTAGTCAGTTTAGCAAATAACCCTGGTTACCTTTCGTTAGACCATAAATGGATGAAGCATCAAATGATACAATCCCTGCTATAGAGGAAATAAAGATGATGCTTCCATAGCCTGAAGCCTTTAGCAATGGATGTGAAAGCTGGCTAAGATGATACGCAGATTCCAAGTTTGTAGACATATGGAATGAGAAGTCGTCTGCCTCATATTCTACTGTTGCCTTTGTGCGTATTGTACCAACGTTGTTCACCTATATGTTAAACAGATAAAAGTAAGAAAAAAAAAACTTACGATATATGTCATTTCTTACTAGCCGAAAAAAATATGCGTAGTTTCTTAAGTTAAGATTAACATACAAGAATGTTCAGCTTGCCATCGAATATCGTTGTGACAGTTTGCATAAGTGTTTCTCTCTCGCCACGAACGGATGCATCACAGGCCGAACCACTCACTAGAAACCCCTTCTTCTCCCATTCGGATAAACTTTGATTGAGAAGAGTTTTGGATATGTCACATACATGGATTTTGGCCCCCAAACCGGCTAGTTCCTCTACTATTGCATGACTAAAACAATCCAAACCAAAACTTAGCGACGACATCTTAAATAAATCTAAAAGAATGGGCAAAATTATGATATAGAGAGAGAAGAAAGACGAACCCGATTCCACTGGCTCCACCAGTTACAAGGGCAGTCATACCTTGAAGACTCCATCTTTTATCCATTTTAGGTTTGCATGTGACTTGCAAATACCAAAGATGCTACATAACATATGTATATATATAGTCATAAATTCATAATATATAAAATATTAACGAAAAATGTGGGTCATTTCTAGTAAAATCTTAAAAGATATTTAAAGTATATATATATATATATGTATATCTGTGTATATATATTATAATATCTAGAACATTATTTTTTTATAATATGTCCTATATCTTTTGTGAACCTACCCTTATTCCATGGTCGGTACACTAAATTCAACAATCTCGAAAAACTTATTTACTGATCTTACAAATCATCATATAATTTTTTTTTTTTGTGTTGTGTCATTACTTGCATGGTTTCCAATCACTGTCCAGAAAACCATTCTAATATTGTTATAGCTCAAATACGTTTAACTGTAAAATTTTCTCGAGACATTTGATTAAAAAGGTAATTACACTTTGCTGATATAATTAATCAAATCAATTATTTTATATCATTTTTATGTAGTTAAACATATAGACATTTTTGTTTGTAATATAGATTTTTTTTAATCGAGTCGGAATATCACTATGTTTAGATGGATATACAAAATAAGACATCAGTTCCGGAATGTTGTAGCATGAGTTCCGTTCCAAAATATCAACATCTATTAGATATGTAAAATATCTGTAAAAGCTAAATAACCTGAAAATCTTATATAATAAGAGAAGGTTTTTTTCTAACTTTGTTTAACAATGTGACATTTGGCACTACACTTTTGTGATACGTATCATTTTCATTAATTTTAAATTTTAAATTTTATTTTTTTATTTGACGTTATTTTATTTGTATCTGGTGTATAGATTGTTAAAAAAAATTGTTGTATAATTTGCTTTTTGATTTTTTCCAGCATTGTAACAAAAATAATTTTTTTCCATTTTAAAGTTTTAACATCTAATATATTTCATAATGAAATCATACACCATAGAACCTTTATAAAAATACTGATCAACCCAACTAAAAAATAGAAACAAATTGAAACTAAATAAAAATAGAAAATGGTTTCATACTTTTACAGTAAAAACTGAAACCAAATTAATTTATGATAGACTAATTAAAAAATATATAATATTTTCTAATATATGTATATAAATCACATTGTATTAATCATATATAATGTATTAATGACACAACTCAACTTTGTAATTAATAGTATCCTATAAGTTACAGTTTGACTGTCTTTAAAAATATTTTGAATTTAACACACATTTCTTTTCAAGAATTTTTATAAAAAATGGTTAAAATTATAGTATAAGGTTTTTATTTTGTGATATCGTTTTAATAAATTATTTTAAAATTGACTTATCATATATATAATTATTTTATGTTATATTACTTTTAGATGATGCCAATAAAATTAATATATAGGACAAAATAAAATTATCTATCAAAATAATTAAGTAAGATCTTATACTTACCAGTCTAGACTACTTATCAGTTTTTTATTTTCCAAAAAAAAAAAACATATTTAATTGACTTTGCTATAACTTATTACTATAGTAAGTTAGTATCATACTGTTTAAATAATTTTGACAATATATTGTAATCAAAAATATTTCTTAATATGTACTTAATTTAACTTTCCTCTTTTTCCATCATCCTTCTGTGAAACACTATATAACATATATAAATTATAAAATTGTAGTTGAATCGTATTATTATGAATATTAATTTAAGACATATATTAACAATTACATGTGTATGTTTCATATATAATTGATGAATAACTATTTTATTTTATATTTGAAGTTAATAATACATATATAAACTATGCATCGCGTGAACTACTAGTACTAAATATGTTTTGCTAGTTTTCAAATATTTCTTTAAAATAAACGTTACAAAATGGGCTGTTCCTTGATAGTATTTTCTTTGGTCAAATGCATTTCTATAATTCTATTACTCATTATTTAGTAGGACCCAAAACCGATAGAGAGGTGCGCATAGATGGGAAAATAAATTAACATGTAATCTGTAATCGTGCCTTGATCTTAAATTATTTGCTGCTGGGAAAGAATCAAGAAATCACGAGATAGAACACGACAAAGCCGTTCTCGTCGTGAGAGTTTAAGACAAACAAAAAACGCGACAAAGACGGAACAACAACAACAACAAAAAAATAAGTAAATATAATCATGTTGTATTACAGTTAACATGTAAAATCAGAGACATAGACGTAACAACAACAAAATAGAATAATCATGTTATTAACTTATGTTACAATCATTCAAATTCAGTGACAGAGACGAACCAACAGCAAAGAAAAAAGTACACTGTAATCATGTTGTGTTGTGTTACAATTAACATTCTTAAAATCAGTGACATAGACGGTAATATATAATCTCTCAATGTTATTAACATTCTCATCAAGTTATGTTGCTTTGGGCCGTTGATGAGAGTATCAATGTTCCTAACAAAGCACCAATCTCACTTTCTGGAACTTTCAAATCACATAACAGAATTAAAAACTACCAAAGCCAGTAAACCACGAACAATAAATGCCAAATAGACCTGTGCTGAAACATATAGCATTTTGATTTTGAAAGATATTACCGCAAAGTTGTGGGTGCCGCGGGTGTAATTGAATCTTCTATCGATAATGGAATTGTGAATTCATTTATATTTTCATACATAAACTCATAGAGAGATAATTTTTATTAGAGATATAGAGAACGTTGTGTGTTGAAGGAAATTACAAACCAAACACGACAAGGCCATTTTCAAGCCTGTGGTTTATAGGAGAAACCGTTAACCGTGAGGCCTCCATCAACACAAATAGTTTGACCTGTGATATATGAAGCCGCAGGTAGACACAAGAAGACCACTAGTGATGCAACTTCATTCGGCTCTCCAACACGGCCAAGTGGAGTTCTACTCAACAATGCCTCCTTGAAACTGACGTCCTCAAGAAACTTTTATAAACAAAAAATTAGGAAAATATATATTAGAGGAATTGAGGTTGTTAAATTCACAACAACAACAAAAAAAAGTAAGAGTTTTATATTATTTATTTATTACAGATTGAGACTGAGCAGTCTTGATAGCATTAGGTGCAACAGCATTAGCTCTTANTATGCCGTCTTTTGCCCATTCACATGCCAAATTTCTAGCTAGCTGATTCAGAGCTCCTGTAAAAGAAATTAACAAAACATTTTTTTTTGTTAAAGTAAAAGAAAAAAATACTACTCCTTGTTGATTTTGCAATGAATTGCCTCTAGTAGTAACTTAGCTAGGTTAACTTAAGTTACCTTTTGTTAGACCATAAATGGATCCAGCGTCGAAAGATATAACCCCTGCAACAGAGGAAAGGAAGATGATGCTTCCATAGCCTGAAGCCTCCTTCAAGAGAGGATGTGAAAGTTGGCAAAAATGGTAAGCAGCTTCCAAGTTTGTTGAGATATGGAAAGTCCAATCATCTGCCACATATTCTGTTGTTGGCTTTCCCCTGAGTACGCCCACGTTATTAACCTATGTTGTACAAAACAAATTCTCTCATATATGAATTTTAGTTATAGAGTATGCGTAGTTGTTTCTATATAATGATCATTTACTTACAAGAATGTTGAGTTTGCCATCGAACACGGATGAGACGGTTTGCATCAGCTTTTCTCTCTCTGGACGAGAAGTTACATCACAAACTGAACCACTCACTTGAAACCCTTTCTTTTCCCATTCGCTTAAACTTTGATTGAGCAGAGTTTCGGATATATCGCACACATGGATTCTAGCTCCAAAACCAGCCAACTCTTCTACTATGGCATACCTAAACATAACATTCCACAAACTTTAATTCCTTCAAATAGTGACCATTTAGAAGCAGAACAATGGGGTAAAAGAGGTGATATAGAAAGATAGACAAACCCAATTCCGCTGGCTGCACCGGTCACAAGAGCAGTCATACCTTGAAGACTCCATCTTTTATCCATTTTTCTTGCTTGTTACTAGAAATGATAATAATATATATACAATGAATGTGGATCAGATCAGAATTATTGAGTTAGTTTGTATGTGTGGTTCAGAAATTATGTAGTAGTCAAAGAGAACATGGCTAGAATATCTAAGTTAGTGGTCCTGACCAAAAATGAAATTTTTTAGATATTATTCATTTGATGTATTCGCTTAAGCTATAGTGTGTTCCAAAAGTCTTAATATATCGATAACTTCTAATATGATTTTGACTTCTTCACAATTATATATTTCGTAAAACAGAGAATATGAGAAATAACTTTTAAGCTTTTGCATTCAGTTTTGGATGACTACAATGATTGTTTGTGCAATTGAGCCTAAGAGACGCCATCTCCCCTCTGAGTCATCATTGCATATTTGCATAGGGATTGTAAAGCAAGGTGTGTTGTCACATGATTCTGTATTTGGATGAGTGTTGAAGTTGAAGACCATTTCTCATTTGAGTCCAAGTTTTACTCTGCTTTTTGCCTGCTCTGTTTCTGCAAAAGGGCTTATTCTTTTTTAATCGGAAACATCTTTTTGCTAGGTTTCTTGTTCATCCCGTTTTACGAATACTCAAATCTTAACAATTGTATAATATTAGGAAAGGGTATGCGTAGTTTCTTTAAATAAAGATGCATCGAACATCGTTGAAGCGATTTGCATAAGTTTTTCTCTCTTGTGGAAAGAATCCACATAGAATTTTATTGAGCAGAGTTTTTGACAGGTTACAAGGCCAATAGGGAGTTTAGGATATTAAGACAAGAACATAACATGACCATTCTCAAACCTGCTGCTGATAAGAGAAGCCATTAACACTGAAACCTCCATCAACACAAATGGTTTGACCAGTTATATAAGAAGCTGCAGGTAGACACAAGAACACCACTGTTGATGCAACTTCATTCGGCTCTCCTAAGCGACCAAGTGGAATTCTACTCAACAATGCCTCCTTGACACTGACGTCCTCAAGATACTTTAAGAATACACAATGCACAAATTATTAGAGAAACTGAGGTTGTTGTTATATTCACACAAAAACATGTAAAAAGTTGTCTTTGATTTATTACAGATTGACACATAGGAGTCGTGATAGCATTTGGCGCAACAGCATTGGCTCTTATGCCCTCTTTTGCCCATTCACATGCCAAATTTTTAGCTAGCTGAATCAAAGCTCCTATAAAAAAAACAACAGCAACAAAAAAAACACCCCTTCTTGGTTAGTCAGTCTTGCAATGAACTGCCTCTAGTACAAACCACGCATGGTTACCTTTAGTTAAACTATAAATGGATGCACCATCAAGTGATACAATCCCTGCAACAGAGGAAACAAAGACGATGCTTCCATTGCCTGAAGCCTTTAAGAGAGGATGTGAAAGCTGACTAAAATGGAAAGCAGCTTCCAAATTTATTGACATGTGGAAAGAGAAATCTTCTTCCACATATTCTGTTGTTAGCTTCCCACGAAGTACACCAACATTATTAACCTATAACATATATGCTTAGGCGTTTGCGTTAGACTTCTATTTATTAAGGAGTACTACTATACTATAAGTTAATTTCACTTACAAGAATGTTGAGTTTGCCATCGAACAGCGAGGAGATGGTTTGCATCAGCTTTTCTCTCTCGGGACGAGAGCTTACATCACAAACTGATCCACTCACTTGAAACCCTTTCTTTTCCCATTCGCTTAAACTTTGAGTAAGCAGAGTTTCAGATATGTCACATACATGGATTCTAGCTCCAAAACTAGCTAACTCATCCACTATGGCATACCTAAACACTCTTGAACCATCAGGAAGCTAAACAGCAAACAGAACAATAGATTGAAAAGTTGATGTAGAGATAAAACAGAGAAGAAAGACGAACCCGATTCCGCTGGCTCCACCGGTGACAAGAGCAGTCATACTTTGAAGACTCCATCTTTTATCCATCTTTCTTGTATCTTACTTGAATTGAAGTGACCAGAAATACCACAGATATTACCTATGTATACAATGATGAATGTTGATCAATAAGTGTGTGGTGCTAATTTAAAATAGGAAAATTGCAATCTGTACCCATCAAAGACTTGATAATTCGTTGGACCGTATGGTCACTGGAACGTCACTATCACCAGCTTTTTGACATTTCTACCCTTTCTAACTTTTCTCTCCTCTTCTTTTCTTTCTTTTATTTTATTTTATTTCTCCAACACCAGATATTAACAATGTCAAAATAAAATTAAAATCGAATGATTAAAAATTATGGGAAACAAAAGTTTACTAGAAATCTAAAAACGGTGAGTTGTGTGGATCACTTGTGATGGTGGTGGTTTACCCGACAAAAAGAGATGATGAAGATGAAGATAATTGTACCGACTAAAGTTTCCGGCGAAGAGATGGTTGAGTTTTAGCAACGGAAATGATTGTTAAAGTTGATAGTTCTGATGGTGATAGTGATGATTCTATCGATGGAGAAGATGATTTTTTTTTTTTGGTGGAAAAAAATGAAATATAACTTAGTATGTTACAAATAAACTTAAACACATTATTAATCGTTTACCTTTCTAACATTTTTTATAATTTGTTATTATAATTTTATCGTGTTAAACATATAAAATAAACATGTATAAATAATTCTCTCATACATATAACCTTGTTTTTAATTATTTATGGGTTAACATTATATAAGTTATATGTTAATATAAATGTAACCCATATATCAACTATTTTAGGGTGTTAATACAATATTATCCTGATATTTAATATGTTAGCATGTTATCATTCTAAATAACATGTTACTATAATTGTTATCATGTTAATTATGTAAGAGAAATACTAGTTCTTTTTAATTTAAATTAATATATACATATTTTTAATAATAGAAAACTTTGATTCATAATTTTATATCGATAAGTATACATTTAATACATAATGTATAAAGTTATCATGATATTAAACTATTTAGCTTGCTAACATTCTTCATAATTTGGTGGTGAAGATGATTTTTTTTTTTTTTGGTGGTGATTCATCTTCATAATTTGGTGGTGATTCATTTTCATATCAAATTATTTAGCTTGCTAACATTCTTCATACTTCGGTGATATCAAACTATTTAGCTTGCTAACATTCTTCATATTTCGATGATGATTTTATCGGTGGTGAAGATGAACTTTTTCTTTTGGTGGTAAAAAATGAAATATAATTTAGTATGTCACAAATAAATTTAATACATTATTAATCGTTTACATTTCTAATATTCTTCATAATTCGTTATTATAATATTTTCTCGTATTAAAAATATAAAATAAACATGTATAAATGATTTCCCTCATACATATAATGACTTTGTTTTTAATTATTTATGGGGTAATATTATATAAGTTATATGTTAATATAAATGTAATCCATATATCAACTATTTTACCGTGTTAATACAAATATTATCCCGATTTTTAATATGTTAGCACATTATCATTCTAGATAACATGTTACTATAATTGTTATCATGTTAATTATGTAAGAGAAAAACTACTTCTTTTTTATTTAAATTAATATATACATATTTTTAATAATAGAAAACTTTGATTCATAATTTTATATTGATAAGTATGCATTTAATACATAATGTGTAAAGTTATCATGATATCAAAATATTTAGCTTGCTAAATAAGTAATCAGACACTAAAATCATAAAATATTTTATGCTGTTGTCTGATGAACTGTGACGTTGAACAGTGTCACTGAACGGTTTATGAATAATGTTACCGGATGAACAGTGTCACTGCCAATGGCATTTTGGTAGTTAATATAAAAATAGAGGGATAAATATGGTTAGAAAAAGGAGGGAGAAGAGAGAGAACTAATAAACAAATAAGAAAGGTTAGAAATTTAATTTTTCATTCTACTAAGGGTACAGATTAATATAGCCCATTAAAATATCTAAGCTAGTGGTCCAAAAAGACAACTGAAACTACAAGTCAGACTCGTGCACCAATAAGTGTGTGGCGGCTAAATTAAAATATGTAAGCTAGTTGTTGATTTAAGTTTAATTTTTTTTCTACTTATTTGTTTTGACTCAATTATTTTATATTGATTTATTAATGAAATTGATATTTTGAATGGTTGATTTAAGTTTAATTTTTATCGAATTATTTTTTTTTTATCGATTTATTTTAAAATTCTCGACTTTTTTTTTGTTTGATTATTTTTTTACATAGTTGACTTTTGATGATGTTGACTTATTTGTTATGTTTGTTGACTTATATTTTTTCTCGTCAATTTGTTTGGTCTTAATAGACTTATTTCATTTTACGTTGATTTATTAATATGTTTGATTTTTTGAACTATCGACTTATATTTTATTCCTGCTGATTTATGTTTTGTTGGCTTCTTTTTATATTAATTGATTTGTTACATAGTCGATTTTTTTGAACTGTTGATTTATTTTCTAAAAGCTCACAATATTTGATTATATATATATATTTTTAAAAACTATTATTATCTGAAATTTTACTAAACATAAATCCAAAAAAAATAATAATTCTAATTAATTTTATTTATTTTTATATAATAATTTTTTGAAATTATATTACTAAATAAGACCAGATATTTTAATTATTATTTAAGGGCATATTTTATTTATTTTATCTTAATTTTAGTCTTTTAGTTATTGATTAATATTATATATAATATATTAATTCATCATTTTCTAAAAAAATTAACAAAATTTTGAATATCTATTTTATGCAATGCTTTTAGAAATAATTTTGTCAAATGAATTAATTTTGTTATATTGAATTTATTTTTATTTTTTAATTAAAGACAAAATAGTCATTTTGTGCAATATATAAGGTACATTTCAAAGATTTTAAAAAATTAGTATACATTTCAAATTTCCTTCTAAAATTAATAAGGTATGTATTCAAATTTTTTCTATAAAATAACTAAAATGGAACTGTTACCTTCACACTTTTGATGTGGCAAATAAAATGATGGATATGTTTAGTTGTCATGGTTTGCTCTTTGATATAGATTAGTCACTCAAAAGAATCAACTGCTTAACATAGTGTATTTTTGTTAATTGGTGAAAATTGTGCTGTATAAAGTAAATAGACAAAACGTGAAAAGCTCATTATAAAGCTTGTGGCTGATAAGAGAAGCCATTAACAGTGAACCCTCCATCAACACAAATGGTTTGACCAGTAATATAAGAAGCTGCAGGAAGACACAAGAACACCACTAGTGATGCAACTTCGTTCGGCTCTCCAGCACGGCCAAGTGGAGTTCTACTGAACAATCCCTCCTTGAAACTTGCGTCCTCAAGATACTTTTAAGAATAAACAAATGAGAAATTATTAGAGTAATTGAGGTTGTTATATTCACACAAAAATATTTTAAAAGTAGTCTTTGATTTATTACAGATTGAGACATAGGAGTATTGATGATATTAGGAGCAACAGCATTGGCTCTTATGCCATCTTTTGCCCATTCACATGCCAAATTTTTAGCTAGCTGAACCAAAGCACCTATAAAAGAAATGAACAACAACCAATAAAAACCCGTCTTGGTTAGTCAATCTTGCAATGAACTGCCTCTAGTACAAACCGTCTTGGTTATACCTTTCGTTAGACTATAAATGGATCCACATGAAACTGATACAATCCCTGTAGCCGAGGAAATAAAGACGATGCTTCCATTTCCGGAAGCCTTTAAGAGAGGATGTGAGAGCTGGCTAAAATGGAAAGCAGCTTCCAAATTTGTTGAGATGTGGAAAGAGAAATCTTCTTCCACATATTCTGTTGTTGGCTTCCCACGAATTACACCCACGTTATTAACCTATATATTTTGAACATAAATGCTTAAGCGTTTGCATTAGGTTTCTGTTTAGGAGTACTCATTGAGCAACTAGGCTTAGGTGTTTATGTGTATTAAGATCGTTTACTTACTAGAATGTTGAGTTTTCCATCGAACAGTGAGGAGACGGTTTGCATAAGATTTTCTCTCTCGGGACAAGAGGTTACATCACAGACCGAGCCACTGACTTGAAACCCTTTCTTTTTCCATTCACTTAAACTTTGATTAAGCTTGGCCTCAGATATGTCACATACATGGATTCTAGCTCCAAAACCAGCTAACTCATCTACTATGGCATACCTAAACACTCTTGACCCATGAGAAAGCTAAATAGCAAACAGAACAATGGATAGAAAAGATAAGAAAGACTAACCCAATTCCGCTGGCTCCACCGGTCACAAGAGCATTCATACTTTCAAGACTCCATCTTTGATCCATCTTTCTTGTATCTTACCTGAATTAAAGTGACCAGAAATGCCACAGATTTTATTTATATATACAATGATGAATGTGGATCAAATAAGTGTGTGGTGGAAATATTATGTAGCCATAAGAGAACATGACTAAAATATCTAAGTTAGTGGTCCCTTGCAAAAATGACTTTTCAAAAATCTTTCAACCAATACTTACTTAATATTTCCTTTTCAATAGCTTCACTCATAAAACACAACTGAAAATCTAAGTCAGACTCGTATGTGAACCAAATACCGTAAACGTTTCCACGTCTTTATATAAAATTACAAAAAAAAAACTGATGGATGGTTAGTTGTCATGGTTTACTCTTTGATATAGATTAGTGACTCAAAACAGTAACTTAACATAGTGTGTTTGTTTGTGGAAATTGTGCTGTATAAAGTAAAATCTCTACAAGGGACACAAACTCATAAACTCTCGTAGCGTGAGAGTTGTTATTAGAGAGAAAATTTAAACAGGTCAAAACGTGAAAATGTCTTTGTCAAGCTTGAGGCTGATAGGAGAAGCCATTAACAGTGAGACCTCCATCAACGCAAATGGTTTGACCAGTAATATAAGAAGCTTCAGGTAGACACAAGAAGACCACTAATGATGCAACTTCCTTCGGCTCTCCAGCGCGACCAAGTGGAGTTCTACTGAACAATCCCTCCTTGAAATTGATGTCATCAAGATACTTCAAGAAACAAAACTGAAATATGATTAGAAGAACTGAGGCTGTTACATTAACAAAAAAAATAATGTATAAGTCGTCTTTTATATATTACTGGTTGAGCGGAAGGAGTTTTGATAATATTAGGAGCAACAGCATTGGCTCTTATGCCATCTTTCGCCCATTCACATGCCAAATTTCTTGCTAGCTGATTCAGAGCTCCTGTAAAATACTAGAGGAAAAAAAAAAAAAAAAGAGACTCCTAGTTGATTATTTAATAGCAATCTAGTAGTTACTGTTCTTACCTTTTGTTAGACTATACATTGATCCACAGTCAATGTATACAAGTCCTACAACAGAGGAAATGAAGATGATGCTACCATAGCCTGAAGCCTTCAAGAGAGGATGTGAAATTTGGCAAAAATGGTAAGCAGCTTCCAAGTTTGTTGAGATATGGAAATTATAGAGATAACTACATAATATATCTTGTTGTAATCTATCTAATATTTAGGCTTATCATATATTCCTGATACTTAGGATCTCCATTGTATAAATACCTCTGTTCATCTTCGATAAGAGACAATTTAATTCTTCCATTCATAACATGGTATCAGAGCCTAAAAACGATCTTTGATCTAAATTTTTCGTTTCTGGTTCTTTCTTGCTTCCGCTTCTCTACATAATTTTTTTTTTTTTTTTTTTT
>NC_025689.1:13112601-13142854 GCF_000633955.1 Camelina sativa
CATGTCTACTACTTCTCCTATGTCTATGACTACCTCTACTTCTACTTCTTCGACTACTATGGACCAATCTTCCTCGGAGACTCCATACACTCTGCATCCATCTGACAATCCAGGTTCCCTAATCACCCCGGTCTTACTTCGTGGTGATAATTATTCTGAATGGGCCACCGAGCTTTGGAATTCTCTTCAAGCTAAGCAGAAGATAGGGTTTATTGATGGTTCGATCCCCAAACCAACCTCTAACCCCGACCTTGCTCGATGGATCTCTACTAATTCTATGATTGTGGGTTGGATACGTACTGCTATTAATCCACAAGTTCGTTCTACTGTTTCTCATGTTCCCAAAGCTTTCAAACTCTGGGAATCTCTCAAACGTCGGTTCTCTGTCAAAAACGGTGTTCGAAAACATCTTTTGGAGGACGACATTACCAACTGCAAACAGAACGGTCAGTCTGTTCTTGAGTTCTATGGCCGTCTATCCAAACTCTGGGAAGAGTTACAGACTTTTACCTCTACTACTCCCTGCACCTGCGCTGCTGCTCCTGAACTTGACAAGGAACGTGAAGACAGACGGGTTCACAAATTTATCTTTGGACTTGATGAATCTCGCTTCAGCACTATTAGGTCTCAGATCATTGATGAAGATCCATTGCCGGACTTGAATAGTGTTTATTCTCGCGTGATTCGTGCGGAACAACATCTCAACAACATGCGTGCTTCTGAAGTCAAGCAAGATGTTGTCGGCTTCTCCGTCAAAACAGAGTTTGCTCCTCACTCTGTTTCTCCTGATGTTGCTGCTATTACCACTCGCAGTCGTGATCCTAATCGTTCCTGCAGTCACTGCAAACGTACGGGTCATGAAGCTTCAGAGTGCTTTCTTCTCCATGGTTACCCTGATTGGTTCTTTGAACAACAACGTTCTTCCTCTGGTCGTGGTGGTCGCGGTGGTCGCGGTGGCGGTCGTTCATCCTTCTCTGGTGGTCGAGGTCGTGGTCGTGTGAATGCAGCATCAGCTACTGTCAGCAATACACTCTCTTCTGTTCCGACTGATCAAATCTCTGCTCTCATTACGTTGCTTCAAAACCAGCAGAGTCAACTGTCTACGGAGAAATTGTCTGGTAAAACCGCTCTCACTGATGTCATTATAGACACTGGTGCTTCGCATCACATGACAGGCAATTTGTCTTTGTTGCGTAATACTCTTGATATACTACCTTCTGCGGTTACTTTTCCAGATGGCACTGCCTCTCGTGCTACGAAAATAGGCACTTTGCAACTGAATGGGGACTATTACTTGTCCAATGTTTTATATGTTCCCGACTTCACTTGTACTTTGATTTCGGTGTCTCGTCTTCTTAAACAGACCGGTTGCATTGCTATTTTCACTGATACTCTATGTGTTTTACAGGACCGTTTTACGAGGACCCTGATTGGCGCCGGTGTAGAGCGAGAGGGAGTCTACTATTTCAAGGGTGTCAAGGTTGCACATGTTCATCAAGCTGGCAAGGGCAACATCTCTCCTTCGGTTTTATGGCATCGTCGTCTTGGCCATCCTTCATACAAAGTTCTTTCTCAATTACCGGTTTTAGATAGTTTGAAAGTTGATTTTGGTGATAAACATTCATGTGATATTTGTTTCCGTGCTAAACAAACACGGACTGTTTTTCATGAAAGTATTAATAAAGCTTCGACTCCTTTTGGTTTGATACACTGCGATGTTTGGGGACCCTATTGCACTCTTTCTTCTTGTGGAGCTGCTTATTTCTTAACTATTGTTGATGACTACTCAAGAGCTGTCTGGATCTATCTTATGTTAGCTAAGTCTGAAGTCAAAAATTTGATACATAATTTTTGTGCCATGAGTGACAAACAGTTTGGCTGCCCTGTCAAAGCTGTCCGTACGGACAATGGGACTGAGTTTATGGCTCTCTCTTCCTTCTTTCGTCAACATGGCATTGAACATCAGACATCATGCGTCGATACACCACAGCAGAACGGCCGAGTGGAACGTAAACACCGTCACATTCTAAACGTTGCTCGTGCCCTTCTCTTTCAAGCTCAGCTTCCTGTTCGGTTCTGGGGTGAGAGTGTGTTGACTGCGGCTCATCTAATTAATCGTACCCCTACTCCTCTGCTTCACGGGAAGACACCGTATGACATACTGTATGGAACTTCTCCTTCTTATGACTCACTTCGCACGTTTGGCTGTCTGTGTTACTCTCACCGACGTCCGCGTGACAAGGACAAGTTTAGTGATCGCAGTAGGAAATGCATATTCGTGGGCTATCCTTATGGTAAGAAAGCTTGGCGGCTCTACGACATTGAGAGACGAGAATTCTTTACAAGTCGTGATGTTATTTTTCTTGAAGAACAGTTTCCCGGTCTCTCCGATTCTGTTCATGAACCGTCTCTAATGACTCCTTCGTCCTGTGTCATTGATGACTGGTCTCCTACATTACCTTCCTCTACTCCGTTGTTGACACCGGTTCCGACTCTGCAATCTATATCAGACTCTGTTCCACCGCGTCCTTCGTCTCCTACTTCCCCTGTTCCTGATACTATTACTTCATCTCCGGCTTCTCCTACTACTGATCAGGCTATTACTCCAGTTGATTCTCCACCTCTCTCTCCTAGGCCGGCTGATTCACCAATAGTCGAGTCTCCGGTTGTGTCTTCTGATACATCTGATCCTACATCACCTGGTCTTCCTGAGCTACTCGGTTGTGGTCATCGGGTGCGACAACCCTCTGTTCTACTTAAGGACTATGTTGTCAAGACTTCACATGTGCACGCTTCCCCCTCTCTCACTTCATTGTCGTCTAATCCTGGTTCTCCTCATTCGGTTCCAGGTAACACACCTTATCCCATTGTTAATTATCTATCGCAAGCTAATTTTTCCACTGGTCACAAGGCTTTCATGGCTGCGATTACTTCTGCTGTTGAACCTACGAGTTTTAAACAAGCCATTTTGGACGATGTTTGGAATGATTCTATGAAGGATGAGTATTCTTCTCTTACTATGCAACACACGTGGGATGAGACTACTCTTCCTCCAGGCAAAACAGCGATTGGTAGTAAATGGGTTTATAAGATCAAACATCATGCCAATGGTACGATTGCTCGCTACAAATCACGCTTGGTGGCTCTTGGGAATCGTCAACGTGAAGGTGTTGATTACAAGGATACATTTGCTCCGGTTGTTAAGCCTACTACTGTGCGAGTTCTACTTGAGATTGCGGCTGCCAAACGATGGGAGGTACACCAAATGGATGTGCAGAATGCATTTTTGCATGGTGACTTACATGAGGAGGTGTACATGAAGTTCCCTCCTGGCTTTGAAAATCCGGATCCTACTAAGGTGTGTCGGCTGCATAAGGCCATCTACGGGCTTAAGCAAGCGCCTCGGTGTTGGTTTGCTAAGTTAAGTACTGCATTGAAGTCTTATGGTTTTAAGTAGAGTCGGCCTGATTACTCTCATTTTTCTTACATTAAAGGGAAGGTTTGTCTACATATCTTGGTATATGTTGATGATTTTGTTATTTCTGGCAATGATCTCTCCACTATACAGAAGTTTAAGAACTACCTCAGTCAGTGTTTTCACATGAAAGACTTAGGGAAACTCAAGTACTTTTTTGGTATTGAGGTGGCTCGAAATACAGAAGGCATTTTTATTTCTCAACGTAAATATGCCTTAGATATCATTGCTGAGACTGGTCTTCTTGGTTCCAAACATGTGCCTACTCCTATGGAGGTTAATCATACGCTTCTCCGCAATGATAGTCCGTTCTATGACAATCCTGCGGCTTATCGACGTTTGGTGGGACGCCTTATTTACTTGACCTTCACAAGACCGGAGCTGTGTTATGCTGTTCACATTCTGTCCCAGTTTATGAAAGCACCTCGTCAAGATCATTAGGATGCTGCTATTCGTACGGTCCACTACCTTAAGGGTTCTCCGGGTCATGGAATTCTTCTTCGTTCTGATTCTGATCTGCGACTCACCGCCTATTGTGATGCTGATTGGAATGGTTGTGCTTTGTCTCGTCGCTCTGTTAGTGCCTACATTGTTCTTCTTGGTCCTTCTCCAATTTCATGGAAGACAAAGAAACAGGATACTGTGTCTCAGTCTTCTGCTGAATCGGAATATCGTGCTATGGCGTACACGTTGAAGGAACTTAAATGGCTTAAGCAGTTGTTGTCTACGTTTGGTGTCGGTCATCCTCAACCTATGCGGATGTTTTGTGACAGTCAGTCTGCCTTGTATATTGCTGCTAACCCTGTTTTTCATGAGCGGACTAAACATGTTGAGTCAGATTGTCATTTCGTCCGTGATGCGGTTCAAGACAAGCTTATCACTACAGATCATATCACTACTAAGGAGCAGCCTGCAGACATTCTTACAAAAGCTCTACCTGCTCCAACATTTGAATATTTGCTGTCCAAGTTGGAGATTCAAGATCTTTCCCCTCCAACTTGAGGGGGGGTATAGAGATAACTACATAATATATCTTGTTGTAATCTATCTAATATTTAGGCTTATCATATATTCCTGATACTTAGGATCTCCATTGTATAAATACCTCTGTTCATCTATCAATAAGAGACAACTTAATTCTTCCATTCATAACAGAAATTGAAATCCTCTTTCATTCTGTTGTTGGCTTTGCGCGGAGGTCGCCAACATTATTAACCTATGTTGAACAAAAAAACATTATCATTTAAAAAATTTCTTCAAGCGAATATGCTTAGCTGTTTGTATATCAAGATCATTTACTAACAAGAATGTTGAGTTTGCCATCAAACTGCGAGGAGATGGTTTGCATCAGCTTTTCTCTCTCAGGACGAGATGTTACATCACATATTGAACCACTCACTTGAAACCCTTTCTTTTCCCATTCGCTTAAACTTTGATTGAGCTTAGCTTCAGATATGTCACATACATGGATTCTAGCTCCAAAACCAGCTAATTCCTCCACTATGGCATACCTAAACAATACACAAACTTCTATTCCTTGAAATCTTGACTATTTAGGATGTTATAATAGAAGCATATAACAGAGAGTAGTAGAGATGATAAAGAGACAAGAAAGACGAACCCGATTCCGCTAGCTGCACCGGTTACAACTTACAAGAGCTGTCATACCTTGAAGACTCCATCTTTTATCCATTTTCCTTGTATCTTACTAGAAGTGACCAAAAATGCCACAAAGTATAAGTATACTGTGAGTGTGGATCAGATAAGTGTCAATTATATTATTGAGTATTTTTGTACGTGTGGTTGATAAATTATTGTTGGAGAAAGATATTTTAAAATATCGATCTTTTTGTTTTGTTTTTGCATGAATCATCTTTAATATATTTTTGTCTAACACCTACATAATTTAAGTGTCCCAAACAAAAATCGCTTTTTATATAGTCAACATCTTCAATAGAGAAACCATCTGTCAGTTGAGTCATCATTTTGCATAGGGATCGTAAAGCATAATACTGTTATATCACATGATTATGTCTTTGGGCTTGATCGAGTAAGTTGATGAGTGTCGAAGCCCATCTTTCTTAATTTGACTCGAAGTTGTGCTCTTCTTTTACTCTATGTTATGAATATTTACGCAGAGCAGAGAGAGGAACTTGGTCCCAAAAAGTATATACAGCATTAACGCTAAACCTACAAATCCAAATCATCTATTTTGTTGACATTCAACTTGAAGATTTGCTAATTGATCAAAGTTTCAAATCATTATTGTATAATGAATCTTTTTAAGTTTCAAATCAAACAAAAACAAACAGTCTACGGTTTAGTGCTGAGGCTTGTAAGAAAAGCCGTTAATAGTGAAACCTCCATCAACAGAAATGGTTTGACCTGTTATATAAGAAGCTGCAGGAAGACATAGAAATGCCACAAGTGATGAGACTTCATTTGCTTCCCCAACACGTCCCATCGGTGTCGTACTCTCCACTGCGTTTTTAAACTCCTCATCACTGAGGATCTGAGAATTTTTTTCAATTAAGATTACGAAGTATATATAATCTTTGGCTTAAGTTAAAGATTCACATGTTAAGATTCACATGTAATAATTTTATTATTTTATCTTATTTTTGTAGTATCAAGGAGATTTTTGTTTTTATAAATTTCTAATTTAATAGCCTTACATCGGTAACTAAAGGAGTTGCTATGACCCATGGACACACAGAGTTAACCCTTATATTGTCACTTGACTCACATGCTAAGTTTCTTCCTAGTTGATTCAAAGCTACTAAAACAAGCATTTATATATACACATATGTTAGTTAATTAAGTCGACCATTCGCTGTCTGAATATATACATACATATATACCTTTACTTGCTCCATAGATGCATGAACCGGTATCAGTATGCACAATTCCAGAAACAGAGGATATGAACACGATACTCCCTAAACTCGAAGCTTTTAATAATGGATGAGCGAGCTGTGAAAGATGAAAAGCTGACTCGAGATTTGTAGCCATTACAAACGAGTATTCTTCTGCTGTAAACTCTGTAGCCGGCTTGACTATAAACGTTGCCGCATTGTTTACCTACATATGTATAGATATTAGATAGATAGATACAACAAAAACACTATGTTTGGTTCTTGTACATCCCAAGTCCAAGAAGGAAGCTTATATATGTATACTTACAAAGATGTTGAGTTTTCCTTGGAAGAGAGAGGAAACGGTTTCCATGAGTTTCTCTCGTTGCTCACGAGAAGAAACGTCGCAGACAGAAGCGGTGACCTGAAACCCTTTTGCTTGCCATTTACGTAAGCTTTCTTGAAGTTGAGTTTCGTCTCTTGCACATGTGTGGACTCTTGCTCCCAACATAGATAGTTCCTCCACCACAGCTTCCCTGTTCATGATCTCACAGGCAAACGTACGTAGTTAGTACTTTGATAGTTGAATATCAAAACACAATAAAAGAGCATATATATAAGATGTGGACTGACCCGATACCTTTAGTGCCACCGGTTACAAGAGCAGTCATACCTTGAAGACTCCATCTTCTATCCATTTTTTTTGTATCTTACTTGAAGTGACCAGAAATGCCCACTGATTTTATGTTGCAATGAATTTGGATCAGATAAGTGTGAAATTAAGATGTTTTTATGTGTGGTGTGGAAATATTATGTAGTCGTATGAGAGAACAATGACTAAAATATGTAAGATAGTGGTCCTGACCAATACTTACTCCCTTAGACCTTGTTTATCGGGTGTTCAACCCCTGATTTTTAGTTTTTTTATGCCAAAAAATAAAGCAAAACAAAAGAAAAAAATCTAAGGGGAGTTGTTATATAGTATCCCCATATCTGTTGTAAGAGACGCTACGTGTCAGCGTGCTACTGGACGAAAGTTTTTGTTAAGAAACAAAAAAAACTTCTCGTGTTTCTCTTTCTTCCTCTTCTCTCTCTTTCTTTCGCCTCTGCAATCGGAAGAGATTTTTCTCTCAAATCGGAACCAATCGGTAAATCTCCTTCAGCAATCTCTTTCTCGTGGTATGAGTCTCTTTTTGATTGTAAGAATTCTTGTTTATTGAGGATTTAGAAATTAGGGTTCTTTGATTTTTGAAAATTAGGGATGTTTGAATAATCAGTGTCTGTTTGTGTTTTTAGGCATAATTGTAATTAGGATTAACAAAATTAGCCATGATTGATTGCTTTGTGTCTGTTTTTGCGATAAACATGTTAGCAAGCTTCTTGTAATCATTGGACTAGCCACTAAACTAAACCACTAGAGAAGAATATTGACGAAGTTGCTTTCTTAGTCGTATTGTTCTTGTAATCATGGTTTTGAGGTTCTTGCGTATCGTTTTCTCCAATTGTGGTGATGTGTTGTTGAGAAGCTTTTTCCGGGTGCGATTCAGCTTGCTCAGGGAGTTAGGTTGGCTATGGCTGTTTTAGCTAGGATTTATCGCGATATTGGTGTCTTGAAAGAGCATCTCGCTGGTAGTAGGGAAAAAGAGACCGTGGTGGTGAAAGTCTCCGCTTCAGTTTGTGAAGGTTTGGGCTTTAGAGAGAATCATGGAGTTTCAACCACCAGTGCAGCCAAGTCAGTTAGAGCCCTTTGAACCACGTATAGCACGGTGACACCAACATACTGATCATGCTGGCGGTCAGGATGTGTCCTTGAAGATATTAGAGCGGTTGTGAACTCGGCCAAAGAAAGCTTTGAGTTTTGACTATAGTCCCTGTGAATAACTTCAAATTCCAAAGGTTTAAGTGGAAAATGACCGTTTGATTCGTGTAATAAGACCTGAGAGACCACTGTAGGCTTTGGTCGGTGTTTGAGGTTCGCAAAACTGGTTGAGTGTTTTTTTCCATATATTAAAAGGTAGGGTTCAATTAATAGAGTTATCATCTCCCCTGCCTCTAAAATCATCATGAAGCTTAGAAGGAGAAGGGCTTCGGAAGTGGTGAGTGTTCCTAAACCACGTTATTAAAGTGATTGATTATGTTCTTCGTAATACCTCCAAGTGGTCTATGGTTCCGAGGAGAGCTTGTTGCCTGAATGCTTATACATTATCTTTCGGAGGGCAAAAGATTTTGGGGGTGGAGTATTCTCGCTTGCTGCTACCATCATGTGTGATCTCATTCATAAAGATCCCACTTGTTTCAATGCTTTAGATTCAGCTAGTATAACGTCTTGTTCTTGTTTGTTTTTGGATTAATAATGCAGCTCGGCTACTAACAGGTTGATCACATCAAAGGATCATGCATTGGTCATCTCGATGCTGATGGGGTGTACACTGACATTGTTAACACTTTCTTGAAACGATATAGGGTGATGCCGACAGTGGAGTCGACAGGCTATGGCAGAAGAAGAAAGTTGAAGCCAAACAACAGTAAGACCAACAAGCTTTGTTTTCTAGTTTCTAGGTTTCTTTTTGAAATCTAGATGTGAACCTTTGTCTTCATCACAATCTTCATCACAATCTATTTCTCTTCATCAAAATCTTCTCTTTTCACCTATGTAACATATCCATCAAAAGTTAAATCATGATTCATGATGACTCTTATTTAGTATTCTCTACTACTATATCAAGTTTGAGTTTCATATTTACTATCTCTAGTTTAACAAGTTTGAGTTTCATATTTACTATCAAATTTCAAAAAACAATTTTTTCAAAAAATAAATGCTTACAAGATGATTTGGTTGAGAATATTTTGGCAAAATTTTTAGCTAATCAGTATTAAAATTAATCATTCTCTCCATTTATAAATTGCATTTCTGTTGTAATATGTATTAATGTTTTTATTATGTTTTGTATGTTTGAAAATTAATAAAAATGGAATATTTTCTAATTTTATAAAATCTTAAATGTTTACACATTTATACCACTTATATTCTATTTAAAATTTTTAAATTTTAAAAAACAATTTTTTCAAAAATAAGAGACCCAAAATAAGAACCTACCAATAAATAAGAAAATTTTATCTAAGAGATCATGAGTTCTTATATTCCAAACAGTACACAATTAATTCATAAAAAATTTAAGAACTCCCCTTACTCCAACCCACCTATAAACATGCTCTTAGTCCCTTTTCTTTTTCATTAGCGCCCTCACAAAAGAAAACTGAAACTAGAAGTCTTAAATACATGGAAAAACTTCGCTTACAACTTTTATTTATAATTAAAAAGGTTATTTATGAAAATACTTCTATTTTTAACACATGGATAGGCTTCGAAGTTAGTAAGATTTTTTTATTTTATTTTCTTGAATGGAGCAAAAGAAGTTTGAATGGAGATTTTTTATTGTGGCCTTTACAGACCTAAGAGCATGTTTATCGGTGGGTTGGAGTAAGGGGAGTTCTTAAATTTTTTATGAATTAATTGTGTACTGTTTCGAATATAAGAATTCATGATCTCTTAGATAAAATTTTCTCATTTATTGGTAGGTTCCTATTTTGGGTCTCTTATTTTTGAAACTATTGTTTTTTAAAATTTAAAAATTTTAAATGTAATAGAAGTGGTATAAATGTGTAAACATTTAAGATTTTATAAAATTAGAAAATATTCCATTTTTATTAATTTTTAAACATACAAAACATAATAAAAACATTAATATATATTACAACAGAAATGCAATTTATAAATGGAAAGAATGATTAATTTTAATTCTGATTACCTCCAAATTTTTCCCAAATATTCTCAGCCAAATCATCTTGCAAGCATTTATTTTTTGAAAAAATTGTTTTTTGAGATTTGATAGTAAATATGAAACTCAAACTTGTTAAACTAGAGATAGTAAATATGAAACTCAAACTTGATATAGAAGTAGATTGACTAAGCCGTCTTGGTCCGATGATCTTTCTCTAACATTTTTGATGAAAACTCTGCGACTAAAGTTCCGAATGATCTTGTTATAGAAAGCTTTTGAAAGAGTCGTCTTCCAAATACCAGCCATACCGTAAAGCCCCAGGACTTGAACGCCAGAACTGGATTCAACATCAAACACATCCATCAAATCCTTGACACGTGATTCCAGCCAACAGTGTATTCTCCCACTGTCTCTGGTGTATTGCTCACTTCAGCTAAAACTCTCTTCACCACAAGCCCAATCATATCATCATCAACACAGTCTTCTCTGCCAAATTCCAAAAACACACCACATAACATCAAACAAACAGCAGCAATCACTATCATCCTAAATTCAATTCATCATCTATGAGTATGTCTAACATGATTATAAATGCAGATGAGATCATGTATCCTACCTCCAAACAAAACCAGAGAGATTCCCAACTAATTTCATAGCACCTCTCCATCTCTCAATCTTCTCCTCACCAAATCTATTCGAGTGTTTCACAAAATCCTTACGATCGCTCTGTTTGCGGACATGAGAAGGATCGACCTCGTAAAAAATTGGAATCATCGGACGTTTCAGAGAAGCTCTAAGATGACAGAGCGTAGCTAATGTATCAAGGCACCAGTGAGAATCAGCGTACCTAAGTGATCAAACAACGACGGAAGCAGCAGAGTCTTCCATGGCTGCGACGAGACTCGGAGCGATCTCATCACCTCGTTCCATACCTTCCATGGTAAAACAGATAAAGTTCACATCAACACAACACAACACCTATACACAACACAACACATAAAGTTCAAACTGGTACAACACAAAGTTCACATCAACACAACACAACACCTATACACAACACAACACACAATCTTTTTAAAACTCATGATCATAACCAAACTAAAGTTAAAACCGTGCAAATCCTGGAGGATATCGAGAAATTTACCTTCCGTATCTGCTAAAAAGACGTTCAAGATCCCTGGTACGAGTCCTAGATGATAAACGGCCAACATAGAGACGAGTGTTTCCATAGCGGTCATCATAGCGAGGCATTGTCAAGCTGCAAAATTTTCCCACCATAATTATATCAGACGCATATACATATGAACACAAATCATAAAAACAATGAATCCCGAAAGATTAACATATTCAGAAGCGATACAAGAAGAAAAATTCGAGAGGAAATAATGTAAATCCCTAATCAGATTACGCCGAAGAAACCTATTGAAGAAATCTAAAGAGGAAAGGAAGCACAAAACCAATTCAAATCCCAAAGTAAAGATCGAATTAAAATACATCGGAACCCAATTTTTTCATACCTGGAGACGGAGACGAAGAAGAAGAGTGTGAATCGAAGTAACCCTTACAATTTCGAAACAGAGGAAGTGAACCTTCTCCTTCGATTCCAAACACATTCAAATTTCATCTTTTCTCGTTTCGGGATTGTGATCGCCAGAGAAAGAGAGAGAGACGAAAGTAAATAAAAATCGAGCTTCCCAAAAAAAAAAATTTCTCTTGTGTATTTGTTTTCTGGCCAACACAAAAACGACACGTAGCATCTCTTAGAGCAAAGATGAGTATACGATATAACAACCTCCCTTAGCATTTTTCTTTTGTTTTGAATTATTTTTTTCCTCCAAAACAATATCAACCCCTTTAAGAGACTGCCGATAAACAAGGTCTAATACCCCAATGAAACGATAAACGTACTCAGGGCTGCTCCCTCTGAGAATCGAACCTGTGACCAAGATCATATTTTCGAACAGCATAACCAACTTAGCTAAGAACTAGTTTTGTTAACTTACACAAATCATTTCAATATATTATGTGGCCTAAAGTAGATGCTTTAGCTGCTTTAGAGGTGGGCCGGGCCTGAACGTACTCCAATATGGACTTACAATACATGATAGAGATAGAAGAAAATATCATAATATAATTATTGCAAAGAATAAAAAAAGAGTTAAATCTCTCTACAATATAAAATCTCAAAAACACCTTAAAGTAAGCGAATTCGCACTAATTTGTCTTTGTGACTGTTGCGGCCCAAAAGTACGGTTTACAGTACAAGGTAAGCGTCTTTTGTCATTTTTGAGTCGCGTCTTTTGTATATTTTTGGTTGTATCTTGAATCTTATTCAGGTATTTGGACGCTATGTTGGAGTTTGAAGGTTTTAGAACTTGTTCGTGTCAAAAACGGGAGTTCGAAGCAGAAACATATAGTTGGTGTTTGAAGACAAAAACGGACCGATCGGTCCAGCCAACTAACCAATTGATCTGTTCCCACAACGTTAAAGAAGCAAAATTCTAGAAGCTGCCGGATCAATCATTCCAGCAAACTGACCGATCGATCCGTTCCCACGACGTCATAGAAGCAAATTTCCGAAAGCTGCGGACTAATCCGTCCAACACATAGATCGAAAGATCTATCAATCCCAAACGTAACAAACTCTGTTGGACCGATCGGTCCATTTCCTCCACGGCTTATTTTGTTTTTCCTTAACTGCTTTTGGTTTTCCTATTTCTGTAATGAGTATTGTTTGTACCGGGGATTGCACAATACTAAGTAAATAAGTATTTAGGGAAAGACTGAAGCTGATTCTTTTATTAACGATGAAAACGTGAGGTCGTCACTAGCACGAGTCAAGATTGAGCTCGTCAGTTCACAGGAGAACTAACAAGCTAATATTGATGAGCTCGAAAGTGGAAAATGAATTACACAAAAGATAATAATGCAAAGTATTGCTCTCCGGGTATTGTCCGGGGTCAGGATGATGTTCCCAATAAATGTTATTTCCTTATATAGCGGACTGTTGACCTAGGATTCTCTAGGGTTTGCGTCGTGAATTCCCGAGATTGTCCTTTGCGGATTATTAATGACTTGTATCCAATTTCGTCGGATCGAAATTACAATTAGTGAGTCTTGTTGGACCGAGTGGCATATTAGGCGCAGCCCATGTCCAACAAGTATAAAAACCCCCAAAACCTAAATCACCAACTACATTCTATTTTTCTGTAATTTTGCTGCACTGAAGATTTTTGTAAGCCATATTTCTTAACAATTTTGAGAAGAATTTTAAACTCTTTTGCTTTTTATTTCATCAATCTAAATATATCTTAATCGTCTCTTTACATACCTTTTTTTTTAATTAACAAAAGAAAAGGTCTCCTTAAGTTGCTACATATTGCAATTTTGAATTCCAAGAAAAAAAAAAACACATGAAACAAAAACAAACAATCAACGGTTTAGTGCTGAGGCTTGTAAGAAAAGCCGTTGATAGTGAAACCTCCATCAACGCAATTAGTTTGACCTGTTATATAGGAAGCTGCAGGAAGACATAGAAATGCCACAAGCGATGAGACTTCATTTGCCTCTCCAACACGCCCCATCGGTGTCCTACTCTCCACTGCTTTGTTAACCTTTTCATCTCTGAGCATCTGAGAATTTTTTTCACTCATGTTAAAACTATGAAGTAATAATATAGCTTTGACTTAATTAATTAAAAAATCACATGTAATTATTTTAAAAAATTCTTAATAATCTGAGAGATGTTCACTTAAAATTAAATTACGAAGTAAGAAATATATGATCTTTGGCTTAAGTGAAAGATTCATATGTAATAATTTAATTCTTTATCTTATTTTTGTAGTATGAAGGACATCTTTGTTTTTATAAATTTCTAATAAATAGCCTTACATCGGCAACTAAAGGAGTTGCTATGACCCATGGACACACAGAGTTAACCCTTATGTTGTCACTTGCCCACTCGCATGCTAAGTTTCTTCCCAGCTGATTCATAGCTCCTAAAACACACATTTATATAATTAAGTCTCAGAACACGATGCATCAGTCGCTGTTTGAATATATACATACATATAATATACCTTTAGTTGCTCCATAGATGGATGAACCGGTATGCACAACCCCAGAAACAGAGGAAATGAAAACGATGCTCCCTGAACTTGAAGCTTTTAGTAAAGGATGAGCAAGCTGTGAGAGATGAAAAGCCGACTCGAGATTTGTAGCCATTATAAACGAGTATTCTTCTGTTGTAAACACTGTAGTCGGCTTGTCTATAAACGTTCCCGCATTGTTTACCTACATATGTATAGATTGATAGATACAACAAAACACTATGTTTGATTCTTGTACATCCCAAGCCCAAGAAGGAGAAGCTTATATATATGTAAACTTACAAGGATGTTCAGTTTTCCCTGGAAGAGAGAGGAAACGGTTTCAATGAGTTTCTCTCGTTGCTCACGAGAAGAAACATCGCAGATAGAAGTGGAAACCTGAAACCCTTTTGCTTGCCATTTACGTAAGCTTTCTTGAAGTTGAGTTTCGTCTCTTGCACATGTGTGGACTCTTGCTCCCAACATTGATAATTCCTCCACCACAGCTTCCCTGTTCATGAAACACACTAACATAGTTGGTTCTTCCGTACCAAAATATCACAATACATTACAAAAAACATATAAAACATTCATGACTCACCCGATGCCTTTAGAGCCACCGGTCACAAGAGCAGTCATACCTTGAAGACTCCATCTTTTCTCCATTTTTCTTGTATCTTACTTGAAGTGACCAGAAAAGCCACAAATTTTATGTATACAATGAATCTGGATCAGATAAGTGTGAAATTAATATGTTTGTATGTGTGGTGGAAATATTATGTAGTCGTGTGAGATCAGAGAACAATGACTAAAATATCTAAGATAGTGGTCCTGACCAATGGATAGGCTTCTTGTTCTTAGTTTCTTTAGGAAAACTTTTCTTACAACTTTTATTTATGGATAGGCTTCAAAGTTTGTAATATATTTTTTATTCTTGAATGGAGCAAAAAGAAGAATGTTTTGTAAAACAGAGAAGAAAGGACAGAACTTTCATTATTGGACTATTACAATAATGGTTTGTTTTCGGATATATCTTCTTATTAGGTTTCTTGTTTTACCAATACAGCAATACTGAAAGCGAAGCCATATTGCATGACTTTATAAAAAGGTCAGCTTAGTTCTTTAAATTAAGATTAACTTAATACTGTTGAGCTTGCCATCGAACATCGTTGAGGCGATTTGCATCAGTATCATGACAAGAGTATGTGCATCACATACCGAACCATTAAAACCCTTTTCCATAAAATTTGATAGAGCAAAGTTTTATTAGATTACAAGGCCATTAGAGAGTTTAAGACATTTAGAGAAAAACACAGCAAGGCTGGCCCCCAAGAATGTTGCTGATAAGAGAAGTCATTAACAGTGTAACGTCCATCAATACAAATAGTTTGACCCGTTCTCAAGCATTTGGCTGATAGGAGAAGCCATTAACAGTGAGACCTCCATCAACACAAATAGTTTGACCAGTGATATAAGAAGCTGCAGGTAGACACAAGAAGACCACTAACGATGCAACTTCATTCGGCTCCCCAGCGCGACCAAGTGGAGTTCTACTGAACAATCCCTCCTTGAAACCGACGTTGTTGAGATTCTTTTAGAACACAAAATTAATAATTTATTAGAGAATCATTGAGGTTTTCTACATTCACACAAAATAAAATGTAAAAGTTAATTCTTTTATTACAGATTCGGCCTGAGGAGTCTTGATGATATTTGGTGCAACAGCGTTGGCTCTTATGCCTTCCTTTGCCCATTCACATGCCAAATTCCTCGTTAGCTGATTCAAAGCTCCTGAATTATATACAAAAAAAATTCCCTAATTAGCCAGTTTTGCAAATTGAACCGTCTCTAGTAGTAACTGTGGTTACCTTTCGTTAGACTATAAATTGATCCACATTCAACTGATACAATCCCTGTAATAGAGGAAATAAAGACTATGCTTCCAGATCCTGAAGCCTTTAAGAGAGGATGTGAAAGCTGGCTAAAATGGAAAGCAGCTTCCAAATTTGTTGAGATGTGGAAAGAAAAATCTTCTTCCACATAATCTGTTGTTGGCTTCCCACGAAGTACACCAACATTATTAACCTATATATGGCGTTTCCATAATATTTCTGTTAGGGAGTTCACCTAATTAGATATATATATCTGGTTCTTGTAGATCACAAGCCTGAGAAGGAACGGTTACGAGGATGTTGAGTTTTCCTTGGAAGAGGGATGAAACAGTTTCCATGAGTTTCTCTCGTTGGTCACGAGAAGTAACGTCGCAGACAGAAGTGGTGAGCTGAAACCCTTTTGCTTGCCACTCACGTAAGCGTTCTTGAAGCTGAGTTTCGTCTCTGGCACATGTGTGGACTCTTGCTCCCATCATAGATAGTTCTTCCACCACAGCTTCCCTGTTCATGATCGCACAGACAAACATAGTTATTTCTTCCATATCTAAATATCACAACACAATAAAATAGCATATAAGATGAGGACTGACCCGATTCCTTTAGTGCCACCCGTCACAAGAGCAGTCATACCTTGAAGACTCCATCTTTTATCCATTTTTCTTGTACGTTACTTGAGTGTCCAGAAATGCCACAGATTTTATGTATACAATGAATTTGGATCAGGTAAGTGTGAAGTAATGAATATGTTTTTAATTTTGTGGTGGAAATATTGTCTTTTAATGTCTAAGATATATAGTGGTCCGGATACAACATTCTAGTTTGTTCTAAAAGTCTTAACACACGGATAAGGACATAGGGTTCTTCTCCCTTAGTTTCTTTTGTAAAACTTTTCTTACGACTTTTTTATTCATCAATGTAATTTTCATACTTAAGATAAGCTTCAAAGTTGGTAATTAAGACTTTTCTTCTCCAATGGAAAAAAATAGTAATCTTCAAAGTAGTATACTGAAATCTTGACCATTCTTGATATCAAATAGAAGCAGAGCAATAGGGTAAAAAAATATGATAAAGAGAGAAGAAAGACAAACACGATTCCACTGGCTCCACCGGTCATAAGAGCAGCCTTTTTTTGAAGACTCCATCTGCTGCTACCCATCATTATCTATAACTTATCACAAACCAGAGACTCCACAGTTTATATATAGGATAAAGATAGATCATTATGTGGATACATTAATTAAGCATAGGACGTAGATAGATCACTAACAACATTTGTAAATTAGGTGAATACATTAATTAAGCAGCATGGTAAACATAAAACGTGATCAACATTGGCCACCTTGTGATGATAGTGAGAACTTGCGGAAAAAATGCAGAATACCACCCAATGCGGAGAACCAAAGTCTCTCCATATCAATTCTGACAGTACCATGAGAGCTTGTTCCAAAAACAAGCTAGTTCCTCCACTATGGTATGTTTCACATGAGGATTGCATTCTCATAAGCAAAATAACAATATGGAACTGGCAAAACTAGCATATTTTGGGTACAAACTTAAAAGATGATATTGAATTAATAATAATAAACACCAAAAGGGAAGGTGACGTTTCAAGACTCTTGTATGTTTTGTGCATTAGCACCGACGCTATTATTTGTTTGACAACACACACAAGACAAAACCTGGCTTAAGCATGTGGTTGATAGGAGAAGCCATTTACAGTGAGACCTCCATCAATACAAATGGTCTGACCAGTTATGTATGAAGCTGCAGGTAGACACAAAAAAGCCACAAGTGATGCAACCTCTCTTGGTTCTCCCGCGCGACCAAGTGGAGTTCTACTAAACAGTGCCTCTCTGTAATTGATGTCACCAAGAAACTTCAAGAAACAAAATTAAGAGATGATTAGAGGGATTGACGATGTTAACTTCACAAATAATGTTAAAATTTATGAGTTTTTTTTTTCTTTATTACAGGTTGAGCCAGAGCAGTGTTGATAAAATTAGGAGCAACAGCGTTGGCTCTTATTCCATCTCTTGCCCATTCACATGCCAAGTTTCTTGCTAGCTGATTCAGAGCTCCTGTACATTCACACAGAAGAACACATGTTTATTTCTAATAATGAAACACATAACTATGAACTGCATGCGTCTAAAGATACTTGGAGCAATCTATGTACCTTTGGTTAAACCATAGATGGATCCACAGTTAATTGATACAACCCCTGCCATAGAGGAAATGAAAACAATGTTTCCAGAGCCTGAAGCCTTTAGGAGAGGATGTGAAAGCTGGCTAAGATGGTAAGCAGACTCCAGATTTGTTGACATATGGAAAGAGAAATCATCTGCCACATATTCTGTAGTTGGCTTTGTGAGAATCGCGCCAGCGTTGTTCACCTATGTTGAATCAAAAGAATTACACAGCAATCATGTTCACTCCATATAACTTAGCTTCTCAAAATTAAAAAATTTACTTACAAGAATGTTGAGCTTGCCATCAAACAGCGAGGACACGGTTTGCATGAGTGCTTCCCTCTCCGGACGAGAGGATACATCACATTTTGAACCACTCACTTGAAACCCTCTCTTTTCCCATTCGCTTAAATTTGCTCTGAGCAGCGTTTCAGATATGTCGCATACATGGACTTTGGCTCCAAAACTGGCTAGCTCCTCTACTATGGCATGCCTAAATAATTCCACAAACATAAATTCCTTAAAATCTTGATCATTTTGGATGTCAAATAGAAGCAGAACAATAGGGTAAGAATATGATAAAGAGAAAAAAAGACAAACCCGATTCCTCCCGCTCCACCGGTCACAAGAGCAGTCATACCTTGAAGACTCCATCTGCTGCTTTCCATTATTATCTATGACTTATCACTAACCAGAGATTACACAGATCATATATATAGGAACTAGGAAATGGGATGAGGATAAATCATTGAAATTGAAACAATAATTAAGCATCCATACAAAACATAATATATGATAAACATTGACCAACTCATTATAGTGACATCTGCATACTTTGTTTCACACGTAAGTAAAAAAAAGGGACCATCCTTTGACACCAATGCTGAGGACAAAAATCTCTTAACATCAATTCTGATAATACCATGATAGCTCTTCCAGTTTATGTCTAGAAATTGGACCACAATCCTCAATAATCAAAGACCATTGTCACTATTCGTATAATACATATGGATATTGCATCATTTTGTAATAAATCAGCAGAAGCAAATAATAATTGCCTCAAGTCCTAACATTTCAAACCAAACCAGACAACGGATCACACCATTAGGTATTGGCCAAAATGGATAATGAATTTAGATATTGAACTCTCATTCACCACAAGCACAAATTTTGAAGAATCTTCAAGAAACAGATCATAGAGAATAACAAGAAGAAGACGAATCCAATCCCTCTGTACTGCAAGCGAATATGGGAAGAAACTTATCTAAACTACATGTATGTGTTTTAAGGCAGAGACCTAAAGGAGAAACCGTTGACAGTGGCACCTCCGTCAACACAGATTGCCTAACCTCGAATATATGAAGCTGCATGAAGACAGAGAAATACCACAAGCAAGGAGACTTCATTAGCCATTCCAACAAGCCCCATGGGAAAGTTCCTCGACAACTTTCCACCACATGAACAATCAATATTATAATTAATAGACTTAATCCCGCCATCTGATGCTAAATTATCCTTTTCATTAACAGCAGATTTAGTAGCACAACGTAAATACTCAGTAAAGCAGAAGGCAGAAAGCTGTTTAAGTCTCATATGAAGAACTGTCTTTCACGGGAGACACAAGATATACTAAGGATCCCAATGAAACTAGTAAAACAACAGAGTGGCCTAGTCATGTTGTGGGAAAAAACCATTTATTGACATTCCTCCATCAACACAAATAATCTGCCCTGTAATATATGATGATGCAGGTAGGCATAAAAAAGCAACTGCAGAAGACACCTCACTCGGTTCACCAAGCCGACCAAGAGGAGTTACTGAGTAGACTTCTCTCAGGTAGTCTTTGTTGCTAAGGACCTGAGACCAAAAGACGAGAATCATCAACGAGCTTCTCGTAGATAAATTGCAAACAAGTTAGCTTAGGATTGCAGGATATATAGAAGGCTTATGAGAAAATTGAAAATTACTTGCTCCACCATAGATGTTTTGATATACCACGGGGCAACAGCATTAATCCTTATATTGTCCTTGGCCCACTCACAAGCCAAACTTCTGGTAAGTTGATTGATTGCTCCTAAAACACAAGACGAAAATAACCAAATTCTTGTTGATTAATTGCTCCTTATAGTATGAGATACATCTTGGTATAACCTGAATAAATAAGTGATGCATAAGATGAGATCTTTCTTTGTGTCCAGGAACAATAAATACCTTTTGTTGCAGATTGGACCGACATATTCTTGAGAGAGACAAAACCAGAAACAGAAGAGATGGACACAACACTCCCAGCCTCAGATGCTTTTAGCAGCGGATAAGCAAGTTGGCATAAATGAAAAACCGATTCAAAATTCGTCGACATGAGAGTTGAAAATTCACCAGCAGTAAACTCCACCATTGGTTTTCTAATGTTTGTCCCAACATTGTTTACCTAAACGCATCAAAATTTGAAGACAATATATTATTATTTTTAATAGAATTGTTCTCAGAGACAAACTAACAAACACTTTATGTGCATTATCTCAGAGCAATGTACATTTAATCCATACAAGGATATGAAGCTTCCCGTCAAAGTCAGATGACACAGTCTCCATCAACGCCTCTCGCTGAGCTCGATCAGAGACATCACAAACAGAACCAGCAATTCGTAAACCAGAACTGTTCCAATCCCTCAAACAATTCTCCAGCTCAGTCTCATTCCGAGCACAAGTGTGAACCTCTGCTCCAAGACCAGCCAGTTCCTCCACAATCGCACGCCTGTACTTAAACAGTAACACAAACACACCCGTCTGAGAATTTGCGTTTGATAAAAAGGCTCACACTTGTTTTAAATTTGGAAAAATATGCGAAGAGAGAGAGAGAGACAAACCCAATTCCACGAGTGCCACCGGTGACAAGAGCAGATTTCCCTTGTAGAGACCATCTCTGGGAGCTCTGCGTTGCGCAACGGACGTGGACGGAAGATGCTGAGGATCGCTGGGGTTGTAGTTTTGTGCTTTTGATAGAGAAGTGCAAATGCGGCTTAAGTGAAGAAGGAGAAGAAGCAAGAAAGTGAAAGTTTTGAGGTGGATTTGTGTACAAGTGAGAAGCCATTGATACAGAGCAGAACTTATGTTTCAGCTTTCAAAGTGTTCACCTTTATTTATGTGACAGCATTGCCTAACTGTAGAAAACTGAAAATTGGAATCATAGTCAACAGTCAACACAAGAAGAAAGAAGTTGGGCTTGTGTTGTTTTGTTGTAATTAGTAATTGGGCTAATTGTTTAGTTAGGCCCAAATGAGTGAGTAAGTTTGTTGCGTTAGTTAAATTGTCTAGAGTAGTGATGTTTAAGTGTTGTTGTAGTCTAAGGATTAGTAGAGTGGCTTGTGTAACTATGGTCTAGAGTAAGAGTTATGATTATGTCTAAATGCAATGTGTGTATCAAGTAGAAGTAGTATATATGTGTGTGTGTGGTGTCTGTAAGAAAGATTATCCAAGTTAATACAATGTGGGAGAGGCATAACGAAACAGAGAACTAACCTCTGAGAGTGAAATATATAATGTTACACGTGAGAAATGCAAGTATTTTGACAAATATTTAATATTCGTTCGAACAATAACTTGATGTCAGAACGAAAAAACGTGTTAATTAACAAATAACTCTAAATATTAAATTTCTTATAAAAAGAACAAGTGTTCTTTTAAAATGAAACTGTAATCACCAAAAAAAAAATCACAAAACAAAGAGTAAATTTTAATTGTTGTTGTTACAATTATTTTATTATATACACTAGGTTAGACCCGCGTCATACCGCAGGATGTTTTTTATTTAATTTTAAATATATTTGATATTAAATATATATATATATATATATTGAAATTAGATTAACTATGAAAATTATGGTTTTGAAAACGATAAGATATAGAAATGCAATGAAACAATAAAATAAAGACAAACCTACAATGATTTGTAACTCCGTAATATTTGTTATTACAAGCGTTTACATTTGAGTCGACTACAGATAATTTTACAATTAACTAATGTATTCTATGTTTTTTGGGATGTTTTTTTCCTATAACTTATTGTGGGAGATATATTGGTTTAGTTTAATTTTGAGGTGTTTTTTTGTAGTTTAAAATTTAATCATCAATAATTATATAGTTTTGATTAGTTGTAAATTCGTCAACTCATGTTCACAATAATCAATATTGCCATTGAAAATCTGTGACCGTAATAAGCCTCTTTTCATTTCTTTTGTTGGTTTTATATGGGTCTGTCCATTTAAACACATTTTTGTGGACGGTAATAATTTGTTCAATTAGATACCCTTTTCTCCTATATTACACATCACCAAAAGGGAAGACGGTAATAATTTGTTCATTTCTAATCTTGACCGTCAAATGTGTTCTTTAAATATTTGAAGAGAGTTACATTTGGAGAAAACTACGAAGGCTAAGAAATGTATAATTTTCTAATGAGATGAAAACCTAAATGTGGGGTAAATGTTTCAGCCGCATTGGTTTAGCTCATTTCTTAAAATCCTTGATTTCTACCTAAAGCAAAACTATGTCACAGTCTGTCCACATTCTTAAATAAAACCTGTGCACCACAAGTGAGAGAGAAGATCTTCAATTGTATTTAGATAAGTACATGTTTAGTTGAACTAATCAAAGAAATAAACAAATTAAATCCTCGCAGCTAGCTAGGGTCAGCATATTGATGAATAGAAGCACATGCTACTAATCTAAAGTAGAAGATCTTAAACTCACACGTATGTAGAGAAATCTGCAAGTTAATATCACAGTTACAAAACATTAGCTACGTACAGTATTTTCTATTGGTTTCTCTTATCTCTTTAACTTAAGCTTATCAAAAAGTGATCTCTTAACAAGATGATTTTGAGATGAATTGATCATAGCTTATACAAATAGAATCCAAGAAGAAAAGTAAACATATGTATCATGTTCCACACAATTGACATTTGTCAAGTGTTTCCATCTCCTATCATAAAAGCAGTTCAATTGTAGAAGATGTGATTGACTCATGAAACAACCTGTAAGCGAGAAAAGTGGAATTTGTCATTAAAAAAACTTGCCTTATAGTGTTAGTAAATTGTCTTTCCTTCTGCCATGGCCCACTGGCCCACGGGAGGGAGTAATCAGGTCCAATATCAGTGCAATGAACCTGGAAAACCCCATGAGGCTGAAGAATGAAGAAGCAAGCAGAGTAACTAAAGAAGAAGCAATTCATTTGGAAATATAAGAGATATAGAAGTTTAACCTTGACAAGACGTTAAAGAAGGATGCATCGCGAATCTTGCCTGGATAATTCTGCTATGGAAAAGGCATTGATACAAAATAGGAGTGTTAGAATATTGAGAAGAGAAAGAACAAAACAGAGTAAGAGACATCATCTCTTCGAGAAATAGAAACTCTTTTATGAATCTGAAACTTGTTACCTTATTACATCATCACACACGCTTATAGTTATATACATGTGTTATGGTCGTAACCGTTGATCGCTGGATCTGATGAATAGATTCTAGTGGATCGAAAAAGAAGAAATCCACCACAACCGATCGATCATCCATGGCTCAGACTGGTAGAGAGAGCCATGGCTAGGATCAGCAGCACAGTCGGTCGATAGTTTAAAGAAGCCGAAGAAGAAGATTGGTATTAAGGCGATCATTTTAGATAGGTTTCACAGCAATGAAGAAAAAAAATTGAGCAATCGATTAAACGCTCTCGTTTATGTTTTGTTTTGTCCACGTAATTAAAGAAAAGCTGATCTGTATTAATTATCTTAATTTGATAGATTACTCATTTTTCTGAAGTGTCAGCACATGTTTCAAAATGCTCTAGAGAGAAACACCTTCTTTTTTATTGTATTGATATTTTGGAGGAAAGTCCTAATGAAATTTTCAAGGATATTATAAAATGGTTTTTTTAGATGTATAAAGTCAAATACATCTGAAATTTGTTTAACTTCTTGGTAATAGACAAATAAAAAAGGTTTGAAGAGGAATTGGTCGAGTTTTCAGGAAACTCTATAAAAAAAAAGATATGGCAATGAACATAATTAGACATAAGTACTAACTTCAATGGAGATTACCTCCAGCTCCAAATCTAGAGCTTTATCAATAATCTTCCTATTTTACCTAGTTTCTTGCATCTCAGCTCAACCAAAAACTAAGTTTCTAAACCATGGCTTCCTCGGGGCTAATCTCTTGACGTTCGGCTCATCCAAGGTCCACCCCAATGGCCTCTTGGAGCTGACGAATACTTCCATGAGGCAAATGGGTCAAGCTTTTCATGGTTTCCCCATACCCTTCTTAAAACCTAACTCTTCAAATTTGGTTTCTTTTTCCACAAGCTTTGTCTTCGCCATCACTCCAGGATCCGGTACACCAGGCCACGGCTTAGCTTTCGTTATTTCACCCTCGCTAGACTTTAGCGGGGCATTTCCAAGCAATTATTTGGGCTTGTTCAACACCTCTACCAATGGAAACGCCTCGAACCATATTCTTGCAGTTGAATTCGACACCGTGCATGCTGTTGAGTTGGATGATATTGATGATAACCACGTTGGTATCGACCTCAATGGAATGAACTCCATTGAGTCTGCCCCTGCTGCATATTTTGATGACCGAGAGGAGAAGACCTTAAGCTTAAAACTGGCAAGTGGGAAGCCTATTAGAGTCTGGATCGAGTACAACACCGCAGATATGACGATCAGTGTCACATTGGCTCCTCTAGATCGTCCAAAGCCAAACTTGCCTCTTATACTAAGAAATCTGAATCTTTCAGGGATTCTCTCCCGAGAACATTATGTTGGATTCACTGCAGCCACGGGAACTATCACAAGCTCACATTTTGTTCTAGGCTGGAGCTTCAACATCGAGGGGAAAGCATCAGACTTTGTTATCACGAAGCTTCCTTCTCTTCCAGACCCACCGCCTCCATTTTCTCCATCTCCAAATCCTCCGATAATAGTCAAGAAGAATTCAAACCACACAAAACTCATTATAATCTGCGCTGCATCAGGAACGCTTGCAATTATGATCATGATTCTTTTAGGGTTTTGGGTCTTTCGTAGAAAGCAAATATTCCCCGGAGCCGGAGGCACAAGGAAATTTTCATACCAGACAGTTTCCAGTGCAACTGAAGGTTTTGACAACTCTATGCTTCTAGGAGAGAGGAACTCAGGGAGTTTCTACAAAGGGCAGCTTACTCCCACAGAGATCATTGCGGTGAAGAGAATAACTTGCACTACAAGGCAACAAACGACAACCCTAATAGCTGAGATCGATGATATCTTAAACGTAACACAAAGAAACCTTGTTAACCTACTTGGTTACTGTAGCCAAGGAAACGAGATCTATCTAGTTTACGAGTATGTCCCCAATGGAAGCCTAGACCAGTTCTTGTTCTGCCACGACCGACCAATTCTCACTTGGTCAGACCGGTTCTGTATCATAAAGGGCATCGCGTCAGCACTTCAACACCTTCACGGCGAGCGTCAAAAATCTTTAATTCACGGAAACGTCAAAGCCAGTAATGTCCTCTTAGACGAGGAGTTAAACCCTAGACTAGGAGACTACGGACAAGGAAGCAGACACAGCACCTCTGGACACGTTGCACCAGAACTAGTCGACACGGGACACGTTACTTGTGACACAGATGTGTTTGCATTTGGAGTGTTAATGATGGAGATCGTATGTGGAAGAAAAGCCATAGAGACGACAAAGCCACCAGAAGAGATCAGTTTAGTGAACTGGGTGCTTCGAGGGGTCAAGAACGGCAATATGTTAAAGAGGTGCGACGAAAGAATCAATACAAAGGATTTGGTGTTCCAGGAAGTGTTATTGGTTCTAAAAACAGGACTTCTCTGCGTGAGACGGACTCCAGAAGCTAGGCCAATGATGAAGAAAGTGTTGCAGTATCTCAACGGTACAGAACGTCTCCCTCATGATGACTTCGTCGTCTTTGGAGTCTAAAAGAAGAAATAGCAAAGGGTGATCTCAAAATGCGGTGTGTATATTGAAGCGTTCTCGTTTTGAGGTAGTGGCATAAGCATGAGGTGAGTATACATAGTCTAAGATTAGAATGGTATACTCAATTTGTGTCTAAGTAAAAATAATAATTTCTGGTTTTGGGAAATATTCTTGTAGCTTGACAATATTTGTGCTCTTCCGGGAAATTTAATATTTTACAATTATGTGATCTAATCTAAATAATGTTTTGTTATGTCACTTATTAGTATAAAATAATTTTTATTCTTAAAGAAAAGATAAGCAAATATGTATTGACTTTTTCTTTTCTTTTTTTGGCCAAAAGCAAACCTATCACAGCTTCTCTTGCACTGGCTACTGGTCACTCGTCCAACGTCTCTCTTTTTCTTCGACAGAACACTTAATTATCCAGACTTGTATCGATCTTGTAATTGCTCAGACTTTATCAACAGTGTTTAGTTTCATTAATATAATACCAATTTAGATAGACTAGAAAAAAGACGTGGAAATGGATAAATTATAATCTTTCTTGGCTCAAATCCTAGGCATACTTAATTAATACTGTATACAGATAAACTTTTTATTTTATTTAAGTTCTTTCTTACCTAGTTTTGCTTGTATATACTTAAACCGTTATGCTAAGCAGGTAAGCAATCAACCCCTAGATCATTTTTGTAAAATTGAAACTAAATTATTTATGGTTTGAGATATATTCGTTGGATTAACAATCATAATTATATAGTACAAGAAAATAGTGTGATTTCCTACGAAATTTCCGAAGGAAAATAAATATGTGTGCCCTAGTCTAATATGAATGTATGTGTTAGAATTGTTAAAGAATATGTATAAGACTTATGGTTGAATACAAACATTTCTTACTTGATGAAAGTTGAGATTTAATTTCCTCGTTTACATAATCTATGGAACTTTATGTGACTGCATCTACATATAGGATTTGCATGAAAACTTCTCTTACTGATTTTTGTAATATATACCTATCTTTGCACCAAACTCCTGCAAGTTTACAAATACGAACCAAACTAAGAATTGAATGGTCAAGTCTTCTTTTTCTTCGTCTTCAATTCGAAATTATTAATTTGATAGCATATTCCTTTATGAATATGAATAGTAATACTATAAGTTCATTGCTTATGTTCTGATGTTCATCAAATATTATATCGGATAGTGGCTAACACCACGGCCAACGCCTTCGTCCACACTGACCACGTTATTGTTGCAATTATTTATATCAGAGAAGAATTTTTGAGGAAAGTCCGAATGAAATTTTCAAGGTTATTAATAAAAAGGATTCTTTAGCAATTCATAGAAAGTCAAATACACAACCCAAGTTTGTATAACTTCTTAGTATAAACAAAATGGTTTGAATATGTTAAGGTCAGAGTTTTTTGAAGCTATAAAAAGGATAGCAAAGAACATATATTGATACAAAGCAAATTCAAATACTAAAACCCCATCTATAATGATTACCTCCAAATCTATAGCTCTAACAATAATCTTCCTATTATATCTAGTTTCTTGTGGCTCAAGTCAACGAGAAAGCAACTTTCTTAACCATGGCTTCCTCGAGGCTAATCTTCTCAAGTTCGGCTCCTCCAAGGTTTATCCCAGTGGCCTCTTGGAGTTGACGAACGCATCAATGAGGCAAATAGGTCAAGCTTTTCATGGTTTTCCCATACCCTTTTCAAACTCCAACTCCACCAATTCGGTTTCTTTTTCCACAAGTTTCGTCTTTGCCATCACTCAAGGAACCGGTGCACCAGGCCACGGCTTAGCTTTCGTCATTTCACCCTCTATGGACTTCAGCGGGGCTTTTCCAAGCAATTATCTGGGCCTCTTCAACACCTCCAACAATGGAAACTCCTTGAATCGTATTCTCGCAATTGAATTTGACACCGTTCAGGCCGTTGAGTTGAATGATATTGATGATAACCATGTTGGTATTGACCTAAAAGGAGTGACCTCCATTGAGTCTGCACCAGCTGCATATTTTGATGACCGAGAGGCCAAGAATATAAGCTTGAGGCTGGCGAGTGGTAAACCAATTAGAGTCTGGATCGAATACAACGCAATTGAGATGATGCTCAATGTCACATTGGCTCCTCTAGATCGACCGAAGCCAAGTTCACCTCTTCTCTCGAGAAAACTGAATCTTTCTGGGATTTTCTCCCAAGAACATCACGTTGGATTCTCTGCGGCCACGGGAACTGTAGCGAGCTCACATCTGGTTCTAGGTTGGAGCTTCAGCATCGAGGGGAACGCTCCAGACTTTGATATCAGGAAGCTTCCTTCTCTTCCAGACCCGCCACCTCCATTGTCTCCCTCCCCAAATCCTCCGATTTCAGACAAAAAAGATTCGAACAACACGAAGCTGATCGTTATCTGCGCTGCATCAGCAACAGTTGCAATCATGATCCTGGTTCTCTTAGGGTTTTGGGTGTTCCGTAGAAAGCAAATATTCTTCACCGGAAGTGCTCGTAAATTCTCCCACCAGACCATTTCAAGTGCAACCGGAGGTTTCGACAGCTCTAAACTCTTGGGAGAAAGAAACTCTGGGAATTTCTACAAAGGGCAGCTTGCTCCCACAGAGATAATCGCCGTAAAAAGAATTACGTGTACCACAAGGCAACAAAAGATAACCTTAATTGCCGAGATCGACGCGTTCTCAAAGACAAAACAAAGAAACCTTGTTAATCTACATGGTTACTGTAGCAAAGGAAACGAGATGTATCTTGTTTACGAGTACGTCTCTAATGGAAGCCTTGACAGGTTCTTGTTCAGCAACGACCGACCAGTTCTCACTTGGTCAGACCGGTTCTGTATCATAAAGGGGATTGCGGCAGCGCTTCAACACCTTCACGGCGAAGGTCAAAAACCCTTAATCCACGGAAACGTCAAGGCCAGCAACGTACTCTTAGACGAAGAACTAAACTCCCGACTAGGAGACTATGGACAAGGAAGCAGAGACAGCACCTCGGGACACATGGCACCAGAACTAGTCAACACGGGAAAGGCTACACGTGACACAGATGTGTTTCAGTTTGGAGTTTTAATGATGGAGATTGTCTGTGGAAGGAAAGCCATAGAGCCGACAAAACCTCCTGAAGAGATCAGTTTAGTGAACTGGGTGCTTCAAGGTTTCAAGAAGGGAGATCTGTTACAGAGATGCGACACAAGAATTAATCGAGAGCATTTGGTGGCTCGAGAAGTGTTAGTGGTCCTGAAAACAGGACTTCTCTGTGCAAACCAATCTCCAGAAGTTAGGCCGATGATGAAGCACGTGTTTCGGTTTCTCGATGGTACAGAACAACTCCCCCATGATGACTATCTCTTCTATGGAGTCTAACAGAGCATTCAAATCGACTCATAAGGTGATATCGAACACAATTGTTATTGAAGCGTTTTCGTTTTGGTAGTGTAAATAATGATTGGACCAAGACATGATGTAAATCTAAAAATTGTACCATACTGTAAGATATTTGCTTCTAAGTTCTAATAAATAGTTTTCGTGATTAAAAAAAGAGATAAGAAAATTTGCAATGCATAGTTTACAGACATCTCAAGCAGAACACAGAAGATGGTTAACCCAACATGCAACCATCAGTATACAAACAGCAAAATAGAGATCAGAAAAGTCGGTTCCACAAATCTGATCGTAGGAAAAGAGAATATTGCACTTCACCTGATTGGGTCTAGGCACAAATGAGAGGATCCGTTATATAGCCACTTTCTTAACCAAATCCTGTAGTTGACACTATACTCATCTATAAACAAATCCCAGAGTACAAATAAGTTTCAGTATAAAATGGTATTTCATTTATCCACAACATTAGTAGTACCACAGTCCACAAGCAAACGGTGCATGAACATTCTTCTATCAACTCAAACATAATGATTCCCAGACAGCCACAATACCAAATTGTCATAAAAATCTACTCAATGCAAGAAACTATTACCAGAAGAT
>NC_025689.1:13143784-13155057 GCF_000633955.1 Camelina sativa
AAGAGATCAGTTTAGTGAACTGGGTGCTTCAAGGTTTCAAGAAGGGAGATCTGTTACAGAGATGCGACACAAGAATTAATCGAGAGCATTTGGTGGCTCGAGAAGTGTTAGTGGTCCTGAAAACAGGACTTCTCTGTGCAAACCAATCTCCAGAAGTTAGGCCGATGATGAAGCACGTGTTTCGGTTTCTCGATGGTACAGAACAACTCCCCCATGATGACTATCTCTTCTATGGAGTCTAACAGAGCATTCAAATCGACTCATAAGGTGATATCGAACACAATTGTTATTGAAGCGTTTTCGTTTTGGTAGTGTAAATAATGATTGGACCAAGACATGATGTAAATCTAAAAATTGTACCATACTGTAAGATATTTGCTTCTAAGTTCTAATAAATAGTTTTCGTGATTAAAAAAAGAGATAAGAAAATTTGCAATGCATAGTTTACAGACATCTCAAGCAGAACACAGAAGATGGTTAACCCAACATGCAACCATCAGTATACAAACAGCAAAATAGAGATCAGAAAAGTCGGTTCCACAAATCTGATCGTAGGAAAAGAGAATATTGCACTTCACCTGATTGGGTCTAGGCACAAATGAGAGGATCCGTTATATAGCCACTTTCTTAACCAAATCCTGTAGTTGACACTATACTCATCTATAAACAAATCCCAGAGTACAAATAAGTTTCAGTATAAAATGGTATTTCATTTATCCACAACATTAGTAGTACCACAGTCCACAAGCAAACGGTGCATGAACATTCTTCTATCAACTCAAACATAATGATTCCCAGACAGCCACAATACCAAATTGTCATAAAAATCTACTCAATGCAAGAAACTATTACCAGAAGATGAGCCATGAATGTCTGCATAAAGTCTGCACTCAAGAATAGCAGAGAAATTGTCACTTGTCCAATTTTGCTGCCACCAACAAACAGACCACATAAGAAAGTTTGGAACACGTAAGAAAAAGCACCACATAAAAGATAGATCTAGCATGGCATTGTATCTTAAAAAAGCTGTTCAAATAAAGGTGGATAAGGATTTAGTGGTTGATGCCCTTCTTTGCTTTCAGTGACTCGAGTGCTTTGTTTCGCAACTCAATCTCAAGCCTCTTTGGATCTGACTCCCCTTTTTTGTTCTTAGGATGGGTCTCAGCTTCATCGCCCTCTGAAGTATCAGAATGCTCTTGATTCTTATGTTTCAGCTTCCCACCACGACGTTCTTCCCTTTTACGACGTCTCTCCTCTCGCTTGCGTTTCTTCTCCTCCTTTCTCGTTTTCTTTTCTTCCTTCCTCCTCCTTTTAGCCTCCTTCCTATCTTCCAGGTCAGAATCAGAACTGCCCTTATCATCTGAGGATACTTCTTCCCTTGAAGACCTTTTCTCCTTTCTTCTCTTTCTGTCCTTAGTATGATGTCTGATATTTTCCTTAGAATCAGAGGACAGGTTTGCATCCAAGTCGCTGTTATCCTCTTTCTCAACCTGATCACTGCCCTTCACCTTATTAGAAACAGGCTGACTCTTTCCTTCTGAATTTTCTACTCTAAGCGATTCCTCAGGTGAAAGTGGGGGCATCTCTGAACCATGGGTTCTACTGGAACGCCTCTCTGGTATCTTATCACTGCTAAGAAATTCAATAGACAACAGTTATTAAAACATGAAATCTGAAATCAAAAGAAAATCATACGGAAAAGAAAAAGGAAAAAAAAAAAACACACCTCTTTCTCTCTTGCTCCTTCACATGTTCTGCACGCCTAACTTCTGGCACCTTTTCCGGTAATTGTTTCCTCTTATCAATATCAGGCAACTGCACTGCAGTTCTCTTTAATAGCTTGGAACTTTGAATCCCGTCCTCTCTATACACAATGCAAAAGCAGAAGATGGTCAAGGAGTTAATAACTACTGATAAGAAGAATCTGCATGTAACTTAGAACAAGTTATACCACCTTATTTTAAAAGGCATTGGCACATAAAATGATAAATGGAGTCATCAAGAGCATACCTATCTTGCTCTTCAGATGGATGTCCAGGAGATCTTCTGTCCCTCTGTTGCCTTCTTCTACTTGGAGAAGGAGATCTACGGCGAACAGGAGGTGAGAACGACCTAGAAGGAGATCTACTCGAGGATGGAGACCGTCTCCTACGTCTGTCAGCAGATGGAAATCTTCGACTACGCCGGTCGACAGGTGTTGGTGACCTGCGCCGAACAGGAGAGCGTGCTTTGACATGAGATGAAGGAGAAGATCTACCTCGACTTCTAACAGGTGACATAGATCCACTATGCTTGACATGTGAAGGGGATTCTCCTTCACCGCGTCCAGCTGGGGACAAGGAGCCTCGCTCTTTGGCAGGAGTCAGTGAACTACGTCGTCTAACAGGTGGTGATGGTGATTCCAGGTGGTTGGCTGCATGAGATCCTACAATCCTCATCGGCGAAGGTAATCCTGCACGCCTAGGAGGTGGTGAAGGCAACTTTTGCCCAGCAGGTGGTGTAGGCAATCTTGCCCCAGTAGGTGTCATGCGCCTAGCCACCGGTGAGGGAGACCTCCCCTGTGAGTCAGACCTTCCTCGCTTAGCCAGTGGTGACCGAGACCTGTTGCGCCTATAGAGTGGAGACGGAGACCTGTGCCTTCTAGCTGGTGGTGAAGGAGACCTACGCCTTCTAAAGGGCAGAGGAGATCGCCGATGTCTACCAGGCGGTGACGGTGACCTGCGTGACCTAGCAGGTGGTGAAGGTGACCTGCGTGACCTAGCAGGTGGTGATGGTGATCTGCGTCTCCTTGCAGGCGGAGATGGTGACCTGCGTCTCCTTGCAGGCGGAGATGGTGACCTGCGCCGCCTAAAGGGTGATGGAGACCGGCGACGCCTTGAAGGGGGTGGTGACTGACGGCGTCTCTCAGGCGTAGATCGCCTGTGACGTCTAATTGGTGACCGAGACCTGCTTCCATAAGCAGAATGTATCCTACGTCGCCGAGGAGAAAGAGACCTACGCAAGGAACGTGATCTGGATCTACGCCTTGAATTCGACAATCTCCGCTTTCTGGGTGAGATGGAGGCATCTGATGATCGTGATAAGCTCCTGGATTTCCGTTCACTGTTGCAGAAGTAGATCAGCCATCAGAAAAAATCGCACTAGGATTTACAAGATACAGAACTAGCAAGTTGGACATCACACGATACAATTTCTTAGGAATAATAAAACAATTGTGGAAGGCAGCATACCCAGAATAACTTCTAGAGCCTGAATTTGTTTTGCTGATAGACCTAGAACGTGACCCTCTGCAAAGCAACCAATCAATATATACTCACATATATGATAAAATGATATCAGAGAACAAAATTATTGAAAAGTTACCTAAGGGGTGAGCGGGATGCTTCTCTGCGACGTGGAGATATCAGATCCCTGCATCAAGGAGGCAATGTCAAAACCCACTCACATCATAATCTTAGCTACATTCAGATTTCTGGAGAACCAGCAAACCAAATGCACATGCACAGCACCAGTAGCATAACTAAAAATGCTAGAAGACCCAGAACAGCCCTTGACAGAAAAACTTTAAAAAACTGTGCCAGGAGTATTTAATAGAGATGATCCACATACAACAAGTGGATGGACTCAATCAAGAATAATATCACACATTTCCAGACTATGCATACCATGATAAAGAACACAAGGGGATACAGTTATGACCAGAGACCAGAGGTTCTCTATCAAGTCTAGCTTCAATAAATGACAAGAGAGAGGTTATGAAAACATAAGCATCAAGAGAACTCTACCTTCTCGTTTCTTTTACACCATTCTTCTCGTCAGCCCTTCTCCCATCCTCTGGAAGATCTCTTGAAGGTTTTTTCTCCATCCCATTTTTCCCCTTGAGCTCAACGCTGCTGTCCTACAGTAGTTGAGGTAAAGCACATGAACCCTAATAATTGCAGAAGCTATCTGAATAACATGAAAAGAATAGTCGAATGTTAAAACCAGGAGCATCTATATAGACTGAAACTCTAGCATGAATAAGTTAGTCTTACTATTTTCCTCAATGAATCATGCTCGTGGTTTGCTTTTTGCATTGCTGCTTCCTGTCACAAAAGTAAAACAGTCATGAGACAGCAGGAGAGAGAAAAGTAATTCAACATCAATTCCAAACTTCAAAATAACTATTGAAGAATACCAGTTTCTTCTTTGTGTCAGCTTCTCTAGCATCTAAAAACTGCTGTGGAACACCACTTGAATTATTCTGTGCGCTTAGAAGAAGCGTCCAGAGTTCTTTCATAAACTTGCCAGTATTTTTCTCCATGAATCCAGTTAGCGATATCTGAATCTCCTTACCGTTCACTACCTACATTAGTAACACCATTCAGTTAACAATAAAGCTCACTTGATAAAACCAGATTACCCCCTTTTATCTCATGTAACATCAACCAACAACACTAAAGACATATAAACCCTTCAATCAATAATTTATTCGACATGAAAAATGAATACTCAAAGAAAAGTCCAGTTATCAGATACCTTCCCATCAAGCAGACCATAAATAAAGTTGATGAGAACTTCATCTTCAAAACCAAGAAGCTCAGTGACTCTAGTCGCAATCCAAGGCTTCATAACATCCATCTTCACTTTGGTCACATCCACCTTTTAGAAACATAAACCATTAAAAAAGCCCTCAAACTACAGTGAAATCTCAACTAAGTAATTCAACGAACCAATTTGATTATAGAATTCACAATTCGTCAAAATTGGAAGAAACTGACCAGATTCTCCAACTCCGGAGCAAATTTCTGACTCTTCATCAATTTGGCTTGCTTGTTAGAGAACCGAGTATCCTGCTCGGCGGAGGTACCCTAAAGAAACCAAAAAAAAAGAAGACGAATCAGAACGTAATCAGAAACCTATGAGATTCAAATCAAAGCCATAGGAAAAAGAAAGCTTAAGATCTGGATCTAAAAGAGATTATTACATCAATCACAGTAACTAAGAACGAAGATGATCGGAAAACTCACCCGGAAAAACCCGCCGGACATGTTTTAGGGTTTGGTGAAGCAAAGATCGAAGAAGCTTGAAAGAGAGACTTTGTGCTTCGGTGAAGTAATCCACGCAGATGTGAAAAGATTTTTGAAGAGATTTTAGTTTACGAGCCCTAGCTATGAGATGAGATACTTAATTTTGTTTTTCCATTGTTACCCTCAGTTTCTTCAGAATATTACTTTATTGCCATTTGTGATAGTATTTGGTTTTAATTGGCCCCATAAGCAACATAATTTATACACTAACCTATCGGTTTGGGGCATTGCCCATTAGCCCAAAACAACCTTGTAGTAAGTTATGGGAAATTACTACTCTTTGGTCTGTTGATCTCGAGTGATAAAAGACATTATTACTGAAACATGCAATATATATATATATATTAAAATTCTAAAATCGGCTGGGCCGAGGCCTTACACACAAAAGAGTCCAGTTACAAAAAAAAGAAATCGAAAATTTTGCCGGAAACAGACGGAGGATCGGATCGTGCTACTGGCCAGAAAGCAGAAAAACCAAGCCTTAAATCCAGAGCTTTCAAGGTCCACGGCTTAGCAACACCATCGAAGGGTCGAAGATCAACGGTGAAAGAAATCGGTTTCCACCATCGATCTCTTTCCTCCGACGCACCACCAAAGCTACAAACCTCCCAGAAAACCAGTGTCGCGATGCCATCGACAGATCTATTTTCCCAAACAACCCGACATCATCAGATATATCCCCTCCATCCCAGATCTGGGCTCTCCAATAAGCAAAGCTCTTTCAATCCAGATGGGTGGAAGCAAAGTCGCCGTGGCGGTTTAGAAGATCGTTGGCTCACACAAATCCTCTAAACTTGGAATCCGCGACCGCCATCTAAGATCCAAAAGGATCTACAGTTAACCACCCTATCAAACAGCAAAACCCACCTTAACCTTACCGACTTCCGTTGTAGCCACAGATTCCAGGAAGACGGTTGAGCCTAGAGGAACTCCGATGCTAACCATCCGACGTCTTCAAACCGGGGCTCGACTACAAAGCTCCTCTTCCACCTGACTAGATCCACAGCTACATCGGCAAGGATAAATACCACACCGCCGCTGACGGAGAAGAGATCCTACTTACCACTAGACCTTCAATGCTAACCTCGACCAACTTGCATGAAGACCAAGGAGCTAAACAAAAGAGGAGGGAGGGAGAGGAAATCGCGACATCAGAAAACTGCTGCCGGAAGGATTTCCCTCCCTCAGGTCTGAAAATAGCAGCTAGGGTTTTGAAGAGAGAGAAGGGAGCTTTTTTTCTTGCCTCTCAAAGGCCTTCCAAAATCAGTACTTTTTGCCTACTTACTATATTTTTGCCTCTCAGATCTGCCATGCAACTTTTGCAAGTGATACTTTACGAAATCAGTACTTTGCATAGTAAGAGTAACATTTTTTGGGTAAACGGTTATTAAAGAGGAAGAGAGTTTGTTTCTAAAACAAAACAGTACGAAGACGAGTGACGAGAGACGAGAGTTTATGCTAATTACAGCGGAAAATAGTTTAAGGCTAAGTAGGGTTGGAGGATGAAGTTAATAAGAAAAAAATGCTAAGTTTTAAATGTAATACAAATGAGAGGAAGGGATTGAAGTAAACTATCATAGTGGTAATGGTAGAGGTAGACCATATTTTGTTTATGAAGTTTGGTGGAGACTTTGATGGTTCGGTGAGTTAAATAACAACAATATTGGTGGTGATGACAACAACAACGAAGATTGACAGCAATTTCGTGGACATCATCAAAATGATAGGCTTCATATAATTTGTACATGATACTTGCCAATTTGTTAGAAAAGTGAAACTTTCTAAGACGTGTTTTCAATTGACTTTACATAAATCGAAACCCTTATTGAAATTTAAAACATTGTTATAATCGTAATTGATGTCATCATCATTAGAGAAGAATGAGACACATTTAACCATATCTTTGCCAACACTAATAAGAAGCGAGATCTTGTTGGTGTACTGTGTAAATGACTAAATTATATTTATAAAATTATATATATAATAATAATAAATAACAGTCTCAGCTTTAAAAGTTTTTTTTAACAATCAAAGTATTTAGAGTCAAAGCCTTTGTAGCCAAATTCTTTTTCTTCCTTCTTCTTCTTCCTTCCCTTCTTTCTTCTCCTTTGCGGATGAAACTGTCGCGTCCACACAACCATGGCTCCTCACCATCATCTTAGTCACTTACAACCCCAATTCATTGTCTCCAAAATTCATCCACCACCAACACCATCTCGGATCTAATGGATTCAATCTATTTCATTTTGGATAAAGAAATCTAAATCTAAGAGGATACTATCTTGTGAACCCAAAAACTCTAATCACAAACAATTATCAAACCAAAAAATCCAATTATCTTGGAAACCATCTCCTTCACCCGGATTCATCATCATCACCACCATCTTGTTCACATGATCTCATCATCATCACCACCAACTCGTCACCGAATCTCATCAATTTATCTTGAATGTGACCATAAACCATTTCATGATAACGGTGGAGGTTTATCGGCGAAATCGCAAATAAAATATATATATTTTCCTTATATAAGGAGGGCAAAGACATCTTTTTATCTAAATATAAATGTTTATTTATGCAATCACGGACATAAAATAATTCCATAAGATTCTGGAAACAAATGCCTAATCCCTACTATTAAAAAACGTTGCCTGAAAAAAACCTTAGTTTTATAAGAATTTACAATACAATGCCATTGGAGTTATGACCAATTAATTATTTTGCGAAAAGGATAAAACCGTCATTATCTAAACAGGGTAAACGGATAAACGCGCGGATCCTAACGACCCGGTTATGATATTTCGGATCTTCTTCTTTAATCTGGACCATTGCTTCACTTTTATCTTGGCCGTCAAAATCTATATTCATATTTTTGCATTAACATTTTTTTTCCACATATTTAGCAAAAAAAAAAAAAGAATATATCTACAGAAAACCCGATTACTAACTCACACCACATTAATGCCGAAATAAACGTCAAAAGGAATATATCTACAGAAAGTCGTATGCTAATATGCATTTAATCAAATCAAACATAATCTTACCAAATAAGGTTGTTTTACATTTACATCCTAAAATATAGCAACACAATAGTCAACATAGAAAGAATGTATTAATACTCCTAAGATCTCGCAATCATTTAATATATAAATTGAAATCCAACATACAACCTTCCTATAATACATTTTCGATTCACATATCGCAAATGGAAATGTACATTTCATTCGCTTCATAATCGAACTAAATTTACTATAACCGAGCATATTTGACATATATACCTAATGAATCTTCTCTAAATCAAAACAAATCGGATCTTACAATATCTTATAAACTTGCGAAATCCGGTGAGTAAGTTATTTCAATATCTTCAAATTAAACTTTCTCATCAAGATTGTATTAACTCACGATGAAAAAAACCCTACCATTCTACCATCATCTCAAACACTATATAAATGTGTCATTCACACAATCAATAAGCACTCGCTACACCACAATTGAAAACTATCATAAGCAAAAAAAATCCAAACCTATTTTAACCTCAATGGCCCCTTATATGCAGTATGACTCATGTATCATTTGTCAGGCAAATGACGGAATTATGGTAAACCGTTTGATCAGGTTAGCGACTTACAAATAAGGAGAGAAGAACAAAACCATACAGCTCCAACCGTCAACACTTTTCTTCTGCAAATCATTCTGGAAGTGAAAGGGGTAAGTAACACTGACTCCTTTAGTGTAAATAACAGATTTAATTTGCAGCTTACCAATTCTAATATATAGACACAAGAGACATAAATTGCTACTTTACCACATATAGTCACTTACTTATTTTCTGGATTTTTCAGTCTTAAGAGGTTTACATGGTCCGACACCAGTTATGGCACCTCCTTCTGAATAATATGCACGCACACCACGTTAGTTTTTTGAAATTTGGAATACTATGTTTAATCATGTTTAACTCATTAATGATTTTAATTTGTTTAGTAGGAAACAAGGTATTGGTTCTACTTCATACTTCATGTACAACGACACCAACCATCTCAATATGTGTTCAAAGAAAATTAATTCCTCAAAAACCACTTAGAAGAAGAATTTTCTAATGCACTATGATCTCCATCTCTACAAGGTAACAATGTTCTTTTGTTTCACATTTTTTACAAACCTATCAAGCATATTCTATTATTAAACAAGATTTACTAACATTTCAGACTTATCCGATCAATCTACACTCAAGAGTCAAGAATATATCTTTAACTATTGGAAAAGAAATATAGCTTACTGGGAAATAATTAGATTGTTCGGTTGTCAAATATTTAGACATGCAGGTCCTCTCAGATTGTATCTGTTGTAGATCTTCACCCTTGGTAGCGGAAGCGCTGGTGTTGAGAGCAGTGATCGAATCGGCCACAAATCTGCGGATCAAATTAATCAGAGCAATAACCTATAATTCAAGCTTTCGAATCCTCATGGTATCTCCGACATCGCCTCTTGTGCTTTCGAATCCTCATCGGTTGTCTTTATTTTTGTTTCAGTTTGTGGATTAGCTAATGAAGAAGCTGATGTTTTAGCATCAAAGATTTAAAAGGCCTATTTGTATTAGTCTCAAGTCTTTTTTTTTGGTTAAGGCCCAAATCTTTATGCTGATGAAATAAGATATTAACTTTGCTTTACTCCACTTTACCAAAACAGTATTTTATTTCATTTATTTTTCTTTAAGTTTTCGTTGTTCTATTTTCATGTTTTTTCTCACTAACCAAATCAAGTACTGAGAAAAAACACGAAAAATAGAACTCCGAAAACTTAAAACAAAATAAATGCCTTATGTAAGTTACGATCTGCATTTTCTAATTTAAAATGCCTTATGTAAGTTAAATTATTTAGTTACAAATTCCTTATGTAAGTTAAACTAGGTAGTTATGCCACATTGTATTTTTTTGGTTTATTTTTTTGACGACGTTACAAATTATACCTCTCTTCGAAAAAGACCGGGTTCAAGAAAGACCAGGTTCTAAGGATTTGGGAAAGAAACAGAGTATTTAATTTAAAATTCACAATTCAATAATATTAGATATTGTTACCAACTACGAAACGCATTGTTTTTGTGATTATGTATATAGATACAGTAATTTAGGTAAGGGTTGACTATGCGACAGATAATGATCCAATTTGGAACGAGTTGATAGTTTTTGGGTATTTTTAAAAATAATTAGATAGTTTTTGAGTATTATTATTTGTTTTTAGATAATTTCAACTAACTAAAAGTTAAATATTCATTGGAGAACTCAAGTATCCTGTCTAAATTTTTTACCGAGTACCTATTAATAAATATTGGCTAATGAGTAATAATTTAAAGAGAACGATCATAGGACAAAAAAAATTATGATGGATACGAGAGAAGACGGGACAGGACAAGACGTGATAAGACGGGATAGGATGGGACGAGACAGGAAATATTTCATGTTATAAAGTAGATATGTCTAGGTTATATATGTACAATAATTCAAACTAAAACTTAATTGAAATCCAATATTTAGATTTAATATCAATTTTATACAAATACTTATTTTATACATTTAAAATAATACGATTCTAACTCATTTTTCAAATTTAAATTTTATATGAGAAAGAAAATTAATATTAAGTTAATTTTTATGAAAAAGTTTAAATTAAACAAAACCACAACATCATGTTATTAATGTTTATCAAAAATTTTAAAAATAAAAAATCAGAAATAAATATGAGAATAAGGTGGCTGGATCGCTCCAACTCTTGGGACTATCATCAGGTGGCTGTTCCGGCAAATAAGGTGGCAATTACTATCGTGAATAGTATTACGAGGAACAGTAGGTTTCAGTCATATTTAGCACTCAGAGGGTTATCTTGGCTTCATGATCAAGTGCATGCCGAGGAATAATGTTCTTGGTGTTTATTGTTGTTCTTGGTTACTTTCGGTTCTTAAACTATTTTTGGTTCTATCAGATGACCCAAACAAGAAAAATTTGAGAATATAAATATCTTATTGTTCTACCATCAGAAGTCCATGCAACAATTTATTTTATGATTCATCATCACTGTCTTTGTTGAAATCCTCCAATATGCAATAAATTAAATTTCATGAGAAATCATTATTGTAAACACCTAATAAAGAAAAAACTTATTTTTTGTGTGCAATTAAACAGAAAACATATAAAACTAAAAAATTGA
>NC_025689.1:13155072-13175484 GCF_000633955.1 Camelina sativa
ACAAGAAAAATTTGAGAATATAAATATCTTATTGTTCTACCATCAGCAGTCCATGCAACAATTTATTTTATGATTCATCATCACTGTCTTTGTTGAAAGCCATTATGCAATAAATTAAATTTCATGAGAAATCATTATTCTAAACATCTAATAAAGAAAAAACTTATTTTTTGTGTGCAATTAAACAGAAAACATATAAAACTAAAAAATTGATGTATTATGTAAATGAAATTATGACTATGTCCGGCTATTTATGGTATTACAATGAGAAATAGAGGATGTGCAACGGAAACGGATAATTCGTATAACAAAAAAAAATTGCACTTAAACGATTTTTTTAAAAAAAAAATTCACTATGTGACATATAAAGAAATAATATGAGATGGATATTTTGAGAATTTTGGATATTTTTGAAAATATTTCCTGATGTTTTAAGAAGTATAATTTCCACTAACTATAAAAATTAAATATTCAAATGGATACTTTATAGATTTTGTGAAGTAATTAGCCACTTTGGAATAACTTAGATAGCTTGTGTGGAAATTGTAATTCTTTTTGGTAATTCTAATTAACTAAATAAAAATTAAATATTCAAGAAGAATTCAAGTATTTCGTCTATACCCAATCTCTATTAAAAATATAGCAGAATAAGTGATTATTTAAAAGAAAACGATCATAAGTATGACATCCCGGTTTGCGGAGAGATTTTAAAAAATTGATTTGACCACCTATGTCACCAAAGTGCAGTTATCTTTTGTCAAGGTTCCTGAGAAAACTCTAGAGTAAAGCATGTTTGAGCTGTAGTAGATTCATGATGGGTGACCTTCCGGAAGTAATTGTCGGAACTGTGCGAGTACAGACAAAACACAGGAAAATATTATGTGGTGATTTGTGGGGACGGGAAACAAAATTTTAAAACCTCCTGAACGTAGCAAATCGGCCGTTCGATATGGGTGGGCACACAGGCCGGGAGTGGACATGAGCCCATTAAGCGAAATGGACACATGGCGGGAGTGTACATGGGTCCACTAAGCAAGGTGACGGTCGAAGCGTTACAATAAGACAGAAAAATTCTGATGGATATGGGACGAGAGAAGACGAAACGGGACATGATAAAATAAGACGGGAAAAACATGTTTCCCTAATAGAGTAGATACGTCTAGGTTATATACGCGTAATAATCCAAAATAAGACAAAATGAAATCTGATTTTTTGATTTCATAGCAATAGTGTACAAATACTTAAATTATATATTTAAAATAATATAATTATATAAAAATATTTTGCCCGTGCTATAGCACGGATACTACCTAGCTCTATAATTAATCCAACTAAGTTATCATGAGTTCATGATTTTTGAAAGATCTCTCGATTAACGTAGTACGTATCTCCTAGTCCTATGCTATATCATCTCCTAATTTATAATTTTCACCTTTGTTTTTTGAGCTAATTTATTCTTTTTTTTTTCTTTCTTAACTACCAAAAGAGTTACAAAGTAAGGTTTCACTATAATGACACAAAAAATATGATATTTACTTTTTTTTTTATTGGTCCATTTAACAATTCATTTTCTAAAACATAACAATATAATGTTTATCTTAAAAATGCAACACATTACATTAATCCATACTTTAAATACACATTTTTGGATAAGTATCATATTTTTAGTGCCATTTTTAATAAAGTCTTATAAATGGAGCATTTTTGAAAAACGGTATTAGAAAATGAGTATTTTTTGAAATTATCCCATAAATTATGGACCTAGAATATATTTTTTTATAATTTTATGATTATTAACTGAATTGAAATTAGTTAATATAACTGATTTTACAATAACCCGCGCATAAAGTCGTTGACGAAAAAAATTACCCGCGCATATTTGATCAAGAACATTCCAAAATTAGTAACTTCCCATAAGCCTTAAAGTTATGACACTTAATTTTTTTCATCCAAAATTGCAATATTCTTGAGAAAAGAGTTACACCAAATTAAAAATTCTGTCAAAGAGTTACACAATTTTATTAATTTTGAACTTAAAAATCCTGTCACATATAAGTGTTCTGTACTTTGTAAAGCCCTGTTCTAAGTCTTAAGACCCAAACTGAAACATAAAGACAAAACTGAAAAGATCTTAAAACAGTTCCAACGAGAAAAAAAAGGTTTGTAGTTATCTTCCAAAACTTCCATTTTTCTTTTTTTCTAATTAATTAATTAATGCTTTTTCTCATCCTTTATCCAATCGCTAAGTCAAACCAACCCTAATTTTATTAAATTCGCCGTAATTAATTTCGATAGTTAAAAAAACTTAAAAATCATAAAAAAGCACAAAAACCCTAAGGTTCTTGGCATCGCCGTCGTATTATTCCGTCAACACTATAAAGACCCACTTTTTTCCCCAGTTGAGCTAGTTTTTTTTGTCTCTCTCTCTCAAAATCTAAAAGTCTTTGTTTAGGGTTCTTTTATTTTAAAAACAAACAGTAACATGAAAAACTCAAATCATTGATACAATCTCTGGAATGGATTTGAGTATCGCTTAAATAAAGTTTTGATCTTTGGTTTTTAGTTTTTAAAACAGAGAATTTTAGGGATTGTATATACTGAGAGGTATAAAGGTTTGATCTTTATGTTTTTTTTTTTTTTTTGGTTTCTTGTAGAGTTTATCGTATGATATTGATTTTGGGGTTTTTGTTGTTTAGGTGATAATGATACCAGAACTGGGGAGAAGACCGATGCATAGAGGTAACGATGATTTATCTTTTGGGGAGGATTATGAGAAAGAGATTGGTGTATTGCTTGGTGAGCAGCAGCGAAGGCAAGAAGAAGCTGATGAGATTGAGAGAGAGCTTAACTTGTATAGAAGTGGCTCTGCTCCACCGACTGTAGATGGTTCTGTTAGTGCGGCTGGAGGGCTTTTTAGCGGCGGCGGTGGAGGCGGAGGTGGGGGTTCTTTTTTGGAGTTTGGTGGGGGCAATAAGGGTAATGGGTTTGGTTGTGATGATGAGGAGTTAAGGAAAGATCCGGCTTACTTGTCTTATTACTATGCTAATATGAAGTTGAATCCGAGGTTGCCACCGCCTTTGATGTCTAGGGAGGATTTGAGGGTTGCTCAGAGGCTTAAAGGGAGTAGCAACGTGTTAGGTGGTGTTGGGGATAGGAGAAAAGTGAATGAGAGTCGATCTTTGTTCTCTAACCCACCTGGTTTTGATCAGATGAAACAGCAGCGTGAGTTTGAGCCTGAGAAGACTAGTGCTTCCTCTTCTGAGTGGGATGTTAATGGATTGATTGGTTTGCTTGGTTTGGGGCTTGGAGGCAAGCAGAAGAGTTTTGCTGATATCTTTCAGGTTGGTGACACTTTACTCTTCGTTGATGATGCTTGACCTTTTTCCCCTTGTCATTGAATGTCTATGGATGTATGGTGTTTCATTGATTGTTGTATGTGTTGTGTGTATTTCTTTTGAATATTCTTGCTTATGTGGATTGCTTTTGTGCAGCCTGATATGGGGCATCCTGTCGCACAACAGCCTTCACGTCCTACTAGTCGTAATGCCTTTGATGAAAATGTGGACTCCACGAATAATCAGTCTCCATCTGCTTCACAAGGCATTAGTGCGCCATCTCCATACAGTTATGCAGCTGTTCTTGGTTCTTCTTTGTCTAGAAATGGAACTCCAGATCCACAGGCCGTTGCTAGGGTGCCTAGTCCTTGTCTCACTCCTATTGGGAGTGGAAGAGCGAGTTCAAATGATAAGAGGAACACAAGTAACAAAAGCCCGTTCAACGGTGTTACATCTGGTCTCGACGAGTCTTCTGATCTCGTTAATGCGTTATCTGGAATGAATCTGTCAGGCAGTGGTGGGGTAGATGATCGTGGTCAGGCTGGAATGAACCTTTCAGGCAGTGGTGGGTTAGATGATCGTGGTCAGGCTGAGCAGGACGTTGAAAAGGTCAGGAACTATATGTTTGGATTTCAAGGTGGGCATAACGAAGTCAATCAACACGGGTTCCCAAACAAATTTGATCAACCCCTTAAGGCAACTGGTTCTTTGAGGAATTTACAAATGAGAGGGTCACAAGGATCTGCCTATAATGGAGGAGCTGGACTAGCTAATCCCTACCAGCATCTTGATAGCCCAAACTATTGTCTCAACAATTACGCATTAAATCCAGCTGTAGCTTCTATGATGGCTAACCAACTTGGGAATGGTAATGGCAATGGGAATAGTAACTTTTCCCCAATGTATGATAATTATTCTGCGTTGGGATTTTCTGGAATGGACTCCAGACTTCATGGGGGAGGTTTTGAGTCACGTAATCTTGGCAGGGTAAGTAATAGAATGATGGGAGGAGGTACTGGCCTTCAATCACATATGGCAGATCCAATGTATCATCAGTACGGGAGGTACTCTGAGAATGTTGANTCCTGCAATGGACAGAAACTTTATGGGTAATTCATACATGAATATGCTTGAACTCCAGAGGGCTTATCTCGGAGCTCAGAAATCACAGTATGGTGTTCCTTACAAATCCGGGAGCACTAACAGCCATAGCTATTATGGGAGTCCAACATTTGGCTCTAACATGTCGTATCCTGGTAGCCCGTTGGCTCATCATGCTATGCCAAATTCTCTTTTGTCACCTTGTAGCCCTATGAGACGAGGTGAAGTTAATATGAGATATCCCTCTGCAACAAGAAACTATTCAGGAGGGGTAATGGGTTCTTGGCACATGGACGCTAGTTTGGATGAAGGCTTTGGATCTTCATTGCTTGAAGAGTTTAAAAGTAACAAAACAAGAGGGTTTGAACTTTCTGAGATAGCTAGCCATGTTGTGGAGTTCAGGTATTTTCTTGACTGTCTTTTCCTTTTTTCTTGGCTATATTTGTCCCAAAGCTAACGTGTATTTGGGGGCTTATTGTGAATTGGGATCAGTGCGGATCAATATGGGAGCCGTTTTATTCAGCAGAAACTCGAGACAGCAACAACTGATGAGAAAAATATGGTTTATGAGGAGATCATGCCACAAGCTCTTGCCCTGATGACTGACGTTTTTGGAAACTATGTGGTTCAGAAGGTTAGTGATCCTGACTTTAGTGATTAAGCTATTGAAACATTAGTGATCCTGACTTTTGCTTATCTATCTACAGTTCTTTGAGCATGGACTCCCGCCACAGAGGAGAGAATTGGCAGATAAACTCTTCGACAATGTTTTGCCTCTTAGCTTACAGATGTATGGTTGTCGTGTTATCCAGAAGGTAAAACTCTAGTTCTCACCTGTTTTGCTGTTCTCTGTAAGTCTATGTTCGAACAGTTAAGAGTTTCGTTATTTTTCTGTGTTTACTTATGTAGGCAATTGAGGTGGTTGATCTAGACCAGAAAATTAAAATGGTGAAAGAACTTGATGGACATGTGATGCGATGCGTACGCGACCAGAATGGTAACCATGTGGTTCAAAAGTGCATTGAATGTGTGCCTGAGGAAAACATCGAATTCATTATTTCGACTTTCTTTGGCCATGTTGTGACCCTCTCTACCCACCCATATGGGTGCCGCGTTATCCAGGTTCTTGCTTTTAGTAATAAAAAAGATTACACATTTATTGATCTTATGCTTCTATCTAAAACTTTAATCTTCTGCTGCAGAGGGTATTGGAGCACTGCCATGACCCTGATACACAGAGTAAAGTTATGGAAGAGATCCTGTCTACTGTTAGTATGCTGGCCCAAGATCAGTATGGAAACTATGTTGTTCAGGTTTGTAAGAGATACAAGTTGTACTGCTTTTCTTGATTTTTTATTGGTTGCCCAAACTGATACACGTTTTGAGGACAGCATGTATTGGAGCACGGAAAGCCTGATGAGCGCACTGTGATAATCAAAGAGTTAGCTGGGAAGATTGTTCAGATGAGCCAGCAGAAGTTTGCGTCGAACGTTGTCGAGAAATGTTTGACTTTTGGAGGTCCTGAGGAACGGGAATTGCTAGTGAATGAGATGCTGGGCACAACTGATGAAAACGAGCCTCTTCAGGTTTGTCCAACACATACTTTCAGATGATTCATGATTGTGGGGGAAAGTAAAGAAACTACTAAGCTCATAAGTTTCTTTTTATTGTGTATATACAGGCGATGATGAAAGATCAGTTTGCAAACTATGTAGTGCAGAAAGTTTTGGAGACTTGCGATGACCAACAGCGTGAGCTGATACTTACTCGTATCAAAGTTCATCTTAATGCTTTAAAGAAATACACTTATGGAAAGCATGTCGTTGCACGTATTGAAAAACTCGTTGCTGCTGGAGGTATGTATTTGTTCCTCTTCTTTTTCTTATGGGTCCAAAGTATCGGTCTTTTCTGCTACAAACCTCCAAAACTGTCTTTATTTCAACTGTCTTACTTGGTGGCTGAAGAGAGTTCTATAAGTGTTTGAGAAAGAGAGACAAAATAAGCATTTCTATGGCTATTGATCGTCTAAAATGGTTGTTATCTTATAATGCAGAGAGGAGAATGGCTTTGCAGTCTCTAACCCAGCCTCAGATGTCGTAAGTGCTGTACAGCTTAACTAGGGTGGATGGCTCTGCCATAGCGTTTTAAGAATTAGGTAAGATCTAAACCGGAAATAATCTGCGGGGAAATTGTGAAGGAGAGCTTTGTTTTCTCTGCAAAATCTGTAAAATTGTGTAGTTGCTTACGGTTTTTGGATACATAGAACCAAACATCCCTCTTTAGGCTGATGAGTGAGCAGAGAATGGTGTAAAGATGGGTTGAGAAATGGTGAGGATTTTAGGGTTTCCTTCACACAAGAGAATGGCTGTTTCATTGCCAAAATGTGTAGAAGTGAGATTATGTTCATGCTTTTAGGACAATCCCAGTTTTTAGAGTTTCTTTTTTTATCCATCTATGTAATTTGTTTCATCAAACTCTTGTTTCCTATTTCACGATGAACTATTTCGTTTTCGGAATTTGCCAATTTTATTGTTTATATCGATCAAGTTGTTTGGTACACAAGAACAATATGATTGATGTGACAGCAACCTTACAAACAAAATCATTAAAGATCATCAAAGATCAATGTCGATGTCATTCATCATTTCAGTCTTTGGATCTTCTGACCAAAACCCCTTGGTCCGGCTTTCGTTCTCATTGCCTTTTACTACCACCTCTCTTATTCTTCTTTGTTGCTTCGTCTTCCTAAGAAACTCAGTCACTCCAGTGTGCACAACCTGTAACGTTTTATTCACAGGATCTCAATACTGGTTTTAGAAACTCGCAAACCGGATTTCAGGTTTGGTTCTTACAAATAGATTTGGATAAGATTGGTTTTGTGAATAGAACTTACACCAATGGTCAGAACAGAACTGTGAGAGCAAGAAAAGCAACAAAGAGAAGCACTTGTATAATCAAAGCAACACTACTTGATTACACACTACTTGCTTCAGAAGAAGAATAATCAGAAGAAACAATCTCTTGTGAAATATCCTCTGGAGCTGCAGGAATAATCTCTAAAGTTTGGTTTTTTTCCTGGTGAAGACGAAGAATTTTAGAAGACAAGATCTTTTTGCTTGGAACAGACCAAGACAATGGATATAAATGGTGGGTTTTAGCAGGATTTTGGTTTCTTGGTCTGAAATTTGAAAGAGATAGAGATGGTGTTGTTCGTCCACTTCGAGATTCTCTATCTCTGCAGATTTAGTTCGTGAGAAGATGAAGCAGAACAAACTTTAACTTCTTTGGGGACTTCACAGCTCTCTACTAAAGCCAATAGAACAAGATCAAGTGGCATGAAGAAGACTCTTATGGGAAGAGAGGGTCTCAGTCTCAGCTCTGAAGGGAGAAAGAGACCAACGAAATGAAAGTATCTTTTTCTTACACTGCCTTAAGTGTTGTCGTTTAACAAGAATGTGTGTGTGTGTGTGTCTGTTGTATTTAAAGGGACTCCGATATGTTAGGGTTTCCCTTATGCAAAAGAATACAACAATTATTAATCTCAATGTTCCTTCTATTTCTATCCCTCTCAGTCTCTTTCTCTCTCGATCTTCTTCAATCCTTCTATCGATAGGCTCAGTATAGGGTTTTCTTTTCCTCACATCACTATAAAACTAAAACCCATTTTTCTTATCTTTCAATCTTAAGTCTTTGTTAGGGTTCTTTACTTTAGAACAAGCTGTAACACGAAGTATCAAATCATCGATACAATCTGAGGAATGGATTTGAGTATTGCTTGATAAAGTTTTGATCTGTGGTTTAGCTCTAAACAGAGTACTTTTGGGGATTGTATATATTGTGAAGGTATAAAGGTTTGATCTTTATGATTTTTTTTTATAAAGAGTTTAGCGTATATGAGTATAATCTGGTAAATTTGTTTTGGGGGTTTTTGTTGTTTAGGTGATAATGATACCAGAACTGGGGAGAAGACCGATGCATAGAGGTAACGAAGATTCATCTTTTGGGGATGATTATGAGCAAGAGATTGGAGTATTGCTCGGTGAGCAGCAGCGACGCCAAGAAGAAGCTGATGAGCTTGAGCGAGACCTTAACTTGTATAGAAGTGGCTCTGCTCCACCGACTGTAGATGGTTCTGTTAGTGCGGCTGGAGGGCTTTTTAGCGGCGGCGGCGGAGGCGGAGGTGGGGGTTCTTTTTTGGAGTTTGGTGGAGGCAATAAGGGTAATGGGTTTGGTTGTGATGATGAGGAGCTTAGGAAAGATCCGGCTTACTTGTCTTATTACTATGCTAATATGAAGTTGAATCCGAGGTTGCCACCGCCTTTGATGTCTAGGGAGGATTTGAGGGTTGCTCAGAGGCTTAAAGGGAGTAGCAACGTGTTAGGTGGTGTTGGGGATAGGAGAAAAGTNAGCCACCTGGTTTTGATCAGATGAAGCAGCGTGAGTTTGAGCCTGAGAAAACCAGTGCTTCTTCTTCTGAGTGGGATGCTAACGGATTGATTGGTTTGCCGGGTTTGGGGCTTGGAGGCAAGCAGAAGAGCTTTGCTGATATGTTTCAGGTTGGTTATACTTGTTAGCTTCTTTTGGTTGTCCATTGTTCATTATGCTTTGATACTCGGTTAATGTCTACTCTTAGATAATTTTCTGTATGTGTATATTTCTCTACGCAGATATTTTTGCTTATGTAAAATTGGTGGATTGCTTTTGTGCAGGCTGATATGGGGCATGGAAATACTCTGGCACAGCAGCCGTCCCGTCCTGCAAGTCGTAATGCCTTTGATGAAAATGCTGACTCTAAGAATAATCTGTCTCCATCTGCATCACAAGGCGGCATTGGTGCACCATCTCCATACAGCTATGCAGCTGTACTGGGCTCTTCTTTGTCTAGAAATGGAACTCCAGATCCACAGGCCATTGCTAGGGTGCCTAGTCCCTGCCTTACTCCCATTGGGAGTGGGAGAGTGAGTTCAAATGATAAGAGGAACACAAGTAACCAAAGCCCTTTCAACGGTGTTTCAACTGGTCTCAACGAGTCTTCTGATCTTGTCAATGCTTTATCTGGCATGAATCTGTCAGGCGGTGGCGGGTTAGATGAACGGGATCAGGCTGAGCAAGATGTCGAAAAGGTCAGGAACTATATGTTTGGACTGCAAGGTGGGCACAATGATGTCAATCAACACGTTTTCCCAAACAAATCTGACCAAGCCCATAACGGTACTGGTTCTTGGAAGAATCCACAATTGCGAGGGTCACAGGCATCTGCCTATAATGATGGAGGTGGACTGGGTGGACTGGCTACTCCTTACCAGCATCTTGATAGCGCGAACTATTGTTTGAACAATTATGCACTAAATCCAGCTGTAGCTTCTATGATGGCTAGCCAACTTGGAACTAATAACTATTCTCCAATGTATGAAAATGTTTCTGCAGCATCTGCTATGGGATTTTCTGGAATGGATTCCAGACTTCATGGCGGAGGTTATGTGTCTTCTGGCCAAAACCTCTCTGAATCACGTAATCTTGGCAGGTTCAGTAATCGAATGATGGGAGGAGGTGCTGGTCTGCAGTCACATATGGCAGACCCAATGTATCATCAGTATGCTGATTCACTTGATCTTCTGAATGATCCGTCAATGGACAGGAACTTTATGGGTAATTCATACATGGGTATGCTTGAACTCCAGAGGGCTTATCTCGGAGCTCAGAAATCACAGTATGGTGTCCCTTACAAATCCGGTAGCCCTAACAGCCATAGCGATTATGGGAGTCCAACATTTGCGTCTAATATGTCTTATCCTGGCAGCCCATTGGCTCATCATCTTCTGCCAAATTCTCTTGTATCACCTTGTAGCCCAATGAGACGAGGTGAAGTTAATATGCGATATCCATCTGCAACAAGAAACTATCCGGGTGGGGTAATGGGTTCTTGGCCCATGGATGCTTGTTTGGATGAAGGTTTTGGATCTTCAATGCTTGAAGAGTTCAAAAGTAACAAAACAAGAGGATTCGAACTTTCTGAAATAGCTAGCCATGTCGTAGAGTTCAGGTATTACTTGGAAGGTTCTCTACCTTTTTCTCTTATGTACAATTTGTCCCAAGCTAACACGTAGTTGGAGTTTTCTTGACCAGTTCGGATCAATATGGAAGCCGGTTTATTCAGCAGAAACTTGAGACAGCAACAACTGATGAGAAAACCATGGTTTATGATGAGATCATGCCACAAGCTCTTGCCCTGATGACTGACGTTTTTGGAAACTATGTTATTCAGAAGGTAAATTTATTTAGTCTTCCTCTTTTGTTTTTTTGTTTTTGTAACATTAGTGATTCCTGACTTTTGCTTATCTTTCTACAGTTCTTTGAGCATGGACTCCCGCCTCAGAGGAGAGAATTGGCAGATAAACTCTTTGACAATGTTTTGCCTCTTAGCTTACAGATGTATGGTTGTCGTGTTATCCAGAAGGTAAAATCTAGTTGTCACCTGTTTTGCTGTTCTCTATAAGTCTATATTCGATCCTCAAGAACAGTTAAAAGTTTTATTTTCTTTTCTGTGTTTACCTTTCTAGGCAATTGAGGTGGTTGATCTGGACCAGAAAATTAAAATGGTAAAAGAACTTGATGGACATGTGATGCGATGCGTACGCGATCAGAATGGGAACCATGTGGTTCAGAAGTGTATTGAATGTGTGCCTGAAGAAAACATAGAATTTATTGTTTCCACTTTCTTTGGCAATGTTGTGACCCTCTCCACTCACCCATACGGGTGTCGTGTTATTCAGGTTCTTGCTCTTAGTAATAAAGAAAGATTTCACATTTCTTGATCTTATGCTCTTAAGTATAACTCTTCTCGTCTTATGTTGCAGAGGGTATTGGAACACTGCCATGAGCCTGATACACAGAGTAAGGTTATGGACGAAATCATGGCCACTGTTAGTATGCTGGCCCAAGATCAGTATGGAAACTATGTTATTCAGGTTTGTAAAAAATGTAGTGAATACTACAACTGGTAATTTTATACAGTTTGCTCAAAACTAAAACACGTTTGTTGACAGCATGTATTGGAGCATGGAAAGCCTGATGAGCGCACTGCAATAATCAAGGAATTAGCGGGGAAGATTGTTCAGATGAGCCAGCAGAAGTTTGCGTCGAATGTTGTTGAGAAATGTTTGACTTTTGGAGGTCCAGAAGAACGGGAATTGCTGGTGAATGAAATGCTGGGCACAACTGACGAAAACGAGCCTCTTCAGGTTTGTCAAACACATAATTTCAGATGATGGTTGGGGTAAATAAAGAAACTTTTAGCTCATAAGCTTCTTCATGTTTTGTATATAGGCGATGATGAAGGATCAGTTTGCCAACTATGTAGTGCAGAAAGTTTTAGAGACATGTGATGACCAACAGCGTGAGCTGATACTTACTCGTATTAAAGTGCATCTTAATGCTTTAAAGAAATACACTTATGGAAAGCATATCGTTGCTCGTGTTGAAAAACTCGTTGCTGCTGGAGGTATGTATAATATGTTCTTTGGGTCTACAGTTTCAACTTTATCTACTACAAACTGCCAAATTGTTTCTGCTGCTTTTATTCGTCTCGCCTTACTTGGTTGAAGATGTGTATGTTAGTATTTCAATGTCTGTTTTTTTTTTTCCTATATGCAGAGAGGAGAATGGCCTTGCAGTCCCTAACCCAGCCTCAGATGGCGTAAGGCCGCAAGTGTTGTACAGCTTAACTAGGGTGGATGGCTCTGCCATAGCGTTTTGAGAATTAGGTAAGATCTAAACCGAAAATAATCTGCGGGGAAATTGTGAAGGAGAGCTTTGTTTTCTCTGCAAAATCTGTAAAATTGTGTAGTTGCTTACGGTTTTCGATACATAGAACCAAACATCCCACTTTAGGCTGATGAGTGAGAGAGACTAAATGCAGAGAAATGGTGTAAAGATGGGTTGATAAATGTTGAGGATTTTAGGGTTTCCTTCACACAAGAGAATGGCTGTTTCATTGCCAAAATGTGTAGAAGTGAGAATGTGTTCATGCTTTTAGGACAATCCCAGTTTTTAGTGTTTCTTTTTTTCCCCATCTATGTAATTTGTTTCATCAAACTCTTGTTTCCTATTTCACGATGAACTCTTTCGTTTCTGTAACTTTGCAATCTTGTTGTTTATATCGATCAAGTTCCTTGGTACACAAGAAACAGAACATAGAGGCGACAATCACAGAGCAACCTTACAAACAAAATCAATCTTGGTCTCTCTCTCTCTCTACAAACAATTGAACAAAATCATTCAAGATCAATGTCAAAGTCATCATCTTCAATCTTCTGACCAAAACCTCTTGGTCCAGCTCTGGCTCTCATTGCCTTCTGCTTCCCACCTTTCTTAGACCTCTTTGCTGCTTCGTCTTTCTCAAACTTCTCTCTCTCCCTCTTCCCAAGAAACTCAGTCACTCCAATGTACACAACCTGCAAAAATTTATTCACATGATCTTCAAAACCAATTTAGAAACTAGCAAACCGGGTCCTAATTTTGATTTGACAAAGTTATGGATAAGATTTGGTTTATGTGGATAAAACTTACACCAATGGTGAGAACAGTGAGAGCAAGAAAAGCAACAATGAGAAGCACTTGTATAATCAAAGCAACACCATCTTGGTCACCACTTGACACAATTGCTCCAGAAGAAGAATCAGAAGAAACGATCTCTTGAGATATTTTTTCTGGAGTTGCAGAGACTCTCCATAGTTGGGCTTTTTTTTCCTGTTGAAGACGAAGATTCCTAGAAGACAAGATCTTTCTTCTTGAAACAGAACAAGAGAGTGGAGATAAATGGGGGGTTTTAACTGGATTTTGGAATCTTGGTCTGAAATCTGAAAGAGATAGAAATGGTGTTGTTGTCGCAGACATGGTTCGTCCACTCCGAGATCCTCTATCTCTTCAGATACTGGCTGAACACATAACTCAGTTTTAGTTTTTTTTTTCACATCCAACGGTTCATGTCTTCTTGAGATTGAGGGATTATAAATGGGCTGAGGAAAGCCCAATATTTTATATTGTGGGCTTTATAAATCACTCACTGTCCTAATCACTACCAAACCATCTTTAGTAAATTATTGGAAGAGGCATCACTAGTTACGTAATCATCACTTTCCCATTTAAATATTTAAAACCAAACCTAATCCAGTCTTATCTTATGGAATACTTTGATCTTTAACTTGTTTCCCTACCACAAACCAGTCACAACGTCAGTAGATACGTTAGCTTTGCATAATTACTTCGAACATTCTCATTACCTCGTATCATTTTTTTCGTTATATATAGCCATTACTTTCATTATCAATTCTCATCAAACAAGAACATATATCATCACACAACAATGGCTTGAGCAGAACAGAGCAGCAGATCGAGTCTTCAAGGCATGACGTCTCTAGTCACTGGCGGAACCAAAGGATTGGGTTTGTCTTCTTCCACCATCATTTTCCAAGTCATATTTTCTTGCGTTACAAGCAACATAAACCCTTATTTTGCTTACACATATATTGTTATTGATGAATCTCTAGGCATGCTATATTAGAGGAACTTGCAGGTCTTGGGGCAACGATTCATACGTGTGCAAGAGACGAATCTCAGCTTGACCAGTGCTTAAAAGAATGGGAAACGAAGGGCTTCAACGTCACAGGATTGTTGGGATACAATCCAAGTCCCATATCTGAAGTTTGAAGGGACTATCATTAATATATAAAGGATTAGGGTCAATCTACTAATTGCTAATTGGTTTTTAGTTAGAAGCCCAAGATAAGCCCAAATTTAACATGGTATTAGAGCCCAAAATTAAAATTCTGATGGACCTAGAAAAGTGGATAAGGACATGTCTCTTGTTAACCCGAGTAATGGAGGCCCAAGAAGGGGTTTATTATCGGTTCATCTCGAGGAGGCGTGTTAATATCCCACATGTAGTTCTTGGTTGAAGGGGAGATTGATAAGCCCAAATTTAACAAGGATCAGTTTGTGACATATCATCCAATACCGATAGAGAGAAACTGATGCAAGCTGTCTCCTCTCTGTTTGAAGGCAAACTCAACATCCTCGTATGTCTTCTTTTCTCTGTTTTATCAACAAAATTAGGATAAATATACAGATATACTAATTATTTGGTATATCTAGATAAACAATGTAGGGACATGTGTGACAAAGCCAACCACAGAATCCACAGATTTAACAAGGATTTCTCATATCAAATCTCAACAAATTTGGAGTCTGCATACCATTTGTGTCAGCTTGCTCATCCTCTACTCAAATCCTCTGGATCTGGAAGCATCGTCTTAATTTCCTCTGCTGCTGGAGTTGTCTCATGTAGCGTTGGATCCATCTACGGTGCGACCAAAGGAGCTATTTGCCAGCTGGCGAGGAACTTGGCGTGCGAATGGGCTGGAGACAACATTAGGGCTAACTCTGTTGCTCCTGGAGTCATTGCAACTCCTCCAGCTAAAACTGTAAACTCTTAGAAACACTCTTTTATAAAAAATGTTATCTGATCATGTAAATTAATTCGTTTCTCTTTTGTTTAGTTTATACAAGGAGAGGAGTTTGCAAAGAATATTGCGCCCAATATACCGATGCGGCGTGCTGGAGAGCCAGAAGAAGTGGCTGCAATGACTGCGTTTCTGTGTCTTCCTGCAGCTTCTTAGGTTACAGGCCAAACCATATGTGTTGATGGAGCTCTCTCCGTTCATGCCTTCTAAAGTCTTCTTTACATAAAGTGATCAATCTCATAAAGTCTTCCCATTAAATGTTTTGTTTTCAACCTTGAGAGTGAATTTGATGAATAAAAGCAATGTATCTTTGTTGTAACAATGAATTTTATTAGACCCAACCAAAGAATGTAATGAAAATAAACGAAATGTTCTCTTTTATTAGTCAAAGTAATTCATATGAGATTTTTAAAACCAAAGTGCTTTAGTTTTACTGTCAAAGTTTCTACGATCCCAAAATCTATAGTCATTATCGATCCGACTTTAAGGCTCATTATATTGATAAATGTGACAAAAATATCTTCAAAATGTTCATATATTATAATATTAATGTTTAAGTTTTTTTTATTAAACATTAGAAGTTATTATTATCATAGTGTGCGCAACTTTTTAAACGATAATTAATTAACAGAAAAGTCATCATTCTACTGTGGAATTTTCAATTTTGTATAAGATTTTCCACTCTGATATATGAACAGAGAATTTTCACGATTATAATGTCGAAGTTTCATTGAAAAAAGAAAACAAATCATTATCATATGTTGAATTTTGATATGAAGGGTTTCCAAAGTTCAAAACAATCACGTAATTCTTATTGTCCATCCTCACAACTAGTCTATATATATGTGACCTTCGTTAAAGAAACTGATATCTAGAAATGGCTAAGATAGAAGAAAACTTGAGAGACGACAAATCTAGATGGAGCCTTGGAGGCATGACTGCTCTCGTCACAGGTGGCTCGAAAGGCCTCGGGTCAGTTCCAATTCATCATACTTCACATATATACTATCCTAATATCCCGTGTATATTTATCATATGGTCTTTGATTGTATCTCAATGTTTCAACCCATGTGTATGATGAATAGGGAAGCTGTGGTGGAGGAACTAGCCATGTTAGGAGCAAGAGTCCACACATGTGCCAGAGACGAAACTCAGCTTCAAGAGCGCTTACGTGAGTGGCACGCAAAAGGATTTCAGGTCTCCATTTCTGTCTGCGACGTTTCGTATCGTGAACAGCGAGAGAAGCTCATGGAAACTGTTTCCTCTCTCTTCCAAGGAAAACTCAACATCCTTGTAAGTTAAAGTATAAGAGCCAGATCAAGTGATTTTGTTGTGCATTTATTGTGTTTGTTTACCTATATACAAATATATATAGGTAAACAATGCGGGAACGTGTATAGCAAAGCCAACCACAGAGTATACATCACAAGATTACTCGTTTCTGATGGCTACAAATCTCGAGTCCGCTTTTCATCTCTCACAGCTCGCACATCCTTTGTTGAAAGCCTCTGGTTCAGGGAGCATAGTGCTCATGTCCTCCGCATCAGGGGTTGTGTATGTCAATATTAGTTCTATCTATGCAGCAACTAAAGGTATATACATACTCAAAAAAATCATGATCCTTCACGTTATGAGACTAATATAAACAAAAATCTGCGTGCTTTAGGAGCTATGAATCAGCTAGGAAGAAACTTAGCATGCGAGTGGGCAAATGACAACATAAGGGTTAACTCTGTCTGTCCATGGTTCATTGAAACTCCTTTAGCTAAAGATGTAAGGCAATAAAAATCAGAAATAGATACAAATTAATAACAATTATCTCCTTATATACTAGATATAAATATAAGAAATATAATAACTTGTTAATCAGTATCTCGATGTTGAAGAGTACAAAGAAGAAGTGGAGAAGAAGACACCAATGGGACGTGCTGGTAAACCAAATGAAGTTTCATCGCTTGTGGCATTTCTTTGTTTTCCAGCAGCTTCTTATATAACAGGTCAAACAATCTGCGTTGACGGAGGTGCAACGGTCAATGGCTTCTCTTTCAAGCCTCCGATTTAAAGCTGGCGTTGATTTTTCGTTTTGGTTAATTTGTGTCTATGCATGTTTCTTTGTTTACTGTGTATTTTATCTTCAAATAAACTTGCAATCTCTAGCGTCTTAAGAACCTGTTTTATTTTTGAATAATAATGAAAGGAGAGGAATCCATTTCTTTTTCGTTTGAAGGCATCTACTGCTATGCCGGTTGCTTCGCTATATCAACTATATATATAATTGAATAATATGAATGTATTTCATGTCAAAACAAAACTAAAGAAAGGAGAGCCATCCGTTTCCGTCTGATAATTTTATGGAAATGTAATTTATAAGAAAATGTAAATGTTTATATCTTAGATTTTTTTTTTTTTAACCTTTTCATGTAAACATAAATTGCAAAACCAACAAATTGGTGTTTTTTTTTGTTTTTGTTAAAAGGCTTTAAAAATCAAACATAAGATCTTTGTATTTCTTGTCTACAAGCAATGAAGCAACACATAATTTCAGTAATTGTTTTCCTGATACCCACTAGAAGTAAGCTGAATTTATAATCAAGTTAGTAGGAAACACCACCAAACGTTCTATAACATTAGTACAAGAAAGGTCATGATATTCAGAAAAAAGTATGAAGAAGCCTAAAATACTTTCATAACTCTCCAAAATATATGTATAGGGTCCATAAACCATAACTCCATATTATCTTTATACTTATTTAATCAATCCTTTAAACAAATAATCCTACTCCATGTAAAATATTACACAAAATGCTATTGTAACCTGAAAATGATTATCCAAAAAATCGTAATTATTAATTTATTAGATTACAAGAAATCATTAATAAAATAATTTCAAAATTATTTAATAAAATAATAATAAAATTATTTCGAAATTATGTAATAAAATAATTAAACAGATTTTATTTATTGTTTCAGAAATCTTAGGAAACAATAACAAACTATTTAGAAAATTATAAAACTTAAATTTATTTATAAAACTAAGATTAAATATTTACATATCTAAATCATTTAATAATAACAAATATATATTAAAATTAGGATACAACATTGTTTATATTTTTAAAATATATCTATATACTTATTTAAGCTATGTTGTTAAAAATTTAACCAGTTCTGATGTGACATATTACGAAAATGCTATTATATTTTAATTATTCTAATAACTAACAAAAGAAAAGTTTAGATTTGTTTACAAAATAATAAAACTCTATTTATTGTTTCATAAATCTTAGGAAATAATAACAAACTATTTAATTGGCTAAAACTTAATTGTTTATACACAATATTCACTATATAAACAATACTAAGTGTATAATGTTGATAATATAAATAACCTAATTGTAATTTTCACCTATAAAATTAATATACAACATGTTATACCAATAACTTCAATTTGTAAATTTGGTATATTAAGATCTCTAAACACGATCACATCAATTTGTAATACCAAATCACGGGTCAATACATGTTTTGTTGGATTTTTTTTGGCTTTACCGAATGTATAATTAACGAATTTGATATTGCACCAAACCAAAATAGTAGTATCAACTACGGGTCAAAATCAGAGTATGACCTTAAGTAAATTAAATATATGATTTTATAAAATGTATAGAATTAATAAATTTTATACTATTATTTTGTACCAAACAAATCCAAATTTACATAAATATTTGCTCACACTGGTAACATTATTCTACAAAATATTAACGTGTATTTATGAGTCGGGTAATAAAACGGGTAATGAGACGGATAACGAGACGCTCAAAAATTAAATATCTGATACTCGATCATTATTCATGGATAATATAATTATTATACTCTTCACTCGACCGTAAAGTTGCGGGTACCTTTTTTCGGGACGGATACAAGCCGAAAAACGGGTCCAATACGGGTATCGGTAGTAGTTTACAGGCCTACCTATTAGTAGTTTAATATGAATCAAAATTCACCATATAGTACTATATTATATAACATGTAAATGAATAATACAACATAAACATAATATTAACAAATAACAAAATAAAAAAAAAATCTCCGCGCTACCAGCGCGGGTCATTATCTAGTTTACCTTTTATTTTACCAACTGTCCATGTTATGACACGTGATATTGTAATATTTTTTTTTAAGTTTTTGAAAACTGTTAGAGGGGGTATTGAACCTAACATTTTAAAAGATTTTAAAGTATTCTTAAAATCTTCTGTTATTCAATTGAGAATTTTAAAAAGTCTTATGAAATCCTATGTTATTCAACTAAGATTTTTATAAAATCCTTTAAAATAATCCAGAATCTCTTGTTATTCAATTAATACTTTACTAGATTCAGACCCGTACATACGTGCGAGATTGCTTTCAAAAATTAAGTTTATTGTTTAGTGAAACTGTAATTTTAAAGAATAAAACTGTAAATTTTTTTATAATTCGTTGATGGATAATAAAGGCGAGTAGAAAATGTGTGGTATGATAGTTGTAATTGTATTAATTAATATTAGTAAACAATAGTATATATAATAATTTGTAATGACAATTCTATACACTAAAGCTTACGTTAATTTTAGATGACCCATTACTCGGAAGAGTCTTCATGTATAATGTATTGTTAAACTGTTTTATCTCCAGTCCATAATAAGGTGTCGAAGTACTTCCATAAATTTTTATAGTAAAATATATAGTATTATATAATTTAAATTAATTTGTTCATAAAAAGAATTTTACAACGTAATCAATTTATGTTCGTGTTTAACAATAAAATCATAACTTTCTACTTGATGTATATACTTAAAATAGTTGACTTTTATCAGTCTATAGTTCCATACTATGTTCGCGTCGGTGCAACTCGAAAACTACTTGCACGTTGTATTCTCGATCCTCCTCCAAGTTAGTGTAGAACATTATAAAACATAGGGTACGGTTAACAATGGCCATCCATGGAGAAATAACACTGATCAATCTTATAGTTTCAATTTATTGGTTATTAATTCCACCTTCAAAGTAACATACTTTACCATGCCGATAAATTTAACAAAAGGCATTTTTATTTTTTTTTCTATAAACTCATTGAAAGAAAAAAATTGAAAAAAATCACCTTCTGTGACTCTGACCAAAAACAGAAAAGGAAAAATTAGTGTGTATTGAAGAGGCAATTTCTTTAACCTTCGTCTTCCACATTATCAAATCCAACAGAGACATCAATAATTTACAGAATCCAGTGAGTATATAACACTATGTTCCAAGGTAAGCAATCTTAATTTTTTGTTTTTATTTAATGTGGTTTTGGGTTTTATATTGGGTGTTAATTCTTGTTTTATAAATCCATTTTTCTTGGAAATAATCAATGTACCCAAAAGCAAGGGTCACCATCGTTGATCAAGTTAAGTAAGTTTTCATATTATCTGGTTTTTCTA
>NC_025689.1:13175985-13177334 GCF_000633955.1 Camelina sativa
GGCGAGTAGAAAATGTGTGGTATGATAGTTGTAATTGTATTAATTAATATTAGTAAACAATAGTATATATAATAATTTGTAATGACAATTCTATACACTAAAGCTTACGTTAATTTTAGATGACCCATTACTCGGAAGAGTCTTCATGTATAATGTATTGTTAAACTGTTTTATCTCCAGTCCATAATAAGGTGTCGAAGTACTTCCATAAATTTTTATAGTAAAATATATAGTATTATATAATTTAAATTAATTTGTTCATAAAAAGAATTTTACAACGTAATCAATTTATGTTCGTGTTTAACAATAAAATCATAACTTTCTACTTGATGTATATACTTAAAATAGTTGACTTTTATCAGTCTATAGTTCCATACTATGTTCGCGTCGGTGCAACTCGAAAACTACTTGCACGTTGTATTCTCGATCCTCCTCCAAGTTAGTGTAGAACATTATAAAACATAGGGTACGGTTAACAATGGCCATCCATGGAGAAATAACACTGATCAATCTTATAGTTTCAATTTATTGGTTATTAATTCCACCTTCAAAGTAACATACTTTGCCATGCCGATAAATTTAACAAAAGGCATTTTTATTTTTTTTCTATAAACTCACTGAAAGAAAAAAATTGAAAAAAATCACCTTCTGTGACTCTGACCAAAAACAGAAAAGGAAAAATTAGTGTGTATTGAAGAGGCAATTTCTTTAACCTTCGTCTTCCACATTATCAAATCCAACAGAGAAGTCAATAATTTACAGAATCCAGTGAGTATATAACACTATGTTCCAAGGTAAGCAATCTTAATTTTTTGTTTTTATTTAATCTGGTTTTGGGTTTTCTATTGGGTTTTATAAATCCATTTTTCTTGGAAATAATCAATGTACCCAAAAGCAAGGGTCACCATCGTTGATCAAGTTAAGTAAGTTTTCATATTATCTGGTTTTTCTAAGAGATGTAAATTTTTTTAAAAAATTGATAGTATGATCACAACCCCGAAATCTAAATCGGAACCTCGTTATCCTGATTATATAATTTTCTTCATACTTACTTAACACCTAAATATATATCTTGAAAATAAATACTCTACACTTTCAACATTCAATTTCTAACTATAGATAATTTCCTTATTAAATCTATGGTCAACCTGTTTTAGAAAAATCTCAAGAAATTTTAGCTCCCAACATAGATTATGAAAGATAATATAATGTTAGTCAAAATAAATAAAGATTTAAAGAATGTATAATGTTACATGACTGCCTCTCGCAAATCATATAAACTTAGACAAACTGGTTTCATGTAAGAGGCATAATCCACCATTAATCATCATTGACGCCTTGAACAGTAG
>NC_025689.1:13178603-13179644 GCF_000633955.1 Camelina sativa
GATAATATAATAAAATAATAACTTTTTTGAAAATCCTTTGTAAATATATGGTCCCAACAATAGTATAAATTAATAATTATATAAAATTATCAAAATACATGTATATATATGAACATTAAATTTTGTTAGACCTCATTTCTAATATTTTTACTATATCAAAAACTTTTAGTTTTCTCTTCAAAACATGAGAATTGTTGTTTTCCTTGTAATTGATTATATAAAAATATTATATATAACAATTAAATCTTAGTTTTAATTTTTTTTAAAAAACAAATTACCAAATATGGACAATGTCTCTATAAATTAATAATTATTAATTTATCGATAAAATAAAACCTCTATAATTTAATAAATTTCTGTAGTCCCAACATTATTAATTTATAGAGGTTTTACTGTATGTTTTAAACAAATATAAGTACATAGATAAAAGATTTATATTTACAAATATAAGCCCACTTCGACATCTGCTAAGATCACTTCTAAGGTTTATCTAGTGAAACTCGTGTATTGTCGCCATGAGTGAACGATCCGCACTTGAATCTTCATAGTCGGCTTGAATGGCTTAATATTAGCAAGGCTCGTGATTCCATTGTTTTGCAGCCTTTTTTTCTTCTAGAATATATTAACTGGGTATCGAGTATATTATTGTAAGCTACATTGCTTTAGATGACTCATCTATACTATTAATTGGGGAGGACACTTAGGGATAAAAAAAGAAAAAAATATAACATATATCCATGTTGCCAAACAGACCCATTTGCCTACATAATAAAAAAAAAATTAAACTTTCCTAAAACAATGGTAACAACTATTAAAGAAATAAATAATTAACTTTTTTATAATTGGTTATAGATTTCATATCTATTTTTTGATATGGGTATAAAGCATAAATAATTAATTTCGAATATATTAAGTTATCCAAATATTTTTCTAAATTAAATACTAAACATGTATAGTTTTCTAAATGAAATTAAAGCCAACAAGATTACAAAATGAAATTTAAAATATTATAATAAAAACAAAATTATTTCTATTAATAAT
>NC_025689.1:13180939-13187485 GCF_000633955.1 Camelina sativa
TTTTAAAGTTTGGTATAGTTTCTTAAATTGTGTCGTTGTTTTATTTAATTTTATATATTTAGGAAAGCTTTAATTTTAAATGATTTCGGTAGATGATTCTCTTTATTGATTTTGTAATAAATTGGAGATATGCAAATTGGTAATTCGCGTGATTATAGGGACATAAGTATTATATGTTTCTCATTGTTGTTGCTATTCGTAGAAATTATAGGAATTATAGTAGTCAATATTTGTTATTTAAAGAATGCTGTTTTTGGAATATTGTATTTAATGTAATTAGGCCACTAAATGTTTGCATATTGGATATTGATTTTGATGGGCCGCTCGTTTACCATTTTTTATGTCTTATTTATGGGCCAGATGTTTTTCGATTGAATGATATCTTGTTTGGTGACGGAAATAAGTATTGTTACTCTAAACACACAAAACACAATCGAACTAACAAAAACAGAGTGACAATACGATCCGCGTGTTTTGACTTATAAATTTACTTCAATGTCCTTCTTTTCTTGTATGCTTTTTAATTTATTCAGGGTCATTTTATGTCATATATTCTTATGTTTCATTTTTGCCTTGAAATAGTGCTTCCCTTTTAATAGTATAGATAAAACTAACTTAAAATCTCTTGTTATTCAAAATATCACAACTTTTATAAGTATGCTACTTTGAATGACATTTTCTTTGCTTTTTAGTTAAAAAATACTCATCTCAAAATCATACCTTTTGAGATAGAATTTTAAAGGATTTCATAAAAAAACAAAACAAATAAACACAGTTGTATTTAAACCGACTAGTTTGCAAATTGTGCAACTTGCTCTCTATCTCTCTCTCTCTCTCTCATGTTTGAGAAGACGAAAGAGTCATCGGAGAGAGAGAGAAAGATCGGAGGATGAGTGCTAAAGATTTCCAAAAGAAGGTTTCCATCGCCGAAGAAATCGAAATCAAATGTGGCGGTTCCGCCGGCGAGTCTAGTAGTTCGACGGTGGGATCTAGCATGGCCGCCTCTCAAACCCTGGTTCTGCTTCGGAGTCTGCTGGAGATTCAGCAGCGTCGAGCTCAGGCTTACGCTAAGCTCAAAAGTGGATTCTCAGAGTATGTGGAGTCTGGTGCTGAAGCACTTTATCAGAAGCTGTGCAGTGAGATTACAGCTGAGTTCAGTGAATGTTCCAAACAAGTGCGAGAAATGGAATCTCTGTTTCTGAAACCAGAATTTGGAAGAGCTGATCTTGCTTAACTGCTCCTCGACATTCAAAGTCAAGAGAAGCAGAAACTGCATCTGACCATTACAATACAGGTACTGAAGAAGGCAGGGAGACCGTCAGAACGAATGCTAACACATGAGAACTGCAAGCTCAAGAAGCCGATGCAGCACGAGTGTGTGCATCTTCATGAGATTACTGAAGCTGCTGGAACAGAGGAAGCAGAAGCTGATGCAGAGTATGATAACGCTTTGAAAGAAGCCATTAGAGGAGTGCAAGACGCTGTGACCAGCATCAATGAGTATTTAGATGACATTCGGTACGAGATTGAAGCCCTTGAAGCTGAGTAGTTCCAAATCCATCACTTCTTTACCTTTCTACAGAAAACTTGCAGTCTTAAAGGCTTTGGTTATTAGCTTAAGATATAAGATATTTAGAAACTGTGAAAGATGTGAAAATGGAATTTGTTTTCCTCAAGTTTATATCTTTTGGTAACCAGACTATATGTGGGGTTTTTGTCATACTAATCTCAATCTATTTACGACGGAAAAAATAAAAATAAACACAGTTGTAAAACCACCACCATCTTGGTAAACTTTCTCCGCAGGTCAACTCTGATAGGTTTCTCAACTTTTCCATAGATTACAGGGGACTCAACTATGAGCTTATACCGTTTGGATCTGGTAGGAGAATTTGTCCAGGGATGACGATGGGAAACACACTTGTTGAATTGGGATTGTTGAACTTGCTTTACTTCTTTGATTGGGGATTGATGAGAAGGAAGAAGCCAAGGAGATCATCACCGGAAATGAAATTGCTCTTGACCTTGTTCAAGTTCTTCACCATTAAATATATGGTTTAATTTGGCTATGTAATGTTTGTACTACAGTAAGAGTAGTTATGAAATATGTCCAATAGTACACCTTCTCTTGCTTCTCGACAGTTCTGTAATCTCTCGACAGTTCTGTAGATTACAGAGGACTAAAATAGAACCGATCAGTCTCGGCATACAAAACAACCCTTGAACTCGTTCCAACTCTTTAATACTATATCTAAAATGAAAACAATAGTAATCTTGACAGTGAAAGAAGAAGAAAGCTTCTTGTATTTTGATTTTTCAAAGATTGGTTTGACAAATGTGATCAGAGATGTTACAATAGTGTAATAAAAATTAAGAAAGGTACAATATTTTATCTAGCCAAATGATACATCAAATCAATAGTAGTTGTCTCTGTAATTATTCCTCTGGTAATTCTGCGGATGATCTAACTCAGCAGTAAACTCCGTCGACAGGAGATTCGCCTTCACAAATAAGCAATTAATAAAAATCTATAGCAAAATAGTTTAAAATCACACAAAGTTTACTTTAAAATCTCATAGAATCTCATAGAATCACATTTCATTCTCTTAAAAAAAAAAAAAAAAAAAATCTAAAACACAATCAAATCTCCTAAACATCTCCTAAATCTTACAAAATTCTAAAATACTAAAATCTTAAAAAATCCTTAGAAAAACAAGTTGAATACCCCCTAATGTTTTTTTATTTTTTATGGTCACCAAATGTTACCAATTATATAGTACGATTTGAACACACCCGACCGGAAATTATGTCAAGATGTGCTAGTGGCAGTATACGGAGCTGTCAACATCCATAATCTGGAATTATTTTGTTTTCTTAATTAAACATGTGATCTTCGTTAAGAAACTATTAGCCAGGAAAATCCTATCATGTATATGATAAAGAATGAAACTACGAATCGCTCCTCTTATCTATATCGGAATGATACAAAGTTGTAACCATAACCGTAAGAGCCTCTAGATACAACTAGAGCATTACTCTCACTCCACAGTAGTTTTACACGACTCTGTTTACAACAACAAACAACATAATCTCTAACAATAACAAACAAAGAGTATTTATATGACTAATTAAACACGTGCTACTCCATTCAAGCTTCCGTCGCATTTGCCGAACGTCTAATGTAGATATTATATGGCTTATCAGTATACGTGTGGTCCAATGGTCATCAATGTGTATATATTTTGAGATGAGAGGTTATAAAATTTAAAACTATCAACTTATATCGATCGGTTCTCTATGGGATCTTTGATCTTCGTTGAAGAAAAGAATCCTCGCAGGCCGATAACTATGGCATAGGAAGGGGGAAGCTTGGGAGAGATTGAGAGAACAAAAGATGGAGTCTTGGAGGCATCATTACCGCGCTTGGCACTGGTGACACTAAAGGCATCGGGTCAGTCCCCAGTTTTATAGAGTTTTCTATTCTCTTTTATTGTTCTAGAGAACCCAAGTGATGGCAAAATGTTTGAGTGCTATAACATTGATGCTAGGGGGACTAAGCGTCATAAGGGGTGACTGGTAAAGAAATAAAGATATGATGTAATGCCCCCTATAAAAATTTGCTCCTGTTGATTATTTTGTTACCCATTTCATTGAATTCTTTAAAGACAAATTGGATTTTGTTCATCAATTTAGCGGAAATGGATTTTACCTTCTTTACTTTTCTCATACTTACATTTGTCTACTAATTTTATTCGATTATCAACATCTTATATAATATGAGAAGGTTTTCTTCAATTTTTGTTAAGGAGATGACATTTGGCATGTTGTATATCTGACACATGTATTCATTTGTTGTTTGGACCTAATTAACTTAAATTATTTGTAATTTGGACTTTAGTAACTACAATTTTTGCTCACAAAACCAAAAAAAAAAAATTTATATATTTTCTTCTTATATATATCTTTTCAGTTTTGCACAAAAATAAATATATTTTCAGCAAAATATATATTTCAGATTTTTATCATTATAAAGATGTATCAAATAAATAAACGATTTATCTGCTATTCTTATCAAGTTAAAATGGTTTATGATCATTTTTTGTTTCTTATTTGCTTGGGCTCTTTGTAATTTCTCACTAATCTGTTTTAAATATGAGCATGATTATGAGACCAATGACGGAGGTTCTGATTCGATAGTATACTTTTTCATAATCGATTGTATGTATTTAATTGTATTTGGATTTATGTAGATTTGCTCTTTTTATTATTACTTATACCAATTAAGTCGCTCATAAGTATCTGGTAAATAATTGTATTATGTTTTTTTCCTTAGTTTATCCAGTTAAAAATTAAAAGATGTAGTTAATAAATAAAAAAGATAAAACAATGAAGAAACTCCAAAGCATCTGTTATTTTTGATGGATTTTCTCTTCACTACATAAGGAAGTGAATCACTTATTTGGAGACACTATTACTGGAGTTACAAAATTACGAAGAAAACAAAACTGAAGAAACTTAAATTAGAGATAAATTTAGATTACCAAAATTTCAAGAGATAGATAAGAAAATTTGAAGATGTAATCTGTGAGAATCTTAAAATATTATGTACTTTGAAATTAATTATTAGATTTCAAAAAATAAATTAGCAAATTGTAATGTGTGAGAATAAATTAAGGTAATCAATATGAAAAAGGGGGAAAACAGACAAATATTAAGAAATATATTAGGAAACAATATTGATGTGTTTTGTGGAAAACTTAAAATATATCAGAGAGAAAAACTATAGCAAAATCCCCTATATATTAATAGAGAAGCACACTTGAGAAAAAGCTGATGTGTCAGCGTTACAGAGCTCATGACACTTTTTATCAAATAACCCTCAAAACATCTACTTATTTACAACTCTCTGCCATTGTATTTATTAAAAAAAACAAATCTATAATCCTCTCTCCTCTCACCTCATTATTATTTACATATATATCATTGACATACATAAGACAATGTTCTTTTCTATAAGTTTTTAAAAATGAAATAATTTAATCAACAATTAAAATCCAGAAATGTATTTTATTATCAATTTTATAACATATTTAATTATTAGAAATAAATTACATTTCACAAACAATAACAATATTATTCATTTATTTACCACTTTTATACATTTTTCTCATTGCATTTTTTAAACTTATGATTGGTTTAAATTAAATCGATTAGTCTAAAAAGTATTTTTTAATCTATTTAATGGTATAGTGATGTAGATGATAATGTTAAACATAAAATATGTGAATTTGATTTTTAGAAACACAAAAACACATCAAAAATTTCTACACAGCCTTAAAAAAAATTTCCAAGTTCAAATAATTCACGGGTGAAACGTATTTTACCGAAAGTAAACACAATTTGAATAAACAAAAGAAAAACTTTACTTACATATTTTGTTTTACACAAAATAAATCTTAAATTTCAAATAATAATTTTGCTCATAATATTTTATTTAAATCGATTTATAGTGCGGGTTCATATCTAGTGGGGTTTTATTTGGGTTATGGGGTGTTTGATTAAAGAACAATAGTGTGTGTGATTTGTTAGATATTGTTAACATCAAAGAAGAGACCTGCGTTTTTGACTTATTTGGAGGAAATAAGGAGAGTAAGAAAAAGTTTTTTTTCGTATCCTATATAGTTGATTTTGAAATAAACTAATGTTAAAACAAGCACACGATATTTGTGTTCAGCTACATTTTTTGTATATGTAAACAACTATATTTTCCTCAGTCTTGATGCTATGAATTAATATTAATTTTAAGTTAATCTTTTATTATTTGTTAGATATTGTTCTCAATTGGGGAAAATGGTGTTAACATCAAAGAAGAGATATGCGTTTTTGACTTATTTGGAGGAAATAAGGAGAGTAAAAAAATGTTTTTCTTCGTATCCTATATAGTTGATTTCTAGATAAACTAACGTTAAAACAATCACACAATATTTGTGTTCAGCTACATTTTTTGTATATGTAAACAACTATATTTTCCTCAGTCTTGATGCTATGAATTAATATTAATTTTAAGTTAATCTTTTATTATTTGTTAGATATTGTTCTCAATTGGGGAAAATGGTGTTAACATCAAAGAAGAGACATGCGTTTTTGACTTATTTGGAGGAAATAAGGAGAGTAAAAAAATGTTTTTCTTCGTATCCTATATAGTTGATTTCTAGATAAACTAATGTTAAAACAAGCACACAATATTTGTGTTCAGCTACATTTTTTTTTTGTATGTAAACAACTATATTTTCTTCAGTCTTGATGCTATGAATTAATATTAATTTTAAGTTAATATTTTATTATTATAATATTAATTTGTGTCAAGTATTAGAAAATATGATTTTTGGAGAGACGACACAAAATTTTTAAAACCCTGCAAATATTGAAGGAAAAAGTAAGCTATCGATTGTATTGAACAAGAAAAAGAAGATGGCATGTGCACAAACTTGTAGTGGATTTGTATAAATTACAAGCTTGAACAAGCTGTTAGCAATGATTTAAGAC
>NC_025689.1:13191555-13194292 GCF_000633955.1 Camelina sativa
ATGTCGCAAAGACTTAACAAAACGTATTTATAGTAAAGACATAAAATCCCTAAAACTTAAAACGACAAGATCAAGCGTCGGTTTGGGAATCTCCTGAAGCGTGTAGGATGGAACGTCTCCCTGACATGTGCGAACGAGTAATGGCTCGAGTGAGTGATGGCGTTGGCTCGAGTGGAGTGATGGCGTTGGCTCGACACGACAGCGCGACTCGAACGGCACGAAAGCGCAACTCGAACGGCACGACAGCGCGACTCGAACAGCACGACAGCGCGACTCGATCGGCACGACAGCGCGACTCGATCTGGATGTATACGCCTCCACTAAAACGATGATAACATTTGAACCACACCTCCGATTGGCTTGAAATGAACGGCATTCGAAAGATGACTCAATTCTCTACAACTTTGATGAAGACGTCGAAAGCTGAATCCCACGACAGCGCGACTCGAACGGCACGACTCGAACGGCAACTCGATTGGCACGACAGCGCGACTCGATCGGCATAACAGCGCGACTCGAGCGGATGTGTGATGACGGAATGATGGCGCGACTCGAGACAGCCTGGCTCCAAAGTCTCCTAAATACCTGAAATACTCCAAAATGCACGAGGTATGCGAAGATAATGCAAGAACTACCTAAATATGAAAAGTGTACAAAAGAGAGTAGAAATTCATGCAAAACAATTAGTTATCCTAACTAGATGCATGACAAAAACATGCTTAGGAGAGAAAAAATATAGACATATCAACTCCCCCAAACTTATTCTTTGCTTGCCCTCAAGCAAACGATCAAGAACCAGGTATGGAGAAGAGGTGTGAAGATGGGGTCTCAGAACCTAAAACATACTGAATAGAGTAGTTAGAATCAAGGTCCTTGTTTTTAGTTCTATGATGCGTGGTGAAGGACTTTCATTCGTTTGATCTACACATGCAATCCTGACAATCATCCCCTTTAACATTTATTAACAAAGAACCATGAATCAAGCTATGCAGTGTCATTGAACTCATTTGGCTAGGGTGAAAGGTTAGAGACAAATGTGGTCTCTTTCTCAAGTGGTTCCATCGATACATAACAAGGTTCTCTCATGAAAAGAGTTGAGCTTAAGAGAAGGCTAAAGGTTGAAACCAACTGATGCATACAAGAGCAGCGCCCTGTCTATCCAAAGAACATTCCAAACCGAAGTTGGACCTATCTCTACCCTTCATCAGAAACTTCATCTCAAACCCATTCTTTCATTCTTTAGATTTGGTCTTAGGAAGAGTTCACTTCTTATCACTCTAACGGACTGGGAAAACTCTAATATCACTATGGTTCATTCACTTTTCTTCTGAAAACTCTAGACATCTTGAGCATTTTTACTTTCTTTTCTTTGTCTATTATTTTTTTTTTAATTTCATGCCCAGAACCAATTATTCTTTTTACTTTGCTCACCCCAAATCCTTTACTAGACGTGTAAACCTTGAAAACACATCCCCTTCCTTAAGACTTTCTACCCTTTACTTTTCTGCACAAATCCAAACCCAATACATAATGTCAAGTTCTCACCTAGTCCTACTAGTCCGGATAACGCGAACTAGAGCTACACAGGATCCTACTCTTGTCGGTTAGAACCTAACACTTTCTAACAAGCTCAACTCGGAAAAGACCTGACACTCAAGAATACAATTGGCTTGAAAGAACGGTTGGTTAAGGGTGCGGGAAACTGTTCCAAAGATGGAAATCAGCTACTTGGATTGACAAATGTGGTAAAAATGTGAAAGACAATCCAAGTATGTATATGGTATCCATGAGTTCAACTTCAATGCATAACAAGATAATTGCAAGTCAGGATTAGGTTCAGATAGATAGGGAATGACGTCAATTCAGAACATGCTTCAATCTTACATTTTCAAATTCAATCAACATGCATCAAAGAACTAATAACAAGGGCCTTGATCCTATCCTATTGAATTCAGCATGCTACCAAGGTTACAATCATCATCAACCCCTATGCTAAATGCAACAACCCTATATGAATGACACTAGACTCAATCCTAATATGCAAGTGCAAGCTACATGAACACTCTGTTTTTGTGGAAATTTTCAAAAATTTTCAATTTTTTTGGTTTTTCTATGCAAATAAATGGATGCTATCTCAAACATGATATGATGCAAAAAATTGAAATAAGAATCACAGAACACAACATCAGATACATCATCTCAAACCCTCCCCCAAACTTAAATTACACAGTCTCCTGTGTAAGAAAAATTTGCAGGAGGATTTAAGAATCACAACAGAAACAATGCAGAAATGAAATGGTATATACAATGGAAGGTAGGAGTACCTCAGTAGTAGAAGAAGGAGTCTGAGCTCGCCCAAGGAGTTGGTGCGTGGTACTGGCTCTGTCCTTCACCGTGTTCGGGATCCGCAGGAGTGGTCTCACCGGGTTGGTTGACTTGTTGCTCAACCGCTTGCGTGTTCTGATAAGTGCTCGGCTGCTCATCGCACTGCATGTCGTCGACTCTGGATTCGCAATGGTCCGAGACTAAGACTACCACATCCGTAGGCTGATAATCACCTTGCTGCCCAAATTGTTGCTCAACCTCTTGCTCAGCATGAGCTGCAGAACAATGCGCTGATCGACGACTTGAGGAGGCTCCTGAACCACGCGAACCTTGTCCCCTTCTCTCCCTAGATTCATGTGACGAATGACGTGAAGGGACGGGTGTAGGCTGACGCTGCCGTGGCACATATGAA
>NC_025689.1:13202947-13209360 GCF_000633955.1 Camelina sativa
AGTGAACCGATAACGTAGTAAATCAAGTTGTGTTGTCGGCGTGACTTAGTGTTTCACTTAGAAGTCGGATATGGATCGATTGGTGAGTTCGCCGTGTGGATCGAGTGGAGAAAGGGTCGACTCGAGTGGAGGCACAATGTCGGCGGGGATCGAGTCGTGATTCTGACGGCGACTCGAGCGGAGTCGGATTTGGTCGAATCGAACGGTGGTGACTTCAGTGTATCGAGTGGATCGAGCGGTGACGATGGAGCGAGAAAACCGATCGAGTGAAATAGTGATGGCGCGACTCAAGGGAGAATTTGACGGCGACTCGAGCGGACGTGAGTTGAGCTGTGATGGCGCGACTCGATCGAGATTTTGACGGCGAGGGTCGAGTGAAGAGCGTGCGACTCGAACGAGGTGAGTCCGGAGAGGGTCGGGTGAAGAGTGTGATGGAGCTTCGATGGCGTGACTCGATCAGTGACTCGAGGTGGAGGGATCGAGTGGAGGACGACGGCTCGAGTGTACTTCGATGGTAGCTCGAGCGGGGAATAGAGGGAGCTCGAAATGTTGGCTCGAGTGATGCAGCTTCACCGCTTGGGTCGTCGGTTGGGGCGGCGAGGGTTGAAACGCAGTGCCTTTGCTTTTCGTGAGGATGTCTTGAAAATTAAACAAAGAGAGAGGGTGAGGTGTGAGAGAATTGTGTTTGGTTGGTGGGAGTAAAGAGTGAGGAGAGTTTTGATTAAATAATGAGGATGGTGAAGATGTCGTGCAAGTGGGAGAAGAAAGAGAGAGTGCAAGTGGAGAGGAAAAGAGAGTGGTGGTGGGATGATGTGAGAGGATGAGACATAAAGGTTGTTTGTCTAGTGGGGGGGAACAAAGGGTGAGAAGAGGTGAAATGATGGGCACGTGGGTGAGAGGAGAAGATTGATAAAACCAATAATTAAGACTCCTTCTCCATATTGTCTTCTGTTCCCTCATTAAACCAACAGTCTCTCCTTGAACTGCTTCTCCCTTATATATTTTTTATCCCCAATCTCTTCTGTATAACTCATTATACTCGACTTCACTCTAAATTCACTCTTTTAACCGCATTTTTTTATTGTTGCTTAGACTCCCTTCTGTAGATTCCTGAACTCAAGAAAACCAAAACAAAAATTAAAAACACAAGAGTCCTAAAAAAAAATATTTACAGTGATACCTTTGGGACTTCCTCCCAAGTGAGCTTGTTTAAAGTCACTAGCTTGACTTTTCAGCTTTTTAGGCTTTTGGGGGTTCATAGAGGGGAACTGAAAACCCCTCTGGTCGGACTTGGTCAGCTAAATATTTCTTGACTCTCTGACATTTACAGTGAATTCACTACCATCTTTGTTCAGGAAAGTGATGGCTCCGAATGGCAGAACTTCCTTGACATCAAAAGGTCCAGACCACCTAGACTTAAGCTTTCCAGGAAATAACTTAAGTTTGGAGTTGAAGAGCAAAACCTGATCCCCAGTCTTAAGCTCCTTGACAACGATTTTCTTGTCATGAAAATTCTTGGTCCTTTCTTTGTAGATCTTTGAGCTCTCATAGGCGTCAAGTCTGATTTCTTCCAACTCATGTAGATCAAGAGTCCTCTTAGCCTGAGCTGCGTCAATATCCAAGTTCAGCAACTTGATAGCCCAAAGTGCCTTATACTCAACCTCTACAGGGAGATGACATGCTTTACCATAGATCAACTGAAAAGGTGTTCTGCCTATTGGCGTCTTGAATGCTGTTCTGTATGTCCAGAGAGTCTCGTCCAGCTTCACAGACCAATCTTTCTTCGAAACCCCAACAATTCTTGACAAGATACCTTTAATCTGCTTATTTGAGACTTCTACCTGTCCGCTGGTCTGAGGGTGGTACGCAGTAGACACCTTGTACTTCACCCCGTATTTTTGCAGCATACTCTCAAACACCTTGTTGACAAAATGAGTACCACCATCGCTGATCACTGCTCTGGGTATCCCGTACCTTGGAAAGATTATGCTTTTGAACAGCTTCAGAACAACCTTGTGATCATTGGTAGGACTGGCAATGGCTTCGACCCACTTAGAAACATAATCAACTGCCACCAGAATATAGACATTGCCATTCGATGGCGGGTTGAAAGGACCCATGAAGTCGATACCCCAAACATCAAATATCTCAACTTCTAAGATCGGGTTCTGGGGCATGTCGTTCCTCCTCGTGATGTTGCCCATCCTCTGGCAAGCATCACACTTGGTGATGAAACTGTGAGCGTCCTTGAACAAGGTTGGCCACCAGAGACCTGCTTGGAGAACCTTCTGAGCTGTCTTGAATGTGGCGAAGTGACCTCCATAGGTGGAGCCGTGACAGTGCTCACGCACTCCCTGTACTTCCCCTTCTGCTATGCATCTTCTGAACAGACCGTCAGAACCTCTCTTGTACAGATAGGGTTCATCCCAGAAGTAGTGGTTGACTTCTCTGAAAAACTTCTTCTTCCTGTAGGGATCCATATCATCAGGAACTTCTCCACAGACCTTGTAATTCACGAAATCAGCATACCATGGCGCAGTATCCGAGGTGATCGCTATACAGTTGATTTTTAGGTTCTCAACCCCGGCGTCATGCATCTGCTCACAAACCTGGGCGACCAGAAGTTGTTCCTCAGGCATTGAGTCATCTATTGGAACAGCATCTTCGATCCTCATCCTTGACAAGTGGTCCGCAACTCCATTTTCTATTCCTTTCTTGTCAACTATCTCCATGTCAAACTCCTGGAGAAGCAGGATCCATCTCAACAGTCTCGGTTTGGTATCCTTCTTCGAGTAGATGTGTCTCAGAGCGGCATGATCGGTATACACAATGACCTTCGAACCCACAAGATAACTCCTGAATTTCTCGAATGCAAACACAACTGCCAGGAGTTCCTTCTCTGTGGTAGCATACCTTCCCTGGGTCTCGTCCAAGGTGCGACTCGCGTAGTAGATGACATGAAGCTTCTTGTCAATACGCTGTCCCAGAACTGCTCCAACTGCGAAGTCTGAAGCATCACACATGATTTCAAAAGGATGATCCCAATTCGGAGCTTGCACTATAGGTGCTGATACCAAGGCTTCCTTGATCTTGCTGAAGGCTTCCAAACATGCTGCATCAAATTCGAACTCAACCTCCTTGCACAGCAACCTTGTCAAAGGTCTTGCAATTTTTGAGAAGTCCTTGATGAATCTCCTGTAAAACCCAGCATGTCCCAGAAAACTCCTGATGTCCTTCACTGTCTTAGGCGGTTGAAGCTGAACCATGACCTCAATCTTAGCTTTGTCAACCTCAATCCCTTTCTCAGAAATTTTGTGTCCCAGAACGATCCCTTCTTCAACCATGAAATGGCACTTCTCCCAGTTCAGCACCAGGTTCGTCTCCTCACATCGCGTCAATACCCTGCACAGATTCAACAAACAGGAGGAGAAAGTGGAACCGTATACAGAGAAGTCGTCCATAAACACTTCCACTGACTCCTCAATTAAATCCGAGAAAATTGAAGTCATGCACCTCTGAAAGGTGGCAGGAGCATTGCACAAACCAAATGGCATGCGTCTGTAGGCAAAAGTGCCATAGGGACAAGTAAAGGTTGTCTTTTCCTGATCATTTGGGTGAATAGGGATTTGGAAGAATCCACTATACCCATCAAGGAAACAATAATAGGGATGACTAGCTAGTCTTTCCAACATTTGATCAATGAAAGGCAAAGGAAAATGATCTTTCCTAGATACAGCATTCAACTTCCTATAATCTATACACATCCTATGTCCTGTGATGGTTCTAGTTGGGATTAACTCATTTTTGTCGTTTTTGATCACAGTTATGCCTCCCTTCTTAGGTACACAGTGCACTGGAGATACCCAAGTACTATCAGAGATAGGATAGATAACTCCAGCATCAAGCAGTTTTAGGATTTCTTTCTTTACTACTTCTTTCAGATTAGGGTTCAATCTTCTTTGGGGTTCAATACTAGCATAAGACTCATTTTCAAGATTGATCCTATGTGTGCAAAGACTAGGTGAGATTCCTTTGATATCATCTAAAGAATAACCTATGGCCTTTCTAAACTTTTTTAGCTCAGTGACTAGCAACCCCAATTCATCATCACTCAACCTAGCATTCACTATGACAGGATAAGTAGAATTGGTTCCCAGAAAAACGTACCTGAGTCCGGAAGGGAGAGTTTTGAGTTCTACCTTCGGAGCTTTCAGTTCCGACCAGTCATCAGCACGGGAGTCTGGAATGATCGCGGTCGAGTGGGAGATATCACGTTCTGAACTCTCTGTCTCAACTGCACGTACCTCCTTTGCGTCAGATATCTGCTCGAATTCCTCTGATCCATCCGTTTCTCTGTGGGAATCTAGCATATTCTTGTAACAAGTTGTCTCCCCATGCAGGAACCCTTCTTCTCCATCCTTGGTTAGAGCAGTTTTGAGATGATCCTCCTCAGCTAGTTCCTCCAACAGCTCATCAGCCAACTTATCCATCTCTTCAATATAGAAGACTTGTCCTCCTATTGTTGGCTTCTTCAAAGTATCCTTGATATCAAACTTCATGATGAAGTCATCGCCCAGATTAAGATCAATCTTGCCATTTCTGACATCAATGATGGCTCCAGCAGTCGCTAGGAACGGTCTTCCTAAAATCAGAGGATCTTTAGGTTCTTCATCCATCTCCAGAACCACGAAGTCAGTTGGTACTTCCACGTCTCTGATCCTGACAGGTAAGTCCTCTAAGATACCATGTGGAAGTCTCACTGATCTATCTGCAAGGATGAGGGAGATGTCGCATCCCTTAAACCTTGTGAAACCCAACCTCTTAGCCACAGAGAATGGCATCAGATTCACTGAAGCGCCAAGATCACATAAGCACCTCTCAAAAGACATGGGTCCAATGGAGCAGGGAAGAGTGAATGATCCAGGATCTTTGAGCTTCTTGGGTACAACCTTCTTCTGGATGATTGCACTGCACTCAAGACTTAGTACCACCATGCCTTGAACTTCTTTTGATCTCTCCATCACCAAGTCCTTGAGGAATTTCTGGTAGTGAGGAACAAGTGCGAATGCATCTAGCAATGGCATTCTCAACTCAATCTCCTTGACTTGCTTTTCGAACAAGGCTTTGTACTTCTCAGTAAGCTGCTTCTTGAACCTCACTGGAAATGGTAGAGGAGGCTTGTACGGTGGAGGGATGAACTTCGCAGGTCTGTCTTCAGGAACAGCAGGCTCCTTAACAGCTTCAGGCTCGGATTGCTTCACTGGCTCGATTGGATCTTTGACTGCCTCGACGGGGTTCTCCATCTGAGTGTCATCCTGACCAAAATCCTCCCCATCTAATTCCGCACTGTCCTCAGTGACGTCTGGTACTCCTTGCCTGGGAGGCAATGTTTTCCCACTTCTTAGCGTAATGGCATTGGCAAACTCCTTGGGGTTCTGAACAGCTTTACCTGGGAATTGGCCAGGCTTTGGTGCAGAAGTAGAAACCGATTGGCCCTCCATGTACCTTATCTTCGAATTCAGAGTTTCGAATTTGACGTTCAGATCATTGTAGGAACATTCCATCCGCTGACTTAGGTCAGCGAACTTCTTTGCAGTATCCATGGAACCGCTAGCTTGACCCTGAAGAATTTGTTGCATCATATGCTTCAGTTCTTGATCTGGGGTTGGTGTAGGCTGAACTGGTTGAGGGCGGAATCCTGGCGGTGGTCCCGAGGGAGCTTGGTAACCCTGCTGGAACTGTTGTTTTGGAGCGAATCCCGGATTGTAAGGCACAAAAGGTTTTTGTTGCCCTTGCTGTTGTTGTTGAGGAGGGTACACCTGATCTTGTGGATTAGCAACATTGGTACTTCGGTAAGACAAATTGGGATTCGTCTTGTAGGGGTTGTAACCTTTGTTGTAGCCACCCTGATTCTGAACATAGCTGATCTCTTCACTCTGCTCACCCTCCCCATCTGGAACTTGGAAAGGGTCGTCCTCAGAGACGAAGTGGACGCTCCTCTGCTGGCTCAGCAAGATACGGTCAAGCTTCTCATTTACATTCTTGAGGTCCTTCTTGTACTTCTCTTCAGACCCAGCGTCGCCGCGAAATGTGCGGTCATAATCCTAGTTGTAGTTGCCGTCGGACTGAGCGAGATTCTCCACCAGTTGCCAACCTTCATCGACATCCTTTTTCATGAAGTTACCATTAGAAGCGGTATCAAGCAGCATACGTATTTTGGGAAGGACACCATGGTAGAGAGTACTCAGTAATGACTCGTTGCTGAAACCATGATGTGGGCACTGGCTGTGGTAACCCTTGAAACGCTCCCATGCTTCACAGAATGATTCTGAGCTCTTCTGAGTGAAGCTGGAAATCTCATTCCTGAGACGTGCTGTTCTGGAGTTGGAGAAAAACTTGGCCAAGAATGCTTT
>NC_025689.1:13210422-13242764 GCF_000633955.1 Camelina sativa
AAATTACATTTCATAAACAATAACAATATTATTCATTTATTTACCACTTTTATACATTTTTCTCATTGCATTTTTTAAACTTATGATTGGTTTAAATTAAATCGATTAGTCTAAAAAGTATTTTTTAATCTATTTAATGGTATAGTGATGTAGATGATAATGTTAAACATAAAATATGTGAATTTGATTTTTAGAAACACAAAAACACATCAAAAATTTCTACACCACCTTAAAAAATTTTTCCAAGTTCAAATAATTCACGGGTGAAACGTATTTTACCGAAAGTAAACGCAAATTTGAATAAACAAAAGAAAAACTTTACTTACATATTTTGTTTTACACAAAATAAATCTTAAATTTCAAATAATAATTTTGCTCATAATATTTTATTTAAATCGATTTATCCTGCACATAGTGCGGGTTCATATCTAGTGGGGTTTTATTTGGGTTATGGGGTATTTGATTAAAGAACAATAGTGTGTGTGATTTGTTAGATATTGTTAACATCAAAGAAGAGACCTGCGTTTTTTACTTATTTGGAGGAAATAAGGAGAGTAAGAAAACATTTTTTTTCGTATCCTATATAGTTGATTTTGAAATAAACTAATGTTAAAACAAGCACACAATATTTGTGTTCAGCTATATTTTTTGTATATGTAAAAAACTATATTTTCCTCAGTCTTGATGCTATGAATTAATATTAATTTTAAGTTAATCTTTTATTATTTGTTAGATATTATTCTCAATTGGGGAAAATGGTGTTAACATCAAAGAAGAGACATGCCTTTTTTGACTTATTTGGAGGAAATAAGGAGAGTAAGAAAATGTTTTTCTTCGTATCCTATATAGTTGATTTCTAGATAAACTAACGTTAAAACAATCACACAATATTTGTTTTCAGCTACATTTTTTGTATATGTAAACAACTATATTTTCCTCAGTCTTGATGCTATGAACTAATATTAATTTTAAGTTAATCTTTATTCTTTGTTAGATATTGTTCTCAATAGGAGAAAATGGTGTTAACATCAAAGAAGAGACCTGTGTTTTTGACTTATTTGGAGGAAATAAGGAAAGTAAGAAAACTTTTTTTCTTTGTATCCTATATAGTTGATTTCTAGATAAACTAATGTTAAAACAAGCACACAATATTTGTGTTCAGCTACATTTTTTTATATGTAAACAACTATATTTTCCTCAGTCTTGATGCTATGAATTAATATTAATTTTAAGTTAATATTTTATTATTATAATATTAATTTGTGTCAAGTATTAGAAAATATGATTTTTGGAGAGACTTCACAAAATTTTTAAAACCCTGCAAATATTGAAGGAAAAAGTAAGCTATCGACTGTATTGAACAAGAAAAAGAAGATGGCATGTGCACAAACTTGTAGTGGATTTGTATAAATTACAAGCTTGAACAAGCTGTTAGCAATGATTTAAGACGGTATGTCTTACTCTTACTATATCCTTTTGTTAATTTTAATTAATGATTAAAGTTGTCGCATAAAAATTAAGATATTATGTAAATTTTGTTTTCCTAAATTAAAGTATTATTAATTATCTATTTTTTTAAAAAATATACCTCTAGATAAAAATCTGCATAATACAAATGATGATAAAATACATATAATTAATTATGTATTAAAATTTAGAAACATCAAATAAATTTTGTATGAGATAATAAATAAGAAATAACTACTTAATTATTTCAACTAAAACTTTTTACTGAGATGTTCTATTTATTTTATTTTGCATCAAAACATGAAAAACACATATTAAATATTTTTAAAAAAAATTTGCACATTAAAAATTAAAAATTATATATCTAGATTTAAAATATATAAGAATTAATAAAATTATAAAATGAAATATATCTCGCGCGATGCGCGAGCCTACTTCTAGTAGATATATATAGTGAACATCTCAAAGTAAGTATTTGCACATCTCAAAGTTTAAAATCTTAATCCATAAGTTTGAAAAAATAATATTGTACATATATGTATGAGTTGGTAACTATTTTTTATTCTTGGTATAGTTATATTTCTATTTGTCATAAGATTTATTACAACTTCGTTGCAACAAATTAATAATTTTATTCGTAAACTATAAAGGAGAAGAGTAGTATAAGGCTAGTAATGTAATTAGTATTTGTCAAAACCCTATAGACTAAGTCTATATATATTGTACATCCTTGTCATGAATGAATATACGATCCTTTCATAATATAAACTGCAAAGACAACAAAAAAGAGAAAAAAAATCATAGAAAACTATCGTGAAATTTTGTGATGATAATGGTACTTAAATAAAGAAAAAATCGTTTAATATTTTACCTTCAGTAAAACTCCTTTATGGAATCGGCTACTCAACGTCACCGAAATTGTTTTCGTAGGTGATTTAGCTTACCTTTGAATACCGGTTGGAAGGTATTTTTTCAGAAGTCTCCAACCTCAGTCAGTTGCCATGACGGTACCTAGTACTGTTGTCCATGTGTAGTCAGATTGTAGAAAGGTGCAAAGTTATTCCTAATAATAATTAAAATATTTAAAATTATTTTATGACATGAAATAATAAGAAAATATCGTAGCAACCTTATGAGTGTAACCTTTTAATATAACGTTTATGAGTATTGTTTGTCAGTTGTTACTCTTTTGCTAATTATTAATTATTCTTATATCTCATTAGTATATGGTTCGTTTGTTAAGGTAAACAAAAGTTACTCAGTAATTTTCCTACTTTTACACAAGTCATATAAGTTTTTTTATGAACACATAGAAAATTACATACATACAGTACGACTGTACGAGCAAGCATAAAATATCTTCATAACTCTCCAAAATATAGCCTCGTAAGTCCTTTTATGTGGGCCGCCGACTGTTCATTTTATTTTTTCCTGATCTCCTCACGAGAACTTATGGCTAGATCCGATTGTGGTCGACAGGTCATCATCATGATATCTGGAAACTTGAGATGAGGGAAACTGACAGCCAGGAATGCCCTATCATGGATACGTGTGGTTGAAGTCGACTTTCGACCTGTTGGCAATGTGAGTACGTCTGTACGTGAGGTGGGAAGTTTCAAAATTTAAACTATGACGACTAGTCTATATAAGATGTGTGATCATCGCTGGTAAAAAGTCATCACTGGCTGAAAACTAGGTATGGCAACGAACTCTAGATGGAGTCTTGGAGGGATGACGGCTCTTGTCACTGGTGGCTCTAAAGGCATCGGGTCAGTCCCCATTTTCATAGATTTTTCTATTATCTTTTATTGTATTATAATTTAATTTTCTAAGAACTAACTATGTTTGTGTGAGTCATGAATAGGGAAGCTGTGGTGGAGGAACTGTCTATGATGGGAGCAAGAGTCCACACATGTGCAAGAGACGAAACTCAGCTTCAAGAACGCTTACGTGAGTGGCAAGCAAAAGGGTTTCATGTCACCACTTCTGTCTGCGACGTTTCTTCTCGTGAACAACGAGAGAAACTCATGGAGACCGTTTCCACTCTCTTCCAAGGAAAACTCAATATCCTTGTAAGTTTACATACATAAGCTTCTCCTCTTTGAGATTGGAATCCCCGTTGCGTTTTTATGGTGTTTATGTATACTTTTATAGGTCAACAATGCCGGTACGTTCATAGTCAAGCCGACCACAGAGTATACAGCAGAAGATTATTCGTTTATAATGGCGACAAATCTCGAGTCAGCTTTCCATCTCTCGCAGCTCGCACACCCTTTGTTGAAAGCATCTGGTTCAGGGAGCATCGTGCTCATGTCGTCCACTGCTGGAATTGTGCATATCAATAATGTTGGATCCATTTATGGAGCAACCAAAGGTACCGTATATAGTATACATGTACCTCCTTAAAATATATATAATATATTCCTTGTGTTATGATACTTACATATAAAAGTATATAAACTCATTTAGGAGCCATGAATCAGCTGGCTAGAAACTTAGCTTGCGAATGGGCGAGCGACAGCATAAGGGCTAACGCTGTTTGCCCATGGTTCATCACAACTCCTTTGGTTAACGATGTAAGGCCAAAATAAAAAGTTCTCCTAGTTCGAGAAAATGGAAAAAAAAATGAAAAAAAAAATATATATTCTGATCTTAATTACTGTTAAAATTTCTTAGTGTCTCAATGACAAAGAGTTTAAAAAAGAAGCGGAAAAGAGGACAGCGGTAGGGCGTATTGGAGAGGCAAACGAAGTATCACCGCTTGTGGCATTTCTTTGTCTTCCTGCAGCTTCTTACATTACAGGCCAAGCCATCTGCGTTGACGGAGGTGTAACTATCAACGGTTTCTCCTTCAAGCTTGTGCCATAAAAACACATATATGCAAGTGTTCGGATTATATATCAACCTACGTACGGGTTATGGGTCTGTGCTGTCTTCTTGTTAATTCTTGAATATTTATGCATATGCTTTGTGAAAAACTGATCGGGAGTCCAATATTCTGAAATGCGTTGTCTAAAATTTCGAAATAATAAAAGTTAATGTTGTTTTAAATTTAATGTTTGTAAAGTCTTGATTTAAACATATTAAAGGAATAGATAGCCTAATAAAGTAAACAAAGCATCTCATGCGTCTAGTTTTTTTTTTTTTTTTTTTTTTTTTTTTTTTTTTTTTTTTTTTTTTTTTTTTNCATGCATCTAGTTTTTATGTGGAATATATCGTTTTAGCCATATATAGAAAAGAGAAAACATGACGAAAAGGATTGTCTTAAGTAAATAATTGAGCTTGGTATTGCAAAAGCGAATGACCAATACATGGGCATGTGGGCGTGAAAAGGATCATGTTTATACAGTATTGAGGTCTGGTCCAATTTGGTAGATAATAAGTGAAATGGTCCCCGAGCAATGACAGTTACAGCAAAGTACTGTTTTGTAAAAGACATTACTTGCAAATATGCCCACATTTCAAACGTTTAAATCTTTTAGAAGGCTCATATGTTTATTTTTGTTCACATTTCTTTTATTGGAAGGCTAAATATTTTGCTTTTACCCTAACGCCTCAAATTATATATATTGACCAAGCTCTTTTTACAAAACAAATGGTATTGGAACAATAAGTTCAAAATCATTATATGAATAGCTAGAAGGAAGTGATTTTGGTTTAAAGGGGTTTCAACTTGCTCTTTGAATTGAATATATGTGTGTCTAAAACTTGAGCTTGTATTTTTTTAAAAAGATTATCTTGTAAATTGTAACGTGGTCCCGTATTGTAAACATCAATTAAATAAAATTGCTGATGTCCAAAAAGGAAGTTTGAGTAGGCGAGATAACGACGCTGATCAAGTGGAATCAAAATGCATTTATGGCTTTTGTTGATCGCATAAGAGTTGCCTAATAAGGCAATGAAAGACAATAAATGATATTTTTATCAGGAGGCAGATGAGCAAAATTTGATTTTGACTCTTGACGCTTGTGAGAGCAAAAAGTTATATTGGGAAAGGTGTCATTCATTCATACAAGTGATTCGTAATTCTTCCTATTTTGAGTTCCGCTTTTGTGCTTAGACCCTCGATCTGAAAACCAAATATCAAACCTTGCAAAACAAAAAATTATTCTCATATATATATATATATATATTTTTTGTCAAGGATTATTCTCATATATATGTCATGAAAATAAAATTAAAATTAAAATCTCATTTGTGGCATAAGTAAAACGTTTCTTAATGAGGATTAAGTGATCTAGCCAGAAATAAACTTGGCTGATATAGAAGAAGAAGACTAGAAACAAAGATACTGAGAAAGAATAAGCTGATTTGGTCCAACCTGACAACTAGACTTGGTCTGTGATATTTCTCTATAAGACGATGAGTCTATGATCTTCACTGGAGAAGCTGATTAGAAATGGCTAAGCCAGGAGAAAACTTGAGAGACAAATCCAGATGGAGCCTTGGAGGCATGACCGCTCTTGTAACCGGTGGCTCGAAAGGGCTCGGGTCAGTCCATGTTCTCCTACCTTACCTACTTTTCTAGTTCAATGCTTCTCTCATTTCAATAATATTTTTTTTTGGTGGATCTTTTGATGCTATTCCGTGTTAAACATACTTTTTACATGAACTCCAAGATCTTAAACATCTATATTAATCAAATAATAGAATCATAAAGAGGGTTAAAGTAATACCTCCACTCATTGTAGAAATGATGCTTACTTGAATGGTTTCTTCTTCTTCAATGGCTTGAAGGCTTGAAAGGAAACTCTTAAATGATCTTTAGGTGGAAGATAAGGTTTCTCTCCCCTTTTCTATAAACTATTTTCTTTATTTGTTGTTTTGTTCTTGTGATGATTTGTGATGGAACAAATCATCTATTTATAGGAGGGAAGAGGACCTTACTCCTCATAAGGGTTTTGTCTTCTAATTTAATCTCAACCATCCATCATAGTAGAGATGAAGACAGCGGTGACAAGTGTGAGGACAAGTGTCTCGTATTGCTTCAAACACAACATGCAACTTCACACTTGTCCTCTTATAAGCTTTAGCATGACATGTAGCTTAGTACTTGTCCTTATAAGCATAAGCTTCACATGTAGCTTAACACCTGTCCTTTTAGTTCCCAAATGATTAAAACAAAAATATAACAAACCCAATTAATAACCTACTAACTATAAGACCACATACATGGGTAAGAAATAATTATTTTCTTACATTCCGATGTTTTATAATCAAGACAACCCTAAAAAGAGCAAAGCTTAATGATGTGTCGACTAAAATTTTATGTGTGCTATAAAACAGAGAAGATGTGGTCGAGGAACTAGCGATGTTGGGAGCAAGAGTCCACACATGTGCCAGAGACAAAACTCAGCTTCAAGAACGCTTACTTGAATGGCAAGCAAAAGGGTTTCAGGTCACCACTTCTGTATGCGACGTTTCTTCTCGTGACCAACGACATAAACTCATGGAAAATGTTTCTTCTCTCTTCTATCAGGATTGAGTAGAGGAAGAAGATGAGCTCGGACTCGAGCAAGAACAAGAGAGAGAGAGTGAAAAGATAAAACTGAGCTAGAGAGAGAAAAGTTAGTTATTCTCATTAAATCTGTAAATGTGTGATTACAATTGTTTATGTACAAGATTAGGATTAAGTAAAAGGAAGCTTAATCCTACATAAACTATACAATATATAAACCAGTTAATTAATCCCGGTTTACTATTCTAATACACCCCCTTAAACCTTTCAATCCGGATCCAGAGAAGGATTGTAAAGGTTTGATAAACCCATTCGATGAAGCAAAGAATGAAATTGTCGAGGCTGTAAGGGCTTAGTCAGGATATCAGCAAGTTGGTTTTCTGTACCAATGTGTAATGTCTTCAGGTTCCCAAGCTTGATCTGATCACGCACAATATGGCAATCAATCTCAATGTGCTTCGTCCTTTCGTGAAACACTGGATTTGTGGCAATGTACACAGCAGATTTGTTGTCGCAGAAGAGCTTAGCAACCGAAGTAACTGGAGCTCGAAAATCTCGAAGGAGTTGCTGAATCCATAGGACTTCTCGAGTAACCTCAGCCATGCTCCTATACTCAGACTCTGTACTGCTATGGCTCACAACATGTTGTTTCTTAGATTTCCAAGAAACAAGTGACTTACCAATGTAAACACAAAACCCAGTAATTGAACGCCTTGTATCAGTGAAAGTTCCCCAATCCGCATCCGCAAAAGCATTCACACAAGTCTCATTAGATGTAGAGTAGAATAAGCCTTGACCTGGACTACCCTTGATGTACTTGAGAATCCGATGTGCAGCTTGCATATGAGCATCAGTAGGGAATTGTAAGAACTGACTGAGATGGTGTACAGCAAATGTAATATCAGGTCTTGTGATCGTTAGGTAAAGAAGGCGACCAATAATCTCCCTATAAGGCCGTGCTGAATCCAAAAGAGTTCCTGTGTCTTTCGTAAGGTGAACATATGGATCCATAGGAACAGTAGTTGGCTTACATGCTAATAATCCAGTGTTCTCCAGTAAGTCCAGAGCATACTTTCGCTGACAAACAGATATACCCTTGCTCGTTCTTGCAATCTCCAGCCCAAGAAAAAATCGCAGAGGACCTAAGTCCTTGATTTTAAAAGCTTGAGCAAAGACAGCTTTAAGTGCAGCCAAATCCTCAGCATTATTACTAGCAATAGCAATGTCATCAACATACACTAAGACTACTAGAAAACTAGTTGCTGTGAACTTAACAAACAAGGACGTATCTGCCTGGGATTGTAAGAATCCATCATCAAGTAAGACTGAAGTAAACAAGCGATTCCACTGCCTAGAAGCTTGTTTTAACCCGTATAGCGACTTACGAAGGCGGCATACAGCATTCGGAGGTAAGACTTGTGAATTACCTGGAGTGTAGCCTTGAGGTAAACTCATATATATCTCCTCATCAAGCTCACTGTGTAGAAATGAATTAGAGACGTCCATTTGATATAACTCCCATCCATGTGTAGCTGCCAGTTCTAACATAAGCTTGACACTCGTTAGCTTCGCCACAGGAGAGAAAGTATCATTGAAATCAACACCTTCCTGCTGAGTATATCCCTTAGCCACCAAACGTGCCTTGTATCTCTCGATAGTACCATCAGAATTATATTTGATGGTAAATACCCATTTACAGCCAACAACATTCTTTCCAGGGGGTAAAGAAGTTACATACCAGGTTCCATTTATCTCCATCGCATCCAATTCCTTATTAACGGTACCTTTCCATATATCAGACGCCATGGCTTCTTCAAAAGTCTTAGGTTCAGTCTCCATTGAATAGGATAAGATATAGGAACAATAATGTGGGTTGAAGCGATTATATGATAGAACAGAAGATAGTGGATATGGTGTAGTATGATTAGGGGGAAGAATAGATGAGACATTAGCCAATGCACAATGATACTCAGATAAGTAACTAGGGGCTTTAGCATTTCGTTTTGGTCTCTTCGTAGGTAAAGAAACAGGTGTAGTATCTGGTAAGACAGTAACTGGTTCCCTATGTTCCCAGTCTCCCTATTTTCCCTAGTTGGCACTGATGAAGATGATGAATGTGCAGAATGAGGTACATAAATAACAGTATGAGGTAAGCCAGTCGATGTAATAGATGAAGATGGCATGTTAGGAACAAAAGGGATTGGATGTGGTAAAATGGTATGTGAGAATATATCAGCTATATGTTTTTCAGCATCAAGATATGGGAAAATATGCTCATGAAAAATAACATTGCGACTAATGGAAATTACATTCGTAGCTAAGTCTAAAACTTTATAGCCCTTGTACCCAGAAGGGTATCCTAAGAAAACACTAGACTGTGCTCGTGGTGTAAATTTTGTTCTATCCTTTTGCAAAGTACTAACATAACAAAGACAACCAAAAGATTTAAGAGCTGTATAATCCGGTTTCTTATGCATTAATTTTTCAAAAGGTGAAACATTATCAAGTAAAGGAATTGGTGTTCTATTTATGATGAAAGCAGCAGTAGTAATGCAATCACTACAATAGACAAGAGGAACATTTGATTGAAAAAGTAAAGCTCTAGCTACATTTAATAAGTGTTGATGTTTTCTTTCTACTACAGAATTTTGTTGTGGAGTGTAAGCACAAGAAAAAAAATGAAGCATGCCATGTTCTTTTATAAGATATTTGAAAGCTAATTCGGGAGCATAATTCAGTTCGAATTGCCTTTATCTTTGTATTAAATTGAGTTGCAATAAGCTTCATAAAAGCAGGAAAAACATGAGTAACTTCACTTTTATTTTTCAACATATAAATCCAAGTCATCTTGTACAATCATCAACTATTGTAAGAAAATACCTATATCCTTCTATAGACTCTACTGAAAAGGGACCCCATATATCTAGATGTAACATATCAAATGGTTTTTCAGAGACATGATTATGAAAAGGAAAAGATAGTCGTTTTTGTTTAGCTAATGGACACACTGAACAATGATCTAGACTCGAGACACTTGTTTTATTAATAGAAAGATTACCAGACATAAGCTGTAACTTGGCGTTTGAAGGATGCCTAAGGCGTTGATGCCAAAGAATTCCTTCATCCACTAAGGATCCAGAGACTTGATTATAGGAGACTTGATTGATGACAGGAGACTTAGCAGGTGTAGATAGGGAGTGTTCATTCAAGATGTAATGATTGTGAAAAAGGTTAGCACTCCCAATCATCCATCCCTGAGAAGACTCCTGTAAGAAACATGATGTAGGATAAAAATGAGCAGAGCATTGATTATCATGCAGCAAAGTCGAAACACTAATGAGATTAAAACGAAAAGATGGAACATAAAAAACGTTGTAAAGAATCAATGAATCAGACAAATGAATGGTGCCAGTTTGGTTAATATGGAGTCTAGTTCCATTAGGTAAAGCTAATGTGATGCCAGAGACTAAAGAAGTTTCCCTAAACGTAAAGAGATCATAACAAACATGACTAGTTGCCCCACTATCAATCATCCAAGCACCATTAGGCAAAACACTATGAAGAGAAGATAGAACATGGTGTTTATATGTGAGATTACTATTCTCATATCTAAGATTAGAAGAGATATTAAAGACTGTACCAGAAGACGATTGAGGAGCCATAACCCCTAATTCTGTAATAGATGCACGAGAAAAAGAAACTTTAGGCCCTGGAGTTTCTGAAACCTGAATGCGTGATAATTGATTGACCATCGGTTCTGTAACCTGAACTCGAGAGAGTTAACTGATCAGGTCTTGAGCTTGACTTTGAGTCAGCTGGCTCACATCCAAGTTAAAAGCATTAACAGGAGCATGAGGATAATACGACATGCTTCCATCAACTTGAACATTCGCAACTACCCTTGGCTGTGTTGTACCAGATCTTGGACCAAAATTCTGATTAGTAGATTGCCCTTGGTTATAGAATTGACCTTGATTATTCTGATTAGCCTGACCACGAGGCATAAAAGAAGGTCTCTGAGTATTCAGTCCTTGCCCTGAATTGTTCTGATTTGGATATTTGAAACCAGGTGGATAACCATGAACCTTGAAACATGTTTGAATCATGTGTCCCATCTTCCCACAATGAGTACACATTGGTCTATTACTCCTTGGTCTATAAGTATTGTAAGCTGCTACATACTCACATGGTTCCACCATATACGATCCATTTGCAGTATCACCTTCATAACTACCGGTCGTCTGAAATGCTACATTATCAGACTTTACAAGAGGCTTAAGAGAAACAGTACGTTGTCTTTCATCTTGAGTGACCATGTTGTATGCTTCCTCCATATTTGGTATCGGTTTCAGCATCAAGATGTGCCTTCTCGTCTGTTCATAACTCTCATTTAGCCCCATCAAGAATTTGGTTACTTTACTACGATCCTGTAGACGTTCCCAAAGAACAGCTGCATTACACTCTTAGCGACCACAAGTGCAAACATGAAGCTCTATCTAATTCTTATATTCTTCCCATAGCGTTACATACTCAGTGTAGTACGCACTGACATCTAAAGAACCTTGTTGAATACAAGTAAGTCTCTGTTCAATCTCGTAAACACGAGGTGCATCATCTTGCTTGAAACGAGACAAGAGATTATTCCAGATACCTTCAGCAGTCGAGATGTACAACAAACTAGCTCCAATCTTCTTCGACACTTAATTCATTAACCAAGTGGATACCATATCGTTGCAACGTGACCAAGAACCATGAATCGAATGATCTACTGGAGGTTTCTGAATTGAACCATCAACAAATCCCAATTTATTTCGAACATTCAAACCCATCTGTACTGATCTACGCCAATAATGAAAATCTGAACCCGAAACAAGTCGATCCGAAACCAATTGCAACCCAGCATGATCAGTACTATGAAGAAAATAGGGATTCTCATATAGATCCGTACCTGAATCACCCTGGTTTCGCAAATTTTGATTCACCGAAGTAGTCGGATTTGGATTTGATCCCATATTGATGAAGAATCGAATTGATTATAAGAGATTGTTCTGATTAAAAGCAAAATAAGAATCGGAAAAACAATTAGGTCAAAGAAAGAAGAACTCATAGAGAATCGTATGCGAACACGAATTGAAGAATCACTAATACGATGAAACAACAAAAATCAAAAACAAAAGAGATGATGGAAGAGATGATGTGAGTGAGAATAAGCTCAGCTGAAGAAGCGCTCATGATCGATGATGCTCTGATACCATATCAGGATTGAACAGAGGAAGAAGATGAGCTCGGACTCGAGCAAGAACAAGAGAGAGAGAGAGAAGATGAAACTGAGCTAGAGAGAGAAAAGTTAGTTATTCTCATTAAATCTGTAAATGTGTGATTACAACTGTTTATGTACAGGATTAGGATTAAGTAAAAGGAAGCTTAATCCTACATAAACTATACAATATATAAACCAGTTAATTAATCTCGGTTTACTATTCTAATATCTTCCAAGGAAAACTCAACATCCTCGTAAGTTGATGTATCATAGCAGGATCCATATGGATCTGTAAAGAAGATCAAGTGATTATGTTGTGCGATCATTTATTGTGTTTGGTTTGGGTCTACGTATAGGTAAACAATGCGGGAACGGGTATAACAAAGCCGACTACAGAATTTACAGCACAAGATTACTCGTTTCTGATGGCTACAAATCTTGAGTCAGCTTTTCATCTTTCACAGCTCGCACATCTGTTATTAAAAGCTTCTAGTTTAGGGAGTATCGTGTTCATGTCCTATGTTGCTGGAATTGTACATACAGGTTCATCCATCTATGGAGCAATATGTATATACTCAAACAATGAATGATGCATCACGTGCTGAGACTTAATTAACTAATATATGCGTATATATATAAATGCGTGTTTTAGGAGCTATGAATCAATTAGGAAGAAACTTAGCATGCGAGTGGGCAAGTGACAACATAAGGGTTAACTCTGTATGTCCATGGGTCATAGCAACTCCTTTAGCTAACGATGTAAAGATTTCCTTGATAAATAATATTATTACATGAATCTTTAACTTAAGCCAAATGATTATATATATATATATATATTTTAGACAAAACCAATTAAATTAGTTCAAAGTTGTTTTTAGTCAAGTCATCTAAAAATTGAAGACAAGTCAAACATTTTTTTTTTTTATAACTTATATTCACATTAATGGGCCTCCCACAAAAATGGGGTAGGCTTTGAGAAATTACAAAGTATCTAACAGTTACAAAAAGAGGCACATCGGAAAATCAATGCTGTTGCCGGAAAAGGGGATCGGAACTTGCTGATAACCGATGACAGAGGCTCAAACACTAATGCCAATGGGTGCAAGAACGACGGCTTTGCGTCGGGAACACCAGATAAAAACCTTGACGTAAGCAACCAAATTCCATCGCAGCTTCTTCTTCGGTGACCCTCCTGACCCGCTACCGATCTGCCGGCATGCTCAAGCCACCGATCAAAGGCTCCGCGAAGACAGGTCCCAACCTAGCAACCTGCTCACTCAGAACTAACACCCCTCTTCTTCCTACAGCGACCACCGCGACCCCAGGTAAAACTCCTTAGATCCGGTCACGTGGAGGCAAATCCGTGGCAGCTAACAGAGGATGGTGGCTCATTTCACCCTCCACAAACCAATACCCACGAAAGCCCAAGAGATATAACATCCTTGGCTAACCACCGCAACAAAGCAACATACCCTCCTGTCTCCCACCGACTTCCGCCGCGAACCGCAGCTTCGATTGGGTGAGTGAGCCCCGAAAGAAGCTCCACCGCAAACAAACGCGACTTGATCAGAAGCTTCTCGACCCACCAAAAAATGAAGCCACAGACGCATCGGGAAGGAGACACAACCACACCGTTGTCGCCGGAGAAGAAGACTTACCCACCACTGCCTTCTCCTTGCATTTTCAAGATCTCCATTAAGCGCTGCCCAACCTTACCTTTCAACGAACCAAACCCTACAACAAAGCCACGCCTCGGCTGGAGGAGAGAGGACCAGATCCGACGTAAGAGACACCAAAAAAAGCGATCCACGGAGTGCATAAGAAGCACCCCCGACTCTCACGACTCACCACAGACAAACAAGCCCACCGAAGAGAGCACCAGAGGAGCACGAAGTCGCCAACCCCGATCTGCCAGATCTATCCACAGATTTGTCACCGTCCTCAAGCAACTTCACCGTAGAAGCTCTAGCGACCACACCCCGACAAGACTTCGCTTCACGCGCCGATACCTTCACCGGAAACCACCTCTTAGAAGATCAAAGACCAGACCGAAGATGAAGGACAGCTAAGCGGTGGGAGGAGGGGACGGAGAAAGAAGGCTTAAAAAGAAAGAAAACTAAAAGGAGAAGCCCTCTCTGGCGTCGGAAAGGTAAACCGGAGAGGCAAACGATGAGCCCAGAAAAAGTTCTCTAGAGAGGAGGAGAGAGTTTCTAGAGAGAGAAGGAGGAGAGAGTTTCTAGATGATTATATATTATTACTTCTTAATTTTAATTTTAAGGGGAAAATCTCTCAGGGTCTTAGGGATGAAGAATTTAGAAAAGCAGTGCAGAGTAAGACACCAATGGGACGTGTAGGAAAAGCAAATGAAGTCTCATCGCTTGTGGCATTTCTTTGTCTTCCTGCAGCTTCTTATATAACAGGTCAAACCATTTGCGTTGATGGAGGTGCCACGGTCAATGGCTTCTCTTTTAAGCCTCAACACTAAACCTTTGATTGTTTGTTTTCGTTTGTAATTTCTTAAGTTGATTGAGTTTTTTTTTTTTTTTTGGGAACAGTTAGCAATAATTCAAAACTATTGTTATTAGTTTATTTAAGGTGAGGTCTGTGAACTTTCGTTGATGAAAGGTCGTCACTGGCTCAAAAGTCAAAACTAGGAATGGCAACAAATTCTAGATGGAGTCTTGGAGGCATGACCGCTCTTGTCACTGGTGGCTCTAAAGGCATCGGGTAAATCCCCGTTTTCATAGATTTATATGCTCTTTTAATTGTATTGTGATATTTAAATATTATGTTTGTGTGTGTTCGATGAATAGGGAAGCTGTGGTGGAGGAACTGTCGATGATGGGAGCAAGAGTCCACACATGTGCAAGAGACGAAACTCAGCTTCAAGAATGGTTACGTGAGTGGCAAGCAAAAGGGTTTCAGGTCACCACTTCTGTCTGCGACGTTTCTTCTCGTGAACAACGAGAGAAACTCAGAGACCGTTTCCACTCTCTTCCACAGAAAACTCGATATCCTTGTAAGTTTACATACATAAGCTTCTACCCCTCGTGCTATAGATCTACAAAAACCAGATCTTGTTGTGTCTATATATAGGTCAACAATGCGGGAACGTATATATCCAAGCCGACCACAGAGTATACAGCAGAAGAATATTCGTTTACAATGGCTACAAATCTCGATTCAGCTTTCCATCTCTCACAGCTCGCGCACCCTTTGTTGAAAGCCTCTGGCTCAGGGAGCATCCAGTGCCGGCTTAACTAGGTGGGCGGGCAGTGCGACCGCCCCGGATACATAAATTAAAGGAGCATATATGTATAAGAAAAGAGGCACACAAAAAAAACTTTGTAAGTTAAAGGGGCAAGAAAAAATTTGTAAGCTAGAAAAGGGTAAAAAAAAAAAAGTTATATGAACTAAAGAGAATAAAAAAAGTAATTAGTAAGTTTTTTTATAGGTTAAAGGACACTTTTTTTAGTTTGCCCAGGGCATGTAATATATTTAAGCCGGCACTAGGAGCATCGTCCACATATCCTCCGCTGCTGGAGTCGTGCATGTCAGTTTTGGATCCATCTATGGAGTAACCAAAGGTACTGTATATATATACTCTTCAAAACAAAGTCCCCTTGCGTTATGATTCTTATACAAGTATATATGTGTAAACACACTTTAGGAGCCATGAATCAGCTGGCTAGAAACTTAGCTTGCGAATGGGCGAGCGACAACATAAGGACTAACGCTGTTTGTCCCTGGTTAATCACAACTCCTTTGGTTAACGATGTAAGGCCAAAATAATTATTCTTAATACGATGAAAATAAAAAGATAACATATTATTACTATTAGTTTTAAGTTTTGACACTTTGAAAATCCCTCAGATTCTTAATGATGAAGAGATAAAAAAAGAAGTGGTGAGTAGGACACCAATGGGGCGTGTTGGAGAGACAAATGAAGTCTCATCGCTTGTGGCATTTCTTTGTCTTCCTGCAGCTTCCTATATAACTGGTCAAGTCATTTGCGTTGATGGAGGTTTCACTGTTAATGGCTTCTCCTATCAGCCACAGGCTCAATACACACGCATGTATGTCGTGGTCACTATGTAACCAATGTAATTTTGTTTCTAAAATGTTTGTGGTGGCAGAGGGGATTGGGACATTGGGTCCGTCTACTTTTTTGTATTTATGCTTGTGGTGAACGAGAGTTTCAATATCTGAAATACGCTATTTTAAAACATATTTTCTTTATTAACTTGAATCACATATTACACATGTATCAATGAGCATACAAATACAACCAACAAGTTAGTTTTAAAAAAAAATCTACTAAACTATGTCTCATCTAAAACTATATCCAGTTTCTCCTAATATAATTGTTTATATTTTGATCATATATTCAAGTATATGAATAAATATAGAAATTATAAAATGGAACAAAAATGATATTTTTATAATTAGTCAACATATTTAAAGCCACAATTAGTTATTAAATTAGATAAATATTGTATATTTTTTTCTATATCGAATTTCTATTTGTGGTTTTCCACTTTAATTTTTCGTATTCACTTCAAATTATTAGGGATTAATTATTAAAAGTAAGATAGTAGATAGAAAATGATATCATTCAATCTTATATAATAAGAGAAGGTTTTTCTAACTTTGTCTAACAATGTGACATTTAGCACTCTATATTTGTGACACATGTCATTCTCATTAATTTTAAATTTAACATTCTATTTTTTTTTACTTTATTTTATTTGTATCTTATATGGTGTATAGTTTGTTAAAAAAAAAATATAATTGTTGTATAGTTTGCTTTTTGAATTTCAACATTGCTACAAAAATAGCATCTAATATATTTCATAATGAAATCATACATCATAGAACCTAAAAAAAATACTAATCAACCCAACTAAAAAATATAAACAAATTGAAACCAAATAAAAGTAGAAAATGGTTTCATACTTTTAAAATAAAAACTGAAACCAAATTAACTTATGATAGACTAATTTAAAAATATAGAAGATTTTCAAATAAATATATACAAATCATATTATATTCAATATTCATATATAATGTATTAAAGACACAACTCAAATTTGTATTTAATAGTATTATGTAAGTTACAGTTTGACTGTCTTTAAAACATATGTACTAAAAAAAGTGGTATCAAACATAATTGTTTTATCTCCCCCAAGAAATAATAGAAAACAATAGTTTCAAAATTAATTTATTGTTAATTATACTATTTATTTTAAAATGATTAGAAATAGAAACAATTTATAGAAGAAAAAAATATGTATATTAAATATGACACACTTTTATTTTCATGAATTATTATAAAAAATTAGTTAGACTTAGAGTATAAGATATATGTTTTGTGATAACGTTTTAATAGATTATTTTCAAATTGACTTATCATATTAAAAATTATTTGTTGTTAACTATTACTTTTAGATATGAAAATAAAATTAATATATAGGACAACATAATTTATCTATCAAAGTAACGTATTACACTTTTTTCTTAGAATAGTTATCAGTTTTTCTCCAAAAAAAACTATAAATAAATTAATTTATCATAATAATTTAACAAACATACAAAAATTAATTAACTTTGCTGTAACTAATTGTCCTATTACTATAAAATGGTTTTATACATTTGAAAGTAAAAACTGAAACCAAATTAATTTATGATAGACTAATTTAATATAAAAGATTTTCTAATATATAAAAACCTCACATTATATTCATTAATCATATATATTTTATTAAAGACACAACTCAAATTTGTATTTAATAGTAATTTATAAGTTATATTTTGATAGTGTTTAAATTATATTTACTAAAAAAAACATAATGGTATCATAACATAATTGCTTTATCGCCCAATGATATAACAGAAAACAATAATTTCAAAATTTAATTTATTGTTAATCATACTATTTATATTAAAATGATTAGAAGTAGAGACAATATATAGAAAATAAAAATATATTAAATTTCACACACTTTTATTTTCATGAATTTTTATAAAAACTGGTTAAACTTATAGTATAAGATATTTTTTTGTGATATTGTTTTAATAAATTATTTTAAAATTGACTTATCATATATAAAACTATTTTTTGTTAACTATTACTTTTAGATGATACAATAAAATTAATATATAGGACAACATAAAATTATCTATCAAAAAAATTAGGTAAGATCATACACTTTTCTTTCTACACTACTCATCAGTTTTTTATTTTCCAAAAAAGAAAAAATAGAAAAAAAATATAATGTATCTTAATTATTTAACAAAAATCTATATATATAAAGTTACCTTTCCTCACTCCTCATGCTGCCACATCAGCAACTCATTCTTTTTATTTGGGCCTAATCCTAAACACTAATCCACTATGTAGCTTCTAATCCATTCATTCATAACACTTTAAAAGCTCATATTAAACCCAAATGTTTTAAATAAATGAATATTTTAAAATAGTAAAAATAATACTATTGATTTATTTTAGTAATAATATTATTATTCAAATTTTAACCAAAAATGATCATATTCCAAAATTTATAATGAGTTACTAAGTTTTAGAATATAAGTAAGATTTAAATACATGTGGAGTAAAAAACAATTTATGTAATTGTATTTATCAAATTCTAAACATAAAAATAAAATTGAAGTGAAATATTAGTTTCTAAGAAACAATTTCACTTATAGAAAAATAAAAGATTAATAATTTAACTCAACTTAAAAGTTTTGATCTAAAACAAAGATATTGTAAGAGTCACAATTTTTTTTGGGAAAAACTATGAAAAAGAATCTTGAAAAATTAATCCATCTAAAAAAACACAAAATCAATGGTCACAATATATAGAGAAAATGATATGTAAGTCGTTATTAAAAAGTGACATGTATAGTATATCTCAGAATGCATATTATCAACCGGAGCTAAAATTCTATAACATGATAAATTAAAAAATATATAAAACATGCTTGAGATTTTATCAATTTATGATCAAATGCTTTTAACTAAAAACATTGCCAGAAATAACATATTACTAAAGTACACCATGTTTTTTTTAAAGACAAAGCTGAGGTTACATCACAAAATTAACATATGAAAATAACATATGAAGGGTTTTAGACATATATGTAACTTGGATTAGTGAATGGATGTCGGGTTTAATCATTTCACCATTTACGCATTCTTGACTTGGTCGGAAATTCTATTATGACAGCCGATGCACTTGGATAACTCCGTTGTAGTGACATAATAGTAAAAGTATTCATCAAACTTTGTATATTTGCATTTAATGTGGGATATCGATATATTTAAATGATTTCTATAATTAGGTCAATGATCGACCTTCGGTGTTAGAAATTTTAAAATGATGTTTTCATTGGATATAAATATGAAATGTACTCTTCGAGGGAGATTCTTTAAATCATTTTTTGTTACTACGTTATATATTATTGATTTACCAGAAAAACATTACTGCGACACTAGACAATATATATATATATATATATATATATATATATATTAGTAAATAAGTATGACTTTTATTTGGATTTATCTTTTAAACTTTAAATGACTAATTATATTTATATTCAATGATTTTTATTCCTAAAAAATTTAAACTAAAATCCCTCGCAAATAAATATAACAAATAAACATTATCTTCAATAATATATATGATGTATGCTACTTAGTAAAATAAGTTTAGTGTTTATATAGATTTATACTCAAAAATTTCAATAAATATATTTGAGCTCAAAAATTTATATTGATAAAAATATTTTAAATTAAAATCCTGCGCGTGCGCGGGTTTAAATTCTAGTACCATATATAATTGACATTGCTATAAGTAATAGTCTTATTACTATAGTAACATACTGTTTAAATAATTTTAACAATACATTGTAATCAAAAATATTTAATAATATTTACTTTAACTTTCCTCTTTTTTCATGACCTTCTATGAAACACTATATAACATATATAAATTATAAATTGTAGTTGCACCGTAGTATTATGAATATTATTTTTTTAAGACATATATTAACAATTACATTTGTACATTTCATATATAATTGAATAAAAACTTCATTTTATATTTTAAATTAATAATGCATACATAAACCACGCGATACTTTCTAGTAATAATATATGTACAAAGTGTAATGTAGCCAATTGTATAGTTTATCAGCAATTACAAAATTTTACATATTTAATGATAAAATTTATGTACATTTAAAGAAGATTTCATATAAAACTTCTTAAAGACAAGATAGACTGGATTAACTTGGTGAAAAGCTCCACTATCAAACAACGATGATGATGCTTCAGGTTTAGACAATTCTAAAGACTGGACATTGTTTGGTAGTGTACGACATGCTATAGAATGGCGCTTTGTTGCATTGACTGATGTTGTTGGCAATAACCAAAACGGTCCTTGTATGGTTTTGTCATATGCTGATGCAAGTGTTGTTCATGCTTCTTAGTTTACTCGAGAGACTAATGGCTTAAGTAAGCGGCTCGACTAATGGCTTAAGTAAGCGGCACGGCGATGGAGCCAAATAAAGCCATGAATACGAGCTTATCTCCTCGATGCCACATCCCAAACACGAGATTTGGTTTTGTAACTCCACCATTCCTAAGTCGGCGAATTTGTGGAAACCATATCCCTTAAAAACCTAGAGTCTTGAAGACATTGATTGTTGTTATCGATATAACAACGTTTTGTGGATTCCATGGTCATTTTGTTATATAGACTCTTAGAGAGGAGAGATGGATCTTTGTTAAACTAACAGCTCAGCGGTTGTTACATATATATCATATGTTTCTTGCATAACAAGAAACTAGAACAATATCAACAACAAAACTGAAAAATCAAGAAATTCTCGGATAAGAGTTATCGTGAAAATAGAGAAATCAACTGGGATTGTCCTAAAAAAGCATTCTACAGATTGGCATGAAAGCCAATATTTTTGTACATGTGAAAGGGAAAAAACTCTAAAATCCTCACCATTTTCTTTACACCATTCTCTGCCTTTTTTTTCCACTCATTCATCAGCCTAAGGGGGATGTTTTGGGGTTCTATGTATAGTAGTAAAAACGGTAAGAAACTACACAATGTACAGATTTTGCGGAGAGCAGAACAAAGCTCTCTTTTATAATTTCTCCGCAGATTTTTTGGTTTAGATCTTACCTAATTCTCAGAACGTTATGGCAGAGCCATCCACCCTAGTTAAGCTGTACAACACTCGGCCTTACGCCACCAGAGGCTGAGTTGATGACTGCAAAGCCATCCTCCTCTCTGCATATGAGAAAAACCACTTAAGAGACATTGAAATGCAATAGAAATGCCTATACTGTCTCTAGCTCAAATACTTGTGGGGGGGGTTCTGTGAGGCAACTCTATCTAATGGTTGAAGGGAAAGAACATATTGTACATACCTCCAGCAGCAACGAGTTTTTCAACACGAGCAACGATATGCTTCCCGTAAGTGTATTTCTTTAAAGCATTAAGATGCACTTTGATACGAGTAAGAATCAGTTCACGCTGTTGGTCATCGCATGTCTCCAGGACTTTTTGGACTACATAGTTTGCAAACTGATCCTTCATCATCGCCTATATAATACACAAGAAGAAACTTATGAGCTTATTAGTTTCTTTTCTCCCCGGACCATCATCTGAAAGTATATGTTTGACAAACCTGAAGAGGCTCGTTCTCATCAGTTGTGCCCAGCATCTCATTCACCAGCAGTTCCCGTTCCTCAGGACCTCCAAAAGTCAAACATTTCTCAACAACGTTTGATGCAAACTTCTGCTGGCTCATCTGAACAATCTTCCCCGCTAACTCTTTGATTATCACAGTGCGCTCATCAGGCTTTCCGTGCTCCAATACATGCTGTCCACAAAACGAGTACCAGTTTTGAGCAACCAATTAAAAAACAAACAAGAGTTGCAGTAAAACTCATGTCTTTTACAAACCTGAACAACATAGTTTCCATACTGATCTTGGGCCAGCATGCTAACAGTGGACAGGATCTCTTCCATAACCTTACTCTGTGTATCAGGGTCATGGCAGTGTTCCAATACTCTCTGCAACAGGAGATGAAAAAGAGTTTTAAGTAGAAGCATAAGGCAAGAAAGGTGTCATCTTTCTCATTCACAAAGAACAAGAACCTGAATAACACGGCACCCGTATGGGTGAGTTGAGAGGGTCACAACATGACCAAAGAAAGTCGAAATAATGAACTCGATGTTTTCTTCAGGTACACATTCGATACACTTTTGGACTACATGGTTACCATTCTGATCGCGTACACATCGCATCACATGTCCATCCAGTTCTTTCACCATTATAATTTTCTGGTCTAGATCAACAACCTCAATTGCCTAAAAGGTAAAAAGACACAATGAAACTCTCAACTTTTCTCGAAAATGGAAGATAGACTTATAGAGAACAGTCAAACAGGTGAGAACCAGACTTTACCTTCTGGATGACACGACAACCATACATCTGTAAGCTAAGAGGCAAAACATTGTTAATGAGTTTCTCTGCCAATTCTCTCCTCTGTGGCGGGAGACCATGCTCAAAGAACTGTAGGAAGTTAAGCAAAAGTCAGAACCCTCTCATGTTATACATTTTCTTAACTCCAAAAAGAAACTAAAGAGGAAGACTAAATAAATCTACCTTCTGAACTACATAGTTGCCAAAAACGTCAGTCATCAGGGCAAGAGCTTGAGGCATGATCTCTTCATAAACCATGGTTTTCTCATCAATTGTTGCTGTCTCGAGTTTCTGCTGAATAAACCGACTTCCATATTGATCCGAACTGGTCATACAAATCCCCGTGTTAGCTTGGGAAAAATGTACAAAAGAGAAAAGGTAAAAGACTTTCAAGGAAATACCTGAACTCTACAACATGGCCAGCTATTTCAGAAAGTTCAAATCCTCTAGCTTTGTTATTTTTGAACTCTTCAAGCATTGAAGATCCAAATCCTTCATCCAAACCAGCATCCATTTGCCAAGAACCCATTACACCTCCCGAAAAGTTTCTTGTTGCAGAGGGATAACGCATATTAACTTCACCTCGTCTCATAGGGCTATAAGGTGACATAAGAGAATTCGGCATACCATGATGAGCCAATGGGCTGCCAGGATATGACATATTAGACCCAAACGTTGGACTCCCAAAATAGCTATGACTGTTAGGGCTCCCTGATTTGTAAGGAACACCATACTGTGATTTCTGAGCTCCGAGATAAGCCCTCTGGAGTTCAAGCATATTCATGTATGAATTACCCATAAAGCTCCTATCCATTGAAGGGTCATTAAGAAGATCAAACGAATCAGCATTATCAGAGAACCTCCCGTACTGATGATACATTGGATCTGCCATATGTGACTGAAGACCAGCATTTCCTCCCATCATTCGATTACCAACCCTGCCAATATTTCGTGGTTCAGAGAGGTTTTGACCAGAAGAAACAAAACCTCCACCATGAAGTCTGGAGTCCATTCCAGAAAATCCGAAAGCAGATGCCGCAGAAGCATTTTCATACATTGGAGAATAGTTATTAGTTCCAAGTTGGCCAGCCATCATAGACGCTACAGCAGGATTTAATGCGTAGTTGTTGAGACCATAGTTTTGGTTATCAAGATGCTGGTAATGATTAGCTAGTCCAACTCCATTATAGGCAGATCCTTGTGACCCTCTCATTTGTAAATTCCTCAAAGAAGCAGTTCCCTTATGAGCTTGATCAGCTTTGTGTTGGAAGCCATGTTGATTGACTTCATTATGCCCATCTTGCATTCCAAACATATAGTTCCTGACCTTTTCAACATCTTTCTCAGCTTGACTCCTTTCATCTAACCCACCAGTACCTGACAGACTCATACCAGATAAAGCAGCGGCGAGATCTGAAGACTCTTTGAGACCACCGTTAAACGGGCTTTGGTTACTTGTGTTCCTCTTGTCATTTGAACTCACTCTTCCACTGCCAATGGGAGTGAGGCAAGGACTAGGCACCCTAGCAACGGCCTGTGGATCTGGTGTTCCATTTCTAGACAAAGGCGAACCCAGAACAGCTGCATAGCTGTATGGAGATGGTGCACCAATGCCTTGTGATGCGGATGGAGACAGGTTATTTGTGGAGTCAACATTTTCATCAAATGTGTTACGACTTGCAGGTCTTGAGGGCTGCTGTCCAACAGGATGCCCATGCCCCATATCCGCCTGCACAAAAGCCATCCACCAAGTTTATATAAGCAAGAATATTCAGGTGAACTATAAACAAAACATACTAACCATTAGAAAAGAAGTTTCACCAACCTGAAAGATATCAGCAAAACTCTTCTGCTTGCCTCCAAGCCCCAAACCAGGCAAACCAATCAATCCATTAACATCCCACTCAGAAGAGGAAGCACTAGTCTTCTCAGGCTCAAACTCACGCTGCTGTTTCATCTGATCAAAACCAGGTGGGTTAGAGAACAAAGATCGACTCTCATTCACTTTTATCCTATCCCCAACACCACCTAACACGTTGCTACTCCCTTTAAGCCTCTGAGCAACCCTCAAATCCTCCCTAGACATCAAAGGCGGTGGCAACCTCGGATTCAACTTCATATTAGCATAGTAATAAGACAAGTAAGCCGGATCTTTCCTTAACTCCTCATCATCACAACCAAACCCATTACCCTTATTGCCTCCACCAAACTCCAAAAAAGGAGCCCCACCTCCGCCGCCGCCGCTAAAAAATCCTCCAGCCGCACTAACAGAACCATCCACAGTCGGTGGAGCAGAGCCACTTCTATACAAGTTAAGCTCTCTCTCAATCTCATCAGCTTCTTCTTGCCTTCGCTGCTGCTCACCAAGCAATACACCAATCTCTTTCTCATAATCATCCCCAAAAGATGAATCTTCGTTACCTCTATGCATCGGTCTTCTCCCTAGTTCCGGTATCATCATCACCTAAACAACAAGAAACCCCCCCAAAATCAATTACGCTAACAACAACAAAAAAATCCTAAAGATCAAACCTTTATACCCCAAAATTCTCTATAGAAACTAACCCAAAGATTAAAACTTTAAGCAGTACTCAAATCCATGTGTTAAACTAAAAAGAACCCTAACACAATGATCAGATGAGAAATATAAAATTTTGGGTTTTATAGAGTTAGCGGATAAAAAAATTCGACGGCGATGTAAAGAACCCTTAGGGTTTTTGTGAAATTAAAATTAAAAAAAAAAAAATACTGAATCATTATTAGGGTTGTTGATCTCATCTGACCTAGCAATTGCATAAGTGAATTATATTAAAAAAAAAAACATTGATTAGAAAAATTTTAAAACAGACTAAACTTAATGTGTTCCAGAGAAGAGCTGAGGAATCTCAAACTCACACGTTTGAAGCTGTTTCGAGATCTTTTTGTGTTTCAGTTTTGGGTTTAAGGACACAGCTTTAAGAGAAAGTACATAACAACACTTCAAATATATGATTTTAAAAAGATATATTTATACAGATCTTTTACTTAGTTTCTTCACAAATTTAGGATTAGGAAATTTACATATTTAGCATGACAAGATATATACATAAATGTTAACATTCTTTATAATAATAAAAAAAAAATATAGTCAAATTTGTAATCTCAACGATCTCCTTTTTTTATTTTAACAATTCGATTAAAAACTATAACCAAAAAGTCTTTTTTTTTCCTTTAATTTCGGAATTTATAAGAATTAGTATATATTAAAAGAAAAATAACAGGTCTACAGCTGTTATATTTTTCTGACTATATAATTAATAGAATCATACTATTTCTGTTTTTTTTTTCCTGTTTTTGATTTGATTCATATTGATTCACCCAAAACAGAAATATATAAAAAGTTGTATTCTCTGAAAACAAAAATCCACTGGATTTGCATGTTCTCTCTGTAAATAATAATAGTTCGTTATAAATGCTGTATTAGAAATAAAAACCAAATCTCAAAAGGTAAACATTGTGAGTTTTCAGAAAATGGAAATAATAATATATTCTTTCTTTAAATAAATAAAAATCTTTGTTACCAACTACACTACCTTTCAAACTTTTATGTATTTATTTCCTAAAATGGAGATTAAATTTTTTGGTCCCCTTAGTCAAAATGAACCTCTCCCTTTAAATGTATCATTTAATGGCACAATTTATAACTAAGCGTAAGATGAGTAAAGTAGTCTACAACGGTTAAGAATGAGAGTAATGCGATTAAATTAAGAAAGGTATCTTTGGTCTTCGATCGTGCTCGGTCATGATTGTTCTCCGAAGTCCACGAGTCGGCGTGCGAATCGGTGTTTGGTCTAAGACGGCCGTAATATGAAAGAATTGTTAGAACAGTTTAACTTGATTTTATAAATGGGCTTTTTATTTTAAAAGTTTTTTATACTCTGTTTGTGATTTTGGCTACATATAAAGCCCAATGAAGTAAGCCTTTATAACTCCAACACATCCGTTTGCTTTCCATATGGGTTATTCATGGTTTTTGGAAGACACCAATATTTAGGTTTATATGATAGATCCGCATTATTACGCGGGTAAAAATTAGAAAAAATTATTGAGAATAATTAAATAATAATATACTTGGTTTTAGATTTTATCTTGTAACAGTTGAATATTAAGTATGAATCTCTCATATTTCATTTTAATACTTTCTCATTTCAATTATATAAGAAGTTTCAGGCTTTTTTGCTCTATTTTATAATATTTTCTCAAATTTCTATATACAATTTTTATTAATATCACAATTTATAACTATTTGAACTATGCAATATATTTTCTATTAGTTGAAGTTTTATAAATGACATAATATTTATTGTTTATTAATTTTTGTGCTTTTACCCAATAACTCTTATAGTACAGGGAGTACCATTTAAATATCTATATCATCCTAATAAACCATATTTTAAGTTTAATTACACTTTTCTTCTTAATGCATAGAACTAAATATTTTATACCAAACACAATTAATACATCATATCGAATCTATATCTTAGTAAGAATTAAAAATACAAACACAAATTAACAAAATATAATTTACAAAAAAAACTGACTCAACATTATTTAAGATATATTTGTTATGTTGCTATCTTATAAGTAATAATTTTACCTCATGTCATAATCAATTTTAAATGAGTATAATTTATAAAAGAGAAACATATATAAAGATATAGAGACATTATCATCAAATAACTGAAGATTCATTCCTATAAATTATAATTTATTTTGAGTTATCTTATGTTTTAACATATGCACTACAAAAATACTAATATTTTTAAATCATTTTTTTTAAATTATACATATTAATATTTGAAAACTTTTTAATCTAAAATAAATTTCATCGTTAGACATTCAGTTTAGTAACTATATTTAACTATTTATTTCATCGTGAAACCATAATTCACTTCTTCATGGATTAGAGTTAAAAATTTAATAGCAAAAATAATATGAGCATCATATGAGATAATATGTATATTGGTTAGTATTTTAAATTTAACAATAAAAAAAATTCAGTAAAAAACCAGTTAACATCCACAATATTTTGGAAATCCAAAAATATCTTAAATATTATTTTTCTATATGTCATAATTTCATAAGTAATACTTTTGTCAATTTTCATCAATTAACCAATAATTTATTCTTACAAACTCATTTTTTCTATTTTTTTCGGTTTCTCATATTACTACATGCATTAAAATCTTTAAGATCAAACATGTTAAATTATACTAATATGAAATTTTTTTCTTTTTAAGTTCATTTTCTTTCAAGGTTTTGTGTACTTTCTTACAATAAAAATTTATATTTCAACGATAAATATAATTTATATCCAACTAAAATATGTTAAATAACTTGTGTTATTATTTTTAACTTTGTTATTCATTCTTTATTGATTATATACATGCTTAATAAATTAAGTTTTTGCTTACACATGTCAAATTTTATCGAGAACACACGTATAATATAATTAGCATACAATGGAAAATTTATTGATTTTGTTAGTTTTTCTTTTGGATTTAGAGAAATATTTTTTAAAAAATATAAACATGTAAAATCCTGTAAATATAATTAGTTGTTCTACTATGTTTATTTTAAAAAAAAAAAAAATTGACACGTGTCAATATCTAATCAATATATTTGACACGTGTCACGATCTTGTTAATGAGTAACTTTGACATCAAGCTTTATATAATAAGATACGATCACAGAATAATAAACTTAAAAGAAAAAAAATCAAATCAAGCGTTATGATAATGTTAACCTCAAACAATCTGAACACTTGAAGAGAAAATTTGTTTTTGGTGATAATATAATATATACCTATTACTATTTTGTAGATAGGGGTTTTCATTAATTCTTTCCTGATAACTATGTGTTGATCAATGTTGATATACTAAAGATGTTAAAAGAACATTTAAAACACACAAAAAGCCAATAATATGAAACATTATAAGAAAATATATTTTTAAATATAACCGGGAAATATTGAAATTCAAACAAAGCTCTAGAACATGTGGATATCATAGTAAAGTAGTTCATTCATTCAAAAACAAAGTAGTGATCATCTTTCTCATGATCAATTTCTCGTAAAATAAATAATTTCCAAATAAAGTAATGAGATTTTACTTAAAAACTCAAAAAATAGATTTACATAAGCAAAGTAAAGTAATTCATCCATTCAAAAGCAAAAAGGTATGTAGTTATAACTAGAAAATGTTATTGGATACAAATAGAAATTCTGGAGAATGTAACAGTAAAGGAGAAGGGTTGAAGTTGGTAAACCTACAAGGCTACAACTAACGACCAACATTATTATGTTCTTTCTTACTTTCTTTACTTTTGTTAAAACCATGATTTCGATTCCTCATCATTTACCAATAGCACTTTAGCCTCACATAATATTATCTCTAGTTTATTAGAAACTTTGTGCTGAACTTGTATTTTAAATTTCGAATGGGTAAGTAAATTAGCACACACAGTCATGAGACGTGACAAAAAGCCAGAAATGATTTCATAGGCTTTATCTCAAAGTATAATTTGAAAAAAAAAAAAATCAAAACTTGCTAAGAATTCAGTGTCTTGTTTTTTTTTTTTTTTTTGGCTTATCGATTATTTTTTTCATCACTAAAATGACAACAATCTATTTCACATCATCTTGTCACAAACTATGTACAAGTAATTCATTTGAAGTAATCAATTTTGAGCATCGTGTCCGAAATTAATTAGCGAATCTTTTTTTATTATTTTAATCAACGAGATATTTAGTGAATCATATACGGCATAGTTTTTTTTACTCTTTGCTTTTTTCTTTTTTTGCCTGCTATGTGCAAGACACGAATCCTAACTTACATGGCAAACATTCCTGATTAAGTTCGATGATTTTCGTATAGTCAAATGATAAAAGGGAATGAAGTGAGTTATCTCACCAAATGAGATGCAACATCTTAATTCTAAAGTTACCAAATATCTAGAAAAAAGGAGATAAGACAGTTAAACAGTAAATTTGCCAAGTGAAGCTGAATCCAACGATCGTTGTCTTATGTTGCTTGAAAGGAATGGATTAATCGGGTGAAGTGTCAAAAAGAGAGAGAGAGAGTCTTCCAAGTGACTGTGAAGATCCTTAAGCTTAGATTCACTCAATAGTCTCTTTTTGTTGGAACATATGTTTTCAAACAACCAACGTACATGTCGCAGTCTATATAATGCTTGTTTTACTATAATAAATTACTTACTTGCTAATTACTTTTACAAATATGGTATCACCGCATATAAGAAAAATAAAATCTCTTTCCAAATTTTATATCCGAAAAACAAAAAGTAAAAATTGTCAATTTGGAAATTTTGTCCAAGTATTTTTAATATTTATATTTTAAACCTTTTTGAAAAGAAGGTAAGGAGTGGCCTGAGTTTTTTTTTACATTAATCTCCGTATTTCACTCGCTGATTTTTCTAATAGGTTTACAACATCTTTAATATCATAAAATATGAATATTTTAGTCAACTTATTAATTTTCTTAATAAATATGCATTCTTGATGTCTTTTAATTAAACATCACTTGTTTAGAAACATGCGTAAGTTTTTTAGTTTGTTGTCTCGATTATGTGTTCGTAACTAATATTTTAAGTAAATTAATCATTTTTATTGGTACAAAAGATTGTATGTAGAGCTATAATCATCATAGTTAAAGTACACAATTAGTTAACTTCGAATTCACTCGGATTGTCCAACAATTGGACCAACTATAACATCAATACTAAATGATCTTATTCATCACTTATCCATATATATACTTTATACTCTATTTTTCTTCTTTAAATTTTGTTACCAACCATTAACCCTACCATTTGCCTCTCTCCCTTATATATGCTCAACAATGTCCCTCTATTCACATACACCAACTTGAGAGCTTGACCAGAAAAAAATATATCAAACAGAAAACTATTGATTATATACATTTATGAAAAAAAATTTCGTTCAATATTCAAACAAATACATGGCTACGTGTGTTTTGCATTATCTTCTTGTGGCATTTCTGATTGCCATTAGTTACAACATCGATGCAGCATCTGCAGGAATCACGCGGCACTACCAGTTCGATGTAATTATAAATTAGTCTCAATATATATGAGACTAAATATGTACTTACTAAATATTCTCTGTTTTTCTGTTTGATACAATTTATAATTTTGTTCTCCGACAGATTCAACTTAAAAACATCACAAGATTGTGCAAGACAAAAACAATCGTGACGGTCAATGGAAAATTTCCAGGGCCTAAGGTTACTGCAAGAGAAGGAGACAATCTACAGATCAAAGTTGTTAATCATGTATCTAACAACATCTCTATCCACTGGTAAACTACGTACTATTTACTTTGTAGTGATATTACAATTTCAACTCTAATTTAATTTCATTGATTTAATAGTTTTAATGTATATATGTAGGCATGGGATCCGGCAGCTAAGGAGCGGATGGGCGGATGGACCATCATATGTGACACAATGTCCAATTCAGACCGGACAAAGTTATGTTTACAACTTCACGGTGACCGGACAAAGAGGAACCTTGTGGTGGCATGCACATATTCAATGGATGAGAGGCACCGTGCACGGACCCTTGATCATTCTCCCTAAACTCCATCAGTCTTACCCGTTTCCCAAACCCTACAAACAAGTCCCTATAATCTTTGGTAATATATTTTTGGGCCATCATTGTTTAATTGTTTTTAAGTGTGTTTTAGATAATAGTTTACGGTTTTTTAGATTTTGGATTTTAGTTTTTAGTTTTTGCAAAAAGAAAAAAGAGAAAATATCTAAAAAAAGTGAGAAACACAACTATTTGGTTTTTAGATTCTGAGTGAAAGTTGGTGAAAAACTCCAAAAATCAGATTCCCTTTTGTTTTTTTAAGACTACTTTCACAAAAAAAACTTGATTAGGTAAAATATGAGTTTTTGAAAAAACTAAATCCAGAATCTTGTTCTAAAAACCGAAAACAATCAAAGCTTTAGGTCTTGAATGACACCTGATTTTTCATCAGTTTTTAGTTTTAGATTCTGCAAAATCTACTTTTGAAGCAATTCAGGATTATGAAAAAATAGATTTCCTAAAATTTAGAAAAACCAGATTTTGGTGGATTTTACAAATTTCTTTAAAAAATCTAAAAACCACATTTTGTGGGTTTTTAGCGTGACACTTTTTTTTCTTCTAAAAACCACATCATTGTATTTTTTATTTTTAATAAAAATTTATAATTATTATTTTACTATTTTTAAAATAATTATTATACATAAAAACCAAAAACTAATCAAGTTACCATTCAAGATTTTGCAAAAACTAAAATCTACACCAAAAATCAAAAACTAAAATCCAAAAACTAAAAACTAAAATCTAAAAACCATCTAAAAACCAATAGTCATTCATGGCCTTAATCTTTTAAGAAATATATGATAGATTAAGAATATTGAACAATTGATTTAATTTTTTTTTTTTTTTTTTTTAACTTGTCTATAGGTGAATGGTTTAATGCTGATCCTCAAGCAGTGCTACAACAAGCTCTTCAGACGGGTGGAGGTCCTAATGCCTCTGATGCTCATACTTTTAATGGACTTCCCGGCCCATTAT
>NC_025689.1:13243491-13265898 GCF_000633955.1 Camelina sativa
CATACAAACTGATGGTGAAACCTGGAAAGACGTATCTACTACGACTGATTAATGCTGCACTCAATGACGAACTCTTCTTTACCATAGCCAATCATACCTTGACGGTTGTTGAAGCTGATGCTAGCTACGTTAAACCATTCCAAACCAACATCGTGCTTCTTGGTCCGGGCCAGACCACCAACGTACTACTCAAAACGAAACCTAGTTATCCAAATGCTACCTTCTACATGTTGGCAAGACCATACTTCACGGGCCAAGGAACAATTGACAATACAACCGTTGCGGGGATTCTCCAATACGAGCATCATTCCAACTCTTCTAAGAACCTTTCTATCATTAAACCATCTCTCCCTCCCATCAATAGTACAAGCTACGCCGCAAATTTCACAAAAATGTTTAGAAGTTTGGCGAGTTCTACATTTCCGGCTAACGTGCCAAAAAGCGTGGACAAGAAGTATTTCTTTACCGTCGGTTTAGGAACCAACCCTTGTCCTAAAAACCAAACATGCCAAGGACCAACGAATACGACGAAATTCGCAGCATCTATCAACAACGTGTCTTTCATCTTACCAAACAAGACTTCCCTACTACAATCATACTTCACAGGCAAGTCTAAGAGTGTTTTCATGACTGATTTCCCAAGTGCCCCTATTTTCCCATTTAATTACACGGGTACTCCACCAAACAACACAATGGTCTCAAGAGGGACCAAAGTTGTGGTTTTGAAGTACAACACAACTGTTGAATTGGTGTTACAGGGAGCATCTTGGGTATTGAGGCCCACCCTATCCATCTTCATGGCTTCAACTTTTATGTGGTGGGTCAAGGCTTCGGCAATTTTAATCCTGCCAGTGATCCAAAACAGTACAACCTAGTCGATCCCGTCGAACGAAACACCATCAATGTTCCTTCCGGTGGTTGGGTCGCCATCCGCTTCCTTGCCGATAATCCCGGTAAAAATTTATGAATATATATATTTTTGTTAATAACATGTATTATATGCTTTTGAATTTAGTTGGTAACACAAGGAAAAGAATAATTTTGAAATTTGATGTTAATTGCATCCTCAAATTGTGTATTTTATTATGGTGATAGGTGTGTGGTTGATGCATTGCCACATCGACATACATTTGAGTTGGGGTCTGACCATGGCTTGGGAGGTTTTGGACGGTGACCTTCCAAATCAGAAGCTCCTTCCTCCACCCTCAGATTTACCTAAATGTTGACCCTGACCGATCCAATGCCACATCACCTTTTTCTCCCCTCTCTTTAATGATATATTCCCTCAAAAGCAAAATTTGTGTTTTTCTTTTTTCATTATTTTCCTTCTTTAGTATTTTTGTGTGTTTCAATTGTTATCACCTGAGAGAGTTCTGAGTATATTTTATTTTTGTTTCCCCCTTTTTTCTTGTAAGAAGAGTGAGTGACCTGAAGAAGAACAATGGTCGCGGTAATAATTTCTATGTACGATATTTTGACGCAAATTAAATAATTTTTAAGTTTAGTATCAACAAAAAAGGCATTAGCACAAATCTGCAATGCTCGTGATCTATTTTTTTTTAATTAAACGTAACGTTTTTGTCTATGATAATGACAAAAGATGGATGGAGTCGTTGAAAAACTTTTCATTGGATTCTCACTATAATATTATTCCAAACTTTTCCCCTTAATAAAGTGAAAAGATAGATTTCATTTCATGGGAATAATGCCGACTAGTTTCTTAAGTAGATACATAACTGTTAATTTATACATAATATAGTAATTTATCCTAAGTTTGTACATAATATAATTTAGAGATACGTTTATTGATATTAACGAGTTTTTCATTTGCCAAGAGGGAATCTTTCTTCCATCATAGAGACAAAAACTCAGAAAGCAAACAGAAAAAATACTGCCACCAAATACTGCCATAAAATGCAAAAAGGAATATAATAATATTAATTAAAAAAAGCTAAGAAAAAAACAAAATTCGAGTAGAGTTCCAGACATTATTGGTGTTTGCAAGATCTACAGCATCATATGCCATTATTTTGATAATATTCTTATCATCATTATCATATTGACATTAACTTGACTCCATTATCATCTCGTAATCAAGAATAAGTTAAAAGAAAAGCTTCAGATCTTTGACTAGATGATATGAATCATGATTCCATTTTAAAAATGATTAAGATATTAAATACAAGCTAGGAGTATTATTTATCAAAAATAAAAAACATTAGATTGGAGAGATTAAGTTTGTTAAATTTTTTCAATGCTTTCTCAAGAGACCTTGAAAATGACTAAAAATCCTAACAAAAACACTGTATTTCATGAAATATACACTAATCCTCCAGATATTATATTTCAATATTTTGAATCTAAACAAAAACATTAATAATTCTTATCATAATGTAAATACTTGCTTCAATGATACATATACACACATGTCTATGATTGTGTGTATATATGTAGCATATGCAAGTCATATCATTGAAAATAGAGCATATAAACCCTAATTTTTAAACAAAATCTCTTCTTACAATGTACTTGTATGGAAACCCTTAATAATATCAAACTGATCTAATTACAAGGAGAAAAAAAGAAAAAAAAAAAGAAGAAGAAGATCTAATTAAGAATCTCCATGTTTGTGCCAACAAACAAGCATAGCCACACACCTTCTCATAATGTAAAACCTTGCCTTCTGTTCTTTAGCCAAGCTGCTATATTTCTGAGTGATAGAGGAGGATGATGAAGAAGAAGATCTTCTCTCTTTTCTTGAGAAGCTTCTTGAGATTGAAGAGGAAGAAGAAGAGGAAGAGGAGGAAGAAGGGATAGAGCATTTAGTAGATGAACTCCTTACGAATATTGGAGACTTGGTGGAGGAAGCACTTGTTGAGAAGCTTCTAGAAAACATTGACTTAGAGGAAGAAGAAGAAGAAGCTGTTGTCTCTTTCTTCGACAGCTTCCACTTCTCCTCCATCAATAATGTATGCTTCTGCAGAGAGATTCGGATTCAGATTCAGATGAATGATGAAGTCTTTAAGTGTATTTCTTTTGTATTTGATTGTAAGTTTGTGGTGACTGAACTCGAAGATCAGAGTGATTCAGAGAGAGAGAAGCAGAGGAAGTGAGAGTGTCTCTTTGCTTATTATATATGGTGCTTCTTTAGTAATACTTCTAAATAAATCAATTGAGATAACAACGATGGCAAAAACAATCACTGGAAAAATAAAAATTTTGTTATTATAGTTTAATATTTTAATTAGCTCATCATGAGGTATGAACTTTTTTCCATCGAGTTAGGAAATATTTAGTGTCCCACTTGTATTTAAATTATCTTATGTCTTATAGAACTATTTTGGTTCAACTATGATTAAAATTCTGCCAAAAAAAAAAAAAACTATGATTAAAGATCAGTATAATTAGTCTGATTAGCTTGTAAATTAATACCTCGTTGTTGAACAAATTAAGTGGTTTCCGAAAAGTAAAATTTGTGGTTTTCAAAAAGTTCTTTATCCTAGAAAATTAAATCTCAAAAGGTGGTGTACTTAACATCTTTTTACACTATTTACGGTAACATCTATGATAATTCGTCACCTTTAACTTCTTTTTTTCTTGTCAGCATCTTCTCTAGTTTAAGTAGTAAGGATATGTGTTTTTATAGAAAATTTTGGATTAACAGTGTCAATGAAAAAATTGTGAATACCTTACCATTTCCTTTTTATATACGGCAAATGTCAATTAGTTTTTTGGGGTATACAGAATCCAAAAGGTTTGGGGATGTGGGCTTTCTTACTTAGCGTTGACGATATAGTTAATGCTTTGATTAATGGAATTTGTATTAGCTAGATAGATTCCGACGTACTATCTTTAAAGTGAATTATTTCATATCTAACGTGGCAAATTTCGATTGGTTGGATCTTCTAGAACTCAAGGTCTTATTCTTACTACCAAGTACCACCACAAGATCTACACATTGTCGAAATCCTCTTCTTGAGATCTGCCATTAATGTTGGAGGAACCAATGTCGTACGTTTTATATGCATGTATAATGTATTACATATATTACACATATATTATTAGTAAGACATACATCTCTCAATATAGTATAGATATATGCACAATCATAATCTTCATTTAAAGTCGTCACATGAGAGAGAGAGAGAGAGAGAGAGAGAGAGAGAGAGAGATCCCAACATGGAGCACGAGAAAATTTATCGGTATTGCTTTTCATATCAGTGTGTATATGTACGCATATGTTTCTTCCTATTAATTTATATGATTGAAATAAATCTCCTATATATTATTGTCATAGTGGGACAGGAATCACAAGAAATAATGTGGAGGAGGAATATAATTATTAAAAAATATAATGGTCTAGCTAGTAAAAATATAATAGACTTAACCTTAACAACTTAAACAAATATAATAGAATTATTAAAACAAGGAAGCAAATGAATTTTAACCTTAACAACTTAACCAAACCTTATTCGAAAAAGGCCTTTGAGAGGCAAACGCTCTCACCTCTCTCCTAAAACAGAAAACCCTAGCCGCCTGAGTAGATCTGAGGGGGTTGAACTCTCTATTTGCCGTACGGTGACGTGATTGTTCTTCTCCCTCCCCCAAGCAGTTTAATTCCTTTGGTCTTCACGTCAAGCGGCCGCGATAGATTCATCGGAGTTTCAGGAGTGAGCAGGATTTGTTTTGCCGTCAGCAGTGGTGGGTTCTCCCTCATTGGACATAGTCGTGGATCCAGATCTGACGAAGGAGAAGCTCAGTAGTCGAGATTTGGTTTGAAGACGCCGGAGAGTAGCATCAGTGTTTCTCGTGGTTCACTCATCAAGAAGGACTCTTTGGCTATAGCGGAAGTCGGTGAAGGAGAGGTGGTGGTAGTGTTGTTAGTCTCGACGGTTAACGGTAGGTTCTTTTGGATCTTAGATGCAGCCCCGTCTCAACAATTTTTTGGTCCCTAGACATATAATTTTTTTTAGACCCTTAACAACATAATTTTTTTTTCCATTTTTTTGGACCCCATTTGCTTAAGGTTTTGTGAAAAAAAAAAGTTGTCCCATGGCCACCGCCGCTCTCGCCATGGGTATGAGCCGGGCCTGCTTAGATGGCTGTTGCGGGTTCTGGTTGCAGAGGGTTGAAGTGAGCCGTCGGCCTCTGTAACTGCCGTGATTTGTGTCCGTCGGACCGGTTTGAACAGATCATGCTCATGGGAGTTCGGAGGCGCCATATCTGAGAGAAAGGGGATAGATCTGATGTTTTCAGATTGCTAAGTTAGGATCTGTCAACGCAGAGCCGGGCTGTCGGAGAGTTGGGCATTCCGGGAGGTTTGTAGTGGGTTGGTGGCTCGTCGGAGAGGGACCTTTGACGGAAACCAGAATCTTCTGTCTTTGGTTTCTGATTCCTCGAGGTCGCCGCAAAACCGTGAACCTTGATTCTGCCGGAACTAGTGCTCTGGCTCTTTGTTTCCCGGTCACATCTTTAGATTTTGAGCTTCATAGTTTAATTCAGCAAATTCCAAGCTTTTTTCACTTTTCCGGCATGTTTTCCGTTCTCTCTGTTTTGTAACTGGATTTTCAATGTTTTGTTTTCCTGTCCAGCCTATTAAGAGATAAATAAAATTTTAAGTTTTTGTAAAAAAAAAAAAAAAAAAAAAAAAAAAAAAAACTTAACCAAACTTTTAACGGACCCAAAGACCGAAGAGCTTTTTGAAGTTTTTCCGGTGTCTCCTAACAATAGTGGTGTTAATGATCTCTCGGTTTATGGACTTGAAGATGATAGACGGAGGAATTATTTGGAAGTTATGAAGGATGTTATTCTTCTGCTCCCAAATGGCGTAGATTCTCCCTCTTGGATCCACATAATGACATAATGATCACCAAAATTTATATTTTAATCAAAGCATTAAACAAAAACATAAAAATGTGCATTTGATTGTTTTTGTTAGTCGTTTATTGAATAATATGAACCAGTGGAACGTTGTAAGTTTCATAATTCGTTTTTACCTTTTAGTAGTATACAGTAGTTGGTTTGATTAGACATGTCGCGAAAGTAAACAGAATCGAATAATTAAATAAGAGTGTTACATGGAAAAAAAGGTCATGTGAGATTGTCCTTAAATTACTAAAAAAGAAAGGGGCACTGAAAATAATTTACTTCAGAACTTCTTCTTTTTTTTGAGACTTCAGAGATTCTTTGACCAATGGGAAATTCTTATGATAGGTCAAACCTTGTGCACAGTTAAGTCAAAACTAAGCTCACATGTTATCTTCAGATCCGTTGCACGATACTTTCTAATCCAACTTGTATCTATATAAAGTATTATACAATTGATAGATTACTGATATTACTGTTATTATGTTTAGTGTTTATTAGAATCCCAATCTTTAAAATGTCGAAGAAACTTTTGAGAACTAGAAAAACAAGTTCCAAAACGTTCGTTAAATAAGTTTTACAAAAATAACATTTCTTTGGTGTGTGCCCAAATTGAAGGTTTCTAATCAACCAAACTAACCGTACTTGAATTTGTAACTAAACATATATTACAGCTTACAGGACATGACAGAACTTTAAAGTTTAAAAGTTTTTGCAAATTTTTAAAGTTCATATAGAGTTAAAATGGACTTGACGTAGTGTAAATGGTTTAGCCAATGGATCTTTTTCCTTTTAATTTATTACGTGTCAATTTGTAAACAATGTAACAGGAGCTTGGAAAAGAGAGAGAGATTTTGTATTTCAGATGTTGGAGTCAGATGATGAAAGCATAGTACTATCTTCGGTATAAGGAACAAAAAAATACAACTTAGATGTTTACAAAAATAAATTAACTCATTTTTTTTTTGTACGAGAGGGCAAATTTTTTTTTCGTCGTGCACGAGAGGGCAATTTTATTACAGTATTTTCATAAGAAAAGGAAGAAAGTAAAATGGGATTAGAAGAAGTGGTGAGGTCACATGGAAACATGTGTAAGCTGAGTAGGACATGGTCAGGTCGGCTGGTGGGTCTTAACTCTTAACGCGAAGCCCCACCATTTTCACTTCATTTATGTATAATAAATTCCAGAATAATATACTAGTAAACAATACACGATTACACGTAATCTTTTGTTTTCGAACATGACTTGGAATATACGAAAAGAATCGAGAGTTCAAAGAAACATGTAAGAGTATTTTTGTGGCGTTTTCTTTCACATGATTATTTGTGAAACTACTATAACGATTAGATGATAACCAAATAGTATAAGGACAATTGCATTTTCTGTACCTTTATTTGCATTTGAATGGAATTGTAAATCTCATATTCCATATTCGAAAAACATAACCACTAAGAATGCTAAAATTACAGTTGACTCCCTTACGACCAAACAAAAAACAGAAGCCGAAATGACAGATTTAATCCGAGGAAGTCTGCAATAGATTTCTTTATAGTGAATTTCAAATTAACGTCTAATGGAAGACATAAAAATATGTCTACTCCTTAATTATAGTTTAAATTTTAATTTAAAAAAATTATAAAAAATAATTTGGTAAACCTATTGACCAAATAATAACCACATAGACTTCCTGCATTGAAATAAAATAAATTTACATATAAACTAGTCAAATTAAGGGAGGAAAGGCTGATTAGGTTTAAATTATTTGATTTAGAGTTTGCTTAAGTAGACTTCTATGTAGACTATTGGTGGTTGACTTTGTAATGACACCAACTATTAATATTATATTATTTTAATTTCACCGATAATTTAACCAAACCGATAGCTGAACCTAACCGAATGCGTACTGATTCTTTAATTTTAATCTAACCGGATTCAGTAACCATATAAATACTTCTTTTTGTAAGTCAATCCTAGTTTGTATGTGCTTTCTCTCTCTCCACAATTTCTCTCTCTAAAATTCCGATATTGTTGCTCTCGAAAATTCAGATTCTATCCTCATCATTTATCGTCTTCGAAACTCAAGGACATCTCAGATAAATATTCTCATCATTTATCGTCGGATATTTGCTTTTGTAACGCTTTAGCTAATTTTGTTCGAAAATATATATGTTCTCATAGTTTTTTGTTCATTTTGCACACAGATATGGGGTTACACAACTACACTCAGCCATATTCTAGTTCTTTGCAAGTATGAAGTGAAGGTCCACCCGATGTAAACTTTCTTGGCCTGACAATTGGAATTCCTGAAAAATGTTTCTGCGGAAGGGAAACCGTTATGAAATGTTCCACCACAGCCGACAATCCTGAAAGGATTTTCTTTGGATGCAATAACCATGAGGTTGTTAGATTGTAAGATGGTTTATTCGTTTGGTATAAATATTATTTGAGTATAGATAATATTCTTATGGTATATTTATTTCTATGGTACGGTATAGGATGGAGAGGACCATATTATGAAATGGTGGGATGAGGCTATTATGCAAGAACTTCAAGCAATGAGAGGTGGTGATATGCTCAAATTAAACCCTAGAGCTACTCTCTCAAATTAAGAGATCAATGCAGTACTTAGGGGTCGAATTCCATAAGGACTCAAGTCTACACAATAAATTATAAAGTTTTCCAATTATGCTAAACAGATTAAATTGAATTAAAATAAACAATGCAAAATATTAAATAAAAGCTGTTGTAAATTCAGAAGATCAAAAAGCTAGGCCTAGGGAATTTCTCAGGAAATTATGAAATATTAAATCAAGAAATAAATAGGATTCAAGCAATTAAGAACAGATCTAGAACTCTAATCACTTCTGTAAAATAAGTTCTCACTGCAAATATTATCTAAATTTAAAACCAGAAAATCCAAATTTCTTTGCAAAATTCTAGGTAATAAATCAGCTTTAAAAACATGTTTAGATTGTTCACAAAATTATTAAATCAAATCTCTTTGCAAAAAATAATTTTGCTCATCAAAAGGTTTTATCAGGAAAATCAATTATATTCTCATATCAATTTATTTTCCTAAGTATTAATTCTAGGTGATCAATCAAGAATTAATATGAAGAACAACCTAAGATAAAGATCTAGATAGATAAAGAATCCCAAATAAACAGATCTAATAATTCATAAAATCCCTATAAAAAATCCTGAACCTAACAAGCAAACTACTCAGACATATTCAATGAAGAACAAAACATCTTTCTGAATAATAAGCAATTGAAATTAAAAAGAGTAAGAAGGAGTTCAAGAATTCTTCTCTACAAAGCAGATCTCTCTCTCTCAAAAGCTCTCAAAATCTCACAGGATTGCAGAAAAATAAAACTTGCTAGAATAAAGCTTAATGGTTTGTAAAACCTAAAAATACTATTTATATGTCCTAAAACACGTCAGGGACTTGTGTTGCAAATATGGAAGACTTTGGGCTAAATTGTAAAACTTCCATTTTTTGGCTCTCTCGTCGGTCTGGACTGGCTGTTGATCGATGCTCCTTCAGTGTCGATCAACACTGGTCAGTTGATCAGACTCCAAATTGACTTCTTTGATTAAATGCTCCAAAACGATCCAAATTGCTCCATTTCGCTCTTTTCATGCCAAAATCCTATAAAACCTGTAAAGACTCAAAAACGTCCTAGAAAACAAATCAAAAGACACTAAAAGACTCTTTATATCATAGTTAAAAACCACAAAAACCATGATATATCAACTCCCCCAGACTTAGCCTTTGCTTGCCCTCAAGCAAAACATAAACTTAGCCCTGTGAAAGAGGTTTGAAAACGCAAAAACTCATTTTCTTTTTAAAGTAATGCCATGATCATCCAAACCTTAATCCACATGCTTAGCAGATAAATCCAAATCGAACCACCATGTACTTCTCCATTGACTTTCATAGCATCCCAAATTCAAACCAAATTTCACTACTTCCTCCATTAAGCCTTCATCGGTGAGTCTCATCAATTTGATCAATGTTAAGAACCTTCTAGACTCATTTCCGTACAATACCATAACAAGCAAGACATATCTTTTACCACATGTGGTACTCATTCTCTCCCCCAGGCTTATTCTATTTCATCTTCCTTAGAGCTTTGCTTTGTTTTCTTTCTTTTTTTTCCTCAAAGTTGTAGGCGAATAATGGGGTCATCGGTAATTTACCTACCCCTTGCTTCTAAGCTTTGTATGATCATTTGACTCAAGAGTAGAATAATGAGATCACATGTAATTTACCTACCTCGCTAAACTGATCAAAATCATCTCATCTTTTGTTCTCTCTTTTTTTTTAACAAAGCTCTCAGGATTTTTTTTTTTTTAACTTGAAATAAGGGAGAGGAGTACCATTTTCTTTTGTAGCCTTACTTATCAGGTATGAACAAGGAGTCAAGCTCTATGAACATCAATCTCCTTGATGAGGTAAAAAGAAAAATACAGAAATTAACTCAAGCTTTTATGGATTCTATTGGAAATTTGGATGTCTCTTGTTCACTGGTCAGCCATTAGATTTTTCATTAGTCGGATTTGCGGATTCAATCTGCAGCATTAATCAACCAAGGCAGTACACTAAAAAGAAAAGTCATAGTTCCCAACAAAATTTTGACTCAATAAAACCATTTTTTTTTCAAAAACAAAAATGTAGTTAGTAACTGCCTCTCCCAGACTTAAACAACACTGTCCCCAGTGCTATCAAGTAAGAGATTGGCGAATAAAATAAAAATAAATGAAAAAAAAAAAAAATGAAAAAGAAAAACCTACCAGTGGTGAAATGACCTTAGTGCAGTGGCAGGAGGTAGGTCCATTTGTAGAAGGCACCATCACACCCGGGATCGAGTCCCGGCTCCTACAAATGTAGGAATTTGGCTAATGGGCCGGCCAGTTGTGGCCCAATGGTTGACAAAAAAAAAACTACCAGTGGGTTGCCTCCCACTAAGCACTTGTTTTCAGTTATTAGCTTGACTGTGTCGGATCTCAGGCATCCGGTGGATCAGAATATGGCAGTGAATGCTTCTGAGAGTATGTCCTCTTCATACAAGGTGGTGTGTAGGCAGTATGTGCATGAGATCTGCCAAGGATGTGAGGAACAAGACCAGGGCGGGATTGAGGTATGGTTGGCTTTCTTTTAAGTCCTGCAAAATCATCAACAAAAGAAACAAGCGCTCTATGATAATCTCGTTGCTTGGTTAACTGCAAAACAGTTTTTGTACCTTTCAAATTCTTATTGATGAATGGAGAAGGTTTGGGAGAAGGAGATGCATACCTTGGCCTTACCTGTGGGTTCTAGACTATGGAATGGTGAGATTTCAGCTTTATAACTGGTTTAGAACTTGCAACTAAGGAACCAACTCGAGAATATGTGGTTGTGGACAAGTCCGAACTGATTCTGGAAGGTGTGTCGATCGATGCAACAGCTGCATCGATCGATGCTTGGCCTGCAACTCGTGTTTCTTCAACGATTCTGCAGCTTTCCTCAGCAATCCGTGTTTCCATTACAAAAACATCTTCTACCAACAACTTGCATCAGAACCTCATCATGGTCTCTAGTACTGATTAGATGATCTCCACTCCAATCTTCAAACTTAACAGCTTGCTTACTCACTTTCTCAACAGTCTCCAACTCTTTGACATACCCAGCAGTAATGTCTTCATGAGGCTCTATGTGTGGATCATCATCAGAAGCAATCTCCACAGAAAATGTCTGACCATCAATAGTGGGAGCTCTTCTCAGCTTGTCCATCTCAAAGTTCATGACCAAATCATCCATATTCAGAGATATATGTCCCTTCTTCACATCTATGATGGCACCAGCGGTAGCCAAGAATGAGCGTCCTAAGATGAGAGGATCACTAGGCTATTTGTCATATTCCAGCACCACAAAGTCAGTGGGAATCATGCATTCTCCAATCTTAATCAGAACATCTTCTAAGACACCTTCAGGAATCCTTCTAGATCGATCAGCTAAGATAAGAGAGATCTTAGTTGGCTTGAAATCCGTCATCCCAAGTCTCACAGCAACAGAATGTAGCATTAAATTGATACTAGAGCCAAGATCGCAAAGAAGAGTGACGAAACCTTCCTGTGGAGATAGAGCAATCTAACACAAAATCTCAGGCTGTAATTCGAATCAATAAGCCATCTTAAGGCTTCAGTATGTTTATCTGACACAAATGAAAGAGAGAATACTTTGATTTTCTTGCCTGAATCACTGCACTTATTTCCTTAGAGACAACCACATCCTGCTTCTTATCCTTCTTCCTCTGTGGAGGCTGTTTCAACATAATTGAGCTGACATCCTTTGTAAGCAGTGCTCCTTCCTCAGGACTCAAACCATTGGTGACTATTCTCTTCACATACCGCTTAATCCCAGGAGAGAACTTGACAGCATCAATCAAAGGCATCTCTGTCATCACCTTGTCCATCATAACCTTGCATCTAGCACCTTCAATCTCTTGCTTGGACCTTCTTGGCTTAGGAAAGGGTATCTTAGGTTTGTACAACCTCTCAACAACTGCTGGAACCTGAGATTTTGTAACTTCCGCATCTGTCTGAGATGAGTGTCGACCGACACCTAGGTGGTGTCGATCGACACCATCATCTGAAACCGAGAGATTGGTCGATTTCTCTCCTTTTTCTGCAGAAGCAATTTCAATAGCATCTTCATCTCTCACATATATGGCATTACAAGCATGTTTGGGGTTTGACTCAGTTCTTCCTGGAAGAAAACTCTCTTGTCGTTTGACAGACCCAGCAGTCTGAATAACTTGATTCTCTAACTTCTTGACATGAATGTTCAATGCTTCTATCTTCCCATTCAGCTCAGTGTAGACATTGTCAATCTTTCCATTGAATGTCAGTGTCAAATTCTCTTGTCCCTGAAGAATCTGCTCAAGCATGGCCTCCATTCTACTCTCAGAAGAAGTCTTTGGAGGTGGAGGCTGATAAGATGAATTCCCATAGGTTCTTGTATAGCCATTGTTCTATTGCTGCTTCTGGTCACCATTGTAAGGTCTGTTGCCTTGCTGATTACCGAATCTCTGTCCCTGATACCCAGCTCCATACACATAGTTGATATTCTCCTCTGTATTCTCTGGCTCTGGCTCCAATGTCTCAACTTCAGCAGCAAATGGACTGACTTCTTACCCATAAGAAGATTGTGTACTGAATCCAGCTTAGCATTAACAGAAGCTAGCTGGTTTGAATCAAACTCTCCATGCAGTCTCTTTCTTTCAGCATCAGCTCTTTTAGTGCTATTGCTAGAAGCCAAATTCTCAATCAAAACTTCAGCATCTTCTGGAAATCTTGTCTTGAAGTTCCCATGACTTGCAGCATCCAAAGCTAACTGATACTTCCAATCACACCCTCTAAAGAAGATACTCAACAGTTGTACCCTTGAAAAACCATGGTGTGGACAGTCCCTTTGATAAGCTTTGAATCTCACCCAAGCTGCCTTGAAAGCTTCATCATGTCCTTGCTTGAATGAAGAGATCTTGACTCTCAGCTCATCTGACATTGCATCATCATAGAAATGGTTGAGGAAAGCCACCTTGATATCATGCCAATTTGTCAAAGATCCAGCTGGCAACTGCTTCAACCACTGAGATGCCTCACCTGCAAGTGAGTATGGGAAAAGCTTGCAGAATATGAAATCTTCAGTCACTCCATTAGCCTTGATACTGGTCACAAGATCCTCAAAGTGCTCAACGTGGTCCAAAGGCTTCTCATGGGGCAGGTTAAAGAAAGGTCTCTGCCCAACCAGTTGAAAGTAAGCAGGCTTCAGCTTAAAATTTGATATGCTCAAATTAAACCCTAGAGCTACTATCTCAAATTAAGAGATCAATAAAGTACTTAGGGGTCGAATTCCACAAGGACTCAAGTCTACACAAGAAATTATAAAGTTTTCCAATTATGCTAAACAGATTAAACTGAATTAAAATAAACAATGCAAAATGTTAAAAACGCTAGGCCTAGGGAATTTCTCAGGAAATTATGAAATATTAAATCAAGAAATAAATAGGATTCAAGCAATTAAGAACAGATCTAGAACTCTAAACACTTCTGTAAAATAAATCAGTTCTCACTGCAAATATTATCTAAATTTAAAACCAGAAAATCCAAATCTCTTTGCAAAATTCTAGGTATTAAATCAGCTTTAAAAACAGGTTTAGATTGTTCACAAAATTATTAAATCAAATCTCTTTGCAAGAAATAATTTTGCTTATCAAAAGGTTTTATCAGGAAAATCAATTATATTCTCATATCAATTTATTTTCCTAAGTATTAATTTTAGGGGATCAATCAAGAATTAATATGAAGAACAACCTAAGATGAAGATCTAGATAGATAAAGAATCCTAAATAAACAGATCTAATAATTCATAAAATCCCTATGAAAAACCCTAAACCTAACAAGCAAACTACTCAGACATATTTAATGAAGAAGAAAACATATTTCTGAATAATAAGCAATTGAAATTAAAAAGAGTAAGAAGGAGTTCAAAAATTCTTCTCTACAAAGCACATCTCTCTCTCTCAAAAGCTCTCAAAATCTCATAGGGTTGCAGAAAAATAAAACTTGCTAGAATAAAGCTTAATGGTTTGTAAAACCTAAAAATACTATTTATATGTCCTAAAACACGTCAGAGACTTGGGTTGCAAATATGGAAGACTTTGGGCTAAATTGTAAAACTTCCAATTTTTGGCTCTCTCGTCGGTCTGGACTAGGTGTCGATTGATGCTCCTTCAGTGTCGATCGACACTGGTCAGTTGATCAGACTTCAAATTGACTTCTTTGATTAAATGCTCCAAAACGATCCAAATTGCTCTATTTTGCTCCTTTCATGCCAAAATCCTATAAAACCTGGAAAGACTCAAAAACATCATAGAAAACAAATCAAAAGACACTAAAAGACTCTTTATATCATGGTTAAAAATTCTAAAAACCATGATATATCAGGTGGACTTGCTGACCAAAGGGATTCTATTACAGCCATCCAGGAAAATGATGAAATGCTAAGGGTTCAGCAGGAGCTAGACAAGGTGAAAGATCAGATGAAGGAATTACGTCTGTCAGTTCGTTGTGTACGCGGGGTGGTCAACAATGTCTTAATCGCCGGTATAATCTTAATTGTTGTATTAATCTCTTTTGCTTCGCAGATCTTTCAATTAAAATATGTGAACCTCCTCTTTATCGTGGTCGTTTGTTTGAATGGCGTATTTATGTCTGTAATCTGTGAACTTGCTTCAGTTTTTGTAATATTTGGACGATATCGTTGACTTCATTCGTTGACCTATTTAGTAGACTTCTCCCGTTTACATTAAGAAGTCAGTCGATGAAGTCTACTCGTTAATGATTTACGACGCGACGGTTTGCGTATTAATTATGTAACTGTTCATTGTAACCGTTTTGTCTCATATATATAAACCAGCTCGGGGCCTTTTGATTATTTTAAAACTGCAGCCAAAAAATTTATCAGTAAATAATTTCTTTTTTCTTTAAAAAAAATAGTATGTAGTTCATCTTCATGACGGAGAATTGGTGATTGAAAGTCTTTCAGTACTTGTATCGGTCAATATAAATCATCCACACTTAATTGGAGACTGTTCACGGTTGGGTAATTGAAACTTTCTCTATATCACTTCACTTCATCATATAAGTGTATAATCATCTATCATTCACGGTTGTGTAATAATTAGAAAGTTTCTATATCATATCAGTTTATACTTATAAGTGTAGATATTCTATATTCACACACAACTTTTGTCCCTGTACCATAGAAACTCGTTCATCGTCGTTAACGATGTATTAATTTGGTTGATTAGAAAGATTTGCAGTTTAAAGTACGTTTTAGTTTCCCAGAACGAAGTCTACTGATATATCATGGTTTTTGTGGTTTTTAACCATGATATAAGGAGTCTTTTAGAGTCTTTTGATGTGTTTTCTAGGATCTTTTGGAGTCTTTGCAGGTTTTCTAGGATTTTAGCACGGATAGAGCGAAAAGGAGCAATTTGGATCGTTTTGGAGCATAAATCTCGAAGAATCAATTTAGACTCGGATCAAAACAAGGGCATTGATCGACACCACTTAGGAGCATCCGTCGACACCCTCTTCAGCCGATGAAGAATCACAAATTTGGAAATTTTACAAAGTTGTCCAAAGTTTTCCATAATTGCAAGATTAGTCTCTGACGTGTTTTAGGACATATAAATAGTATTTTTAGGTTTTACAAACCATTAAGTTTTATTCTAGCAGTTTTTGAGAGAGAGATATTGAGAGTTTTTTTGGAAGAGAGATCTGAACTTCTTTGAGAGAAGAATTTCTAAACTCTTTCTTACTTTTTAATATCTATAGCATATTATTCAGAATTATGATTTGTTCTTCATTAAAAATGTCTGAGTAGTTTGCTTGTTAGGTTTAGGGTATTTCATAGAGGTTTTATGATTTATTAGATCTGAGATTTTTAGGGTTCTTAATCTTTTATGATCTTCATCCTTGGTTGTTCTTCACAATAATTCTTGATTGATCACCTAGAATTATTATCCTAGGGAAATAAATTGATATGAGAATATAATTGTTTTCCTGATTAAACCATTGATGAGCAAAATTATTTCTTACAAAGAGATTTGAATTAATAATTTTGTGAACTTATCTAAACCTGTTTCTAAAGCTGATTTATTACCTAGAATTTTGCAAAGAGATTTGGATTTCTGGTTTTAAATTTAGATAATATTTGCAGTGAGAACTGATTTATTTTACAAAAGTGTTTAGAGTTCTAGATCTTTTCTTAATTGCTTGAATCCTATTTATTCCTGATTTAATAATTTGTAATTTCCTGAGAAATTCTCTAGGCCTAGCTTTTTGATCTTCTGAATTTACAACAGCTTTTATTTAATATTTTGCATTGTTTATTTTAATTTAATTTAATCTGTTTAGCATAATTGGAAAACTCTATAGTTTATTGTGTAGACTTAAGTCCTTGTGGAATTCGACCCCTAAGTATTACAGTGATCTCTTAATCTGAGAGAGTAGCTCTAGGGTAAATTTGAGCATATCAAATTTTGGCGCCGTTGCCGAGGACTCTTTGATCTACCATTAGATTTGAGTTTTTAATTTCGTCTAAATTTTTCTTTTTCTTTTCTACTTATACGTTTTGGTTTTTCTTCTCTTTGGTGTTTCAGGTGCATTCCTCCTAGACCTCACACAAGGAGCAACAAGTCTAGTCCTACTGTGGATCTTTCAAACCAAGAGTTGGGAAAACTTGAGCGTGAGAACAGAAAAGCAACCAAATCCTTGAAGATGGTTAACCCAATCATTCTGATGCGAGATGAGGATGGTGCTTTGAGGGATCAAAAGGGCAACTTGCGCAATGAGCATGACCAAAAGCTTGATGCAGAAAGCAATGTGATTGCCGAACCTGTTGTCAACGAGCAGGCTGTCGTGAACCAGCAAGCTGGTGTCGTTGATGATCCGAATCTTGGTGTCGATCGACACCCACCTGCAGGTGGTGTCGATCGACACCCACCTGCAGCAGACGTATGTGGAGCTGCCAACCACGTCCCGAACCCAGTTCGAAGATAGGATCAAAACCGGGATCTGATCAGGACCATTGCTGACTACAACTGGGCTGATCTGGTGTATGAGAACCGGTCTTCTATTGTTCCTCCTCCATTCCAAAGGAATGATTTTGAGCTGAATCCTGCTTACTTTCAACTAGTTAGGCAGACACCTTTCTCTAACCTGCCCCATGAGAAGCGTTTGGACCACATTGAGCACTTTGAGGATCTTGTGACCAGTATCAAGGCTAATGGAGTGACTGAGGATTCCTCCCTGGGAGAACTGAGTCAAATCCCAAACATTCTTGTAATGCCATATCAGTGAGAGGTGAAGACCAAGGTGAAATTGCTTTTGCAGGACAAGGTGAGCAATTGACGGAGAATTCGACTTCAGACGATGGTGTCGATCGACACCACCTGGGTGTCGGTCGACACTCATCTCAGACAGAACCCGAAACTGTAAAATCTCAGGTTCCAGCTGCTGAAAGGGTGTACCAACCAAAGATTCCTTTTTCTAAGCCAAGAAGGTCCAAGCAGGAACTTGAGGAAGCTAGATGCAAGGCAATGATGGACAAGGTAATGATTGAGATGCCTTTGATTGATGCAGTAAAGTTTTCACCACCTCTTAAGCGGTATGTGAAGAGAATGGTATCAAATGGTTTGAGCCCTGAGGAAGGAGCTTTGCTAACTAAGGATGTCAGTTCAATTCTGTTAAATCAGCCTGTTCAAAGGAGGAAAGAGAGGAAGCAAGAAGTGGTAGTCTCTGAGAAAGTGAGTGCAGCAATTCAGTGTAGGACTGCTAAGAAGCAACCTGATCCTGGAAGTTTTGTGTTAGATTGCTCCATCTCCACAGGGAGGTTTGCTCACTCTCTTTGTGATCTTGGCTCTAGCATCAACTTGATGCCACACTCTGTTGCTGTGAGACTTGGGATGACAGAATTCAAGCCAACTCAGATTTCTCTTATCTTGGCTGATCGATCCCGAAGAATTCCTGAAGGTGTTTTAGAGGATATTCTAATTAAGGTTGGAAACTTCATGATTCCCACTGACTTTGTGGTGCTGAAGTATGATGCAGAGCCTAAAGACCCTCTCATCTTAGGAAGATCTTTCTTGGCTACAGCTGGTGCCATCATTGATGTGCAGAAGGGACAAATAGCACTAAATGTGGATGGTTTGAGTATGAATTTTGAGATGGATAAGCTGAGGAGGGCTCCTACTATTGATGGAGAGACTTTTTCTGTTGAGAAAGTTTCTGATATTCGAGCATCAGGCTCAGTGTCGATCGACACTACCACTGTGTCGATCGACACCCCTCCACGACCGAGACAAAGCTTGTCCAAAACTGATGATTCAAGTCATAAAGCTGTTCCTAAACAGAAAGTCTCCCACTCCACACTCTAGAGTCCTCAGGTAAGGCCAAGGTATGCATCTTCTTTACCCAAACCTCCTCTTATCATCAATAAAACCTTCAAAGATAAAAAAAAACTGTTTTGCAGTTAACCAAGCCACGAGATTATCATCAAGCGCTTGTTTCTTCTGTTGATGATTTTGCAGGACATAAGAGAAGCAAACCCATCCCTAAGTCCCGCCCTGGTCCTGTTCCTCACATCCTTGGCAGACCTCATTCATCTACTGCTTATACACCACCTTAGATGATGAGACATTCCTCTCAAAAGCATTCAATGCCATGTTCTGATCCACCGGATGCCTGAGCTCAAGCCAAGTCAAGCTAATGACTGAAAACAAGCACTTAATGGGAGGCAACCCACTGGTAGGATTTTCTTTTTTCTTTTGCTTTTTATTTATATTTATTTTATTTTTCTTTTACCAAACTTAGGCTTGATAACACTGGGGACAGTGTTGTTTAAGTCTGGGGGAGGTTATCTGCTAACTATGTTCTTGTTCTTGAGTTTCAGTTGTGTCAGTCAAAACTATAAAGTTTGAGTCAAATTTTTTAAAATTTTTCTTTTTGTCTTTGGGAATTATGATCTTGATTAATGATTTCTCTTATTTGGCTAACACTCTAATGATTATTTGTTTATGCTTGATCTCAGATCTGAAGCTTAGAAAGACTATGAGCCTTATCAACAATCCTGAAAGCCCTTATTCAATGGATATCTGATTGATCTAACGTTGTCTCAACTTTTATCAGGATTTTAACTGGACTTAATCTCTTACTTTGGGGTTGGAAATCAGTGGACTAGACTTCTTCTCCGGGCCATACAAGACAGTGCAATTTTTCAAAGTATGTCTCCCCTCTCTCTTCCCTTCAGTGCTTTAAAAAAAATGAGATGATTTTGATTAGTTTAGAGAGGTAGGTAAACTACCTGTGACCTCATTATTCTACTCTTGAGTCAAATGATCACACAAAGCTTGGAAGCAAGGGGTAGGTAAATTACCAATGACCCCGGTATTCGCTTACACCTTTGATTAAAAAAAAGAAAAAAAATTGGAAGTGAGAAAAGGGAGAGGAAAGGAGATGTAAGAAGAATGTCTTGGCCTGAAGAGAGTCCATATGCCATTGATCGATACACCCAAGGTAAGAATTCACCTTATTTGTGCTTTAATATTGACTAATGAGATGACAATGGAGAGTTCAGAGATTCCAAAGGATTGTGGGATTTGAGTAAGGAATGTTGATGCTTATCATGGTTAAGTATAAGAAGTAAGTTCTTGAGTCAGGTAAATGAAGAGTGCGAATAAGAATCATCATGCAGTTGAGTGAGTTCTCTGTTTTCAAACCTCTTTCACATATCTAAGCTTATGTTTTGCTTGAGGGCAAGCAAAGGCTACGTCTGGGGGAGTTGATATATCATGGTTTTTGTGGTTTTTAACCATGATATAAGGAGTCTTTTAGAGTCATTTGATGTGTTTTCTAGGATGTTTTGGAGTCTTTGCAGGTTTTCTAGGATTTTAGCACCGATGGAGCGAAATGGAGCAATTTGGATAGTTTCAGAGCATAAATCTCGAAGAATCAATTTGGACTCGGATCAAAACAAGGGCATCGATCGACAACACTTAGGAGCATCGGTCGACACCCTCTTCAGCGGATGAAGAATCACAAATTTGGAAATTTTACAAAGTTGTCCAAAGTTTTCCATAATTGCAAGATTAGTCTTTGACGTGTTTTAGGACATATAAATAGTATTTTTAGGTTTTACAAACCATTAAGTTTTATTCTAGCAGTTTTTGAGAGAGATATTGAGAGGTTTTTTGGAAGAGAGATCTGAACTTCTTTGAGAGAAGAATTTCTAAACTCTTTCTTACTTTTTAATATCTATAGCATATTATTCAGAATTATGATTTGTTCTTCATTAAACATGTCTGAGTAGTTTGCTTGTTAGGTTTAGGGTTTTTCATAGGGTTTTTATGATTTATTAGATCTGAGATTTTTAGGGTTCTTAATCTTTTATGATCTTCATCCTTGGTTGTTCTTCACAATAATTCTTGATTGATCACCTAGAATTATTATCCTAGGGAAATAAATTGATATGAGAATATAATTGGTTTCCTAATTAAACCATTGATGAGCAAAATTATTTCTTACAAAGAGATTTGAATTAATAATTTTGTGAACTTATATAAACCTGTTTCTAAAGCTGATTTATTACCTAGAATTTTGCAAAGAGATTTGAATTTTCTGGTTTTAAATTTAGATAATATTTGCAGTGAGAACTGATTTATTTTACAAAAGTGTTTAGAGTTATAGATCTGTTCTTAATTGCTTGAATCCTATTTATTTCCTGATTTAATAATTTGTAATTTCCTGAGAAATTCTCTAGGCCTAGCTTTTTGATCTTCTGAATTTACAACAGCTTTTATTTAATATTTTTCATTGTTTATTTTAATTCAATTTAATATGTTTAGCATAATTGGAAAACTCTATAGTTTATTGTGTAGACTTGAGTCCTTGTGGAATTCGACCCCTAAGTATTATAATGATCTCTTAATTTGAGAGAGTAGCTCTAGGGTAAATTTGAGCATATCATCTACTTGATAAGTCTTTAGCATAATAGTACAAAAATTAATTTGATTTGATGGATTTGCAGTTTAAAGTACGTTTTAGTTTCCATGGAAAGAAGTCTACTTGATAAGTCTTCAGCATAATAGTACAAAAATTAATTAGATTTGATGGATATACAGTTTAAAGTCCGTTTTATTTTCCCCAGAAAGAAGTCTACTTGATAAGTCTTCAGCATAATAATACAAAAATTAATTTTATTTGATGGATTTGCAGTTTAAAGTACGTTTTAGTTTCCCCAGAAATAAGTCTACTTGATAAGTCTTCAGCATAATAGTACAAAAATTAATTAGATTTGATGGATTTGCAGTTTAAAATCCGTTTTATTTTCCCCAGACAGAAGTCTACTTGATAAGTCTTCAGCATAATAATACAAAAATTAATTTGATTTGATGGATTTACAGTTTAAAGTATGTTTTAGTTTCCCCAGAAAGAAGTCTACTTGATAAGTCTTCAGCATAATAGTACAAAAATTAAATTGATTTGATGAATTTGCAGACGGTTCAGTTTCCCGTGGAGAAGTCTGCCAGAGAAGTCATCAACATAATCATTACAAGGTATAAATTGATTTGACGTTAGTTGGCGGTAATATTTATAGGTTTGATTTACCGATAATCGGGATCCGGTTTTAATCGGTTTCTTTATAATTTTCTGGTACTGTTTCTAATAAAACGGTTTTGGTTTTATAAAACCAGGATTATTATAATTATTGTAATTTTACACGACTTAAAAACTGACATAACATAGGATAGTTATCTCTAATTCTTCCTAATAAGAAACTAGAAAATGCATCTCTTCCGCTTATCTCTATCGCTTATCACTAACGGTTGATTTTCTCATTTTTTGTTCATGTTAAACCTAATTCTCTATCTTTCGGATTGTCAGTTTACTTACTTTGTATAACTTATTTGTACCAGATCTCGAGGAACTCT
>NC_025689.1:13266023-13300681 GCF_000633955.1 Camelina sativa
GTCAGTCAAAACTATAAAGTTTGAGTCAAATTTTTCAAAATTTTTCTTTTTGTCTTTGGGAATTATGATCTTGATTAATGATTTCTCTTATTTGGCTAACACTCTAATGATTATTTGTTTATGCTTGATCTCAGATCTGAAGCTTAGAAAGACTATGAGCCTTATCAACAATCCTGAAAGCCCTTATTCAATGGATATCTGATTGATCTAACGTTGTCTCAACTTTTATCAGGATTTTAACTGGACTTAATCTCTTACTTTGGGGTTGGAAATCAGTGGACTAGACTTCTTCTCCGGGCCATACAAGACAGTGCAATTTTTCAAAGTATGTCTCCCCTCTCTCTTCCCTTCAGTGCTTTAAAAAAAATGAGATGATTTTGATTAGTTTAGAGAGGTAGGTAAACTACCTGTGACCTCATTATTCTACTCTTGAGTCAAATGATCACACAAAGCTTGGAAGCAAGGGGTAGGTAAATTACCAATGACCCCGGTATTCGCTTACACCTTTGATTAAAAAAAAGAAAAAAAATTGGAAGTGAGAAAAGGGAGAGGAAAGGAGATGTAAGAAGAATGTCTTGGCCTGAAGAGAGTCCATATGCCATTGATCGATACACCCAAGGTAAGAATTCACCTTATTTGTGCTTTAATATTGACTAATGAGATGACAATGGAGAGTTCAGAGATTCCAAAGGATTGTGGGATTTGAGTAAGGAATGTTGATGCTTATCATGGTTAAGTATAAGAAGTAAGTTCTTGAGTCAGGTAAATGAAGAGTGCGAATAAGAATCATCATGCAGTTGAGTGAGTTCTCTGTTTTCAAACCTCTTTCACATATCTAAGCTTATGTTTTGCTTGAGGGCAAGCAAAGGCTACGTCTGGGGGAGTTGATATATCATGGTTTTTGTGGTTTTTAACCATGATATAAGGAGTCTTTTAGAGTCATTTGATGTGTTTTCTAGGATGTTTTGGAGTCTTTGCAGGTTTTCTAGGATTTTAGCACCGATGGAGCGAAATGGAGCAATTTGGATAGTTTCAGAGCATAAATCTCGAAGAATCAATTTGGACTCGGATCAAAACAAGGGCATCGATCGACAACACTTAGGAGCATCGGTCGACACCCTCTTCAGCGGATGAAGAATCACAAATTTGGAAATTTTACAAAGTTGTCCAAAGTTTTCCATAATTGCAAGATTAGTCTTTGACGTGTTTTAGGACATATAAATAGTATTTTTAGGTTTTACAAACCATTAAGTTTTATTCTAGCAGTTTTTGAGAGAGATATTGAGAGGTTTTTTGGAAGAGAGATCTGAACTTCTTTGAGAGAAGAATTTCTAAACTCTTTCTTACTTTTTAATATCTATAGCATATTATTCAGAATTATGATTTGTTCTTCATTAAACATGTCTGAGTAGTTTGCTTGTTAGGTTTAGGGTTTTTCATAGGGTTTTTATGATTTATTAGATCTGAGATTTTTAGGGTTCTTAATCTTTTATGATCTTCATCCTTGGTTGTTCTTCACAATAATTCTTGATTGATCACCTAGAATTATTATCCTAGGGAAATAAATTGATATGAGAATATAATTGGTTTCCTAATTAAACCATTGATGAGCAAAATTATTTCTTACAAAGAGATTTGAATTAATAATTTTGTGAACTTATATAAACCTGTTTCTAAAGCTGATTTATTACCTAGAATTTTGCAAAGAGATTTGAATTTTCTGGTTTTAAATTTAGATAATATTTGCAGTGAGAACTGATTTATTTTACAAAAGTGTTTAGAGTTATAGATCTGTTCTTAATTGCTTGAATCCTATTTATTTCCTGATTTAATAATTTGTAATTTCCTGAGAAATTCTCTAGGCCTAGCTTTTTGATCTTCTGAATTTACAACAGCTTTTATTTAATATTTTTCATTGTTTATTTTAATTCAATTTAATATGTTTAGCATAATTGGAAAACTCTATAGTTTATTGTGTAGACTTGAGTCCTTGTGGAATTCGACCCCTAAGTATTATAATGATCTCTTAATTTGAGAGAGTAGCTCTAGGGTAAATTTGAGCATATCATCTACTTGATAAGTCTTTAGCATAATAGTACAAAAATTAATTTGATTTGATGGATTTGCAGTTTAAAGTACGTTTTAGTTTCCATGGAAAGAAGTCTACTTGATAAGTCTTCAGCATAATAGTACAAAAATTAATTAGATTTGATGGATATACAGTTTAAAGTCCGTTTTATTTTCCCCAGAAAGAAGTCTACTTGATAAGTCTTCAGCATAATAATACAAAAATTAATTTTATTTGATGGATTTGCAGTTTAAAGTACGTTTTAGTTTCCCCAGAAATAAGTCTACTTGATAAGTCTTCAGCATAATAGTACAAAAATTAATTAGATTTGATGGATTTGCAGTTTAAAATCCGTTTTATTTTCCCCAGACAGAAGTCTACTTGATAAGTCTTCAGCATAATAATACAAAAATTAATTTGATTTGATGGATTTACAGTTTAAAGTATGTTTTAGTTTCCCCAGAAAGAAGTCTACTTGATAAGTCTTCAGCATAATAGTACAAAAATTAAATTGATTTGATGAATTTGCAGACGGTTCAGTTTCCCGTGGAGAAGTCTGCCAGAGAAGTCATCAACATAATCATTACAAGGTATAAATTGATTTGACGTTAGTTGGCGGTAATATTTATAGGTTTGATTTACCGATAATCGGGATCCGGTTTTAATCGGTTTCTTTATAATTTTCTGGTACTGTTTCTAATAAAACGGTTTTGGTTTTATAAAACCAGGATTATTATAATTATTGTAATTTTACACGACTTAAAAACTGACATAACATAGGATAGTTATCTCTAATTCTTCCTAATAAGAAACTAGAAAATGCATCTCTTCCGCTTATCTCTATCGCTTATCACTAACGGTTGATTTTCTCATTTTTTGTTCATGTTAAACCTAATTCTCTATCTTTCGGATTGTCAGTTTACTTACTTTGTATAACTTATTTGTACCAGATCTCGAGGAACTCTGTATTCTTCAACCCAGCCGCTTCATCTTCATCTTCGCCGCATCGTCTTCGCCGCCGTTGTCCTCTTCGATTAAACTGAAGGTTGACTTCTTTTGCAATTTGATAGTAGCCTTCTTTTTCAATTTGATGCATAGAATTATTGGATTAGTCTTCCTCTTTCTCAATCTCTCGTTTTTAATATCCCCGCCAAACCTAATCTTATCTTGCAGAATGGAGGAGGCGAGAAAACCAGAATTTCCTCAGAGGTTTTACACGAAAGGTGATGAGCCGCTTCCTCAAAAAAGCATCGGCTATTAAAGCAACGATACGAAGCTGTTTGATGAACTGTACAAAGCTCTCGAGTCGGATGAATGGGACGAGATTTATCAATCTCGACTGGGTGTCTTGTTACAGTTCAACCGTCTCCAATTCGAATGGGCTTCCAGACTGGTTCACCATATGCTCACCTTACAGATAGTCTGCAACAAAAAGTACGAGATCTGGAGTCTAGTTGGATCTAACCCTTTACGATTTCTTTTGAATGAGTTTGAAGCCATCACTGGACTTAACTGTGAAGATGTCGAGTCGTTGGAGCAGCCACGGGTTGAGGTTTCAGACGAGATGAAAGATTTTTGGGAGAAGCTTGGAGTCAATTTAGACAGCGGTCCGAGTATTGAGCAACTGGTCACAGTATTTAAGAACTCAAAAGATTGGGATAGAATAAATCGTGTTAGGTTGGGTTATTTAGCCATCTACGCTGGGTTTATAGAAGCTACGAAACCATCAACGCCCACCCGTCTAAATATGGCTAGGCTAGTCATGGATTTAGATGCATTTCTTGATTATCCCTGGGGAAGAGTTGCTTTCAAGAACCTGATTCAGTCTGTTCAGGAGAAGGACTTAAACAAGCAGAGTTACACCATAGACGAATTTGTCGAACCTCTGCAGATATGGGTGTACGAATCTATGCTTGATTTTTCCAAATTAATTGGGGAACCGTTGCCGAACAATCCAAGTCCACCGTTACTTGCTTACCGCGGTAGAAAATATGTCAAAGAGAGCATTCTAAAATAGGTACGCATCTCTATGATTTTTCTATAGTTTATCTACGATCTTAGATGAGTCGGTAACCATTATTGTGTTAAATTTGAACTAGTATACTGTTTTATATAAATTGTAGACTTCCTTCAGACATTTCAAAACCATTGGTGGCATGATTAGTCCTTTTTGGGAAGAGGATGAAGCAGATGACAAGATTGATAACATTTTGAGAGCATTCAATGGAGATTTTGGTCCATGGAAGTGGGGGAGAGGTTTGTGGCAGACGGTTAGTATTTATGAATCCAACAATCCGACAAGAACAAGTACATCCTTGTAGCTGTTGACTATGTCTCCAAGTGGGTAGAAGCTATTGCAAGTCCCAAGAATGATTCTGCTGTGGTTCTTAAGCTGTTTAAGACCATCATTTTTCCACGGTTTGGAGTGCCTAGGATTGTTATCAGTGATGGAGGTAAGCACTTTATCAATAAAGTGTTTGATAAGTTGTTGAAGAAGTATGGAGTTCAACATAGAGTAGCTACTCCATATCATCCCCAGACTAGTGGTCAAGTTGAGGTTTCTAACCGCCAAATCAAAGAAATCCTTGAAAAGACAGTGGATGTAACAAGAAAAGATTGGGCTGCCAAGTTAGATGATGCACTTTGGGCATATCGGACTGCATATAAGACACCACTCGATAATACTCCTTTGCATCTGCTTTATGGGAAAGCATGTCATCTTCTAGTGGAGTTAGAGCACAAAGTAGCCTGGACTGTTGAATTGCTGAATTTTGATGCCAAGACAGCTTCAGAGAGAAGGTTGGTTCAGCTGAATGAGTTGGATTAGTTTAGACATCATGCATTTGAGAACTCTAAGCTATACAAGGAGAGAACCAAGGCTTATATGATAAGAAGATCATCTCCAGAAATTTTGAGCCTAATGATTAGGTACTTCTGTACAACTCTCGCTTGAAGCTGTTTCCAGGTAAGCTTCGTTCTCATTGGTCCGGACCATTCACTATCCAAGAAGTCCTCCCCTATGGAGCTATTGTGCTGCTTAACTCCAAGGGAGAGAAGTTTACTGTCAATGGACAGAGGATGAAACACTATTGGACTGAAGCCGGAATACCAGACGGACACATTGTGCGTTTGAATGATGCACCTTCTGCTTAATCCGCTGCCAAGTCAAGCTAATGACTTAAAACAAGCACTGAGTGGGAGGTAACCCACTGGTAGAATTTAATTATTTTTATTTTTATTTTTATTTTTAGGATTTACTAACATATTAATTTTGAGTTTTGAGTTTAAGTGATGCAGAAATCATTAAAAAAAAAAGTGCTTTGCATCGACCGACACAGCTGGTGCATCGGTCGATGCATAGCTCGATGCGGTTAATGGATCGAAGGTTGAACGGGCTGATGGGGTTGACAGATTAAATTGTTGGTGGGCCGAACTGAGCCCAGTTGCATCGATCCAGTATCGACCAACATTTGCATCGATCGTTGCAACCTCTGCATCGATCGATGCAAGTTAACCTAACGTCGCGATTAAAGTCTCTTGACTTCGTCTTCTTCGCCATTTTCATCCGAACTCAAACCAGAGAGAAACATAAACTTCAATCGACCATATCTCCTCTGTTTCTTATCCAAATCCATCGATTCAAGGCTCTATCTGCTCGGTTTTCTCCCCTCACCGCTCCCCTTCCACCGCTGCTCAGCCACCGCCAGCGATTCCTCCTCTGGTTCCACTGAGACCAATCCATCCACTTCCAGCTCCTGATGCACCATTTCAACCTACATGTCAGGCCCCATGGCCAAGAAGAGAAGGACACCGGATTCCGCCACAGCATGTTTGGCCTGAACGTCCAATTTTAGAGGTAAAGAAGCTTGAATACATCAACCGACCGCTACTTGATACTTAGGGAGAGTATGAGACCTTGTTCTACAATGCTTGGCTGAAGGTTGAGATCAAGCCAACTCGGTTTGTTGATCCTACTACTATGCAGAGGCTTGGGATTCATGATGAGGTACTGAGACTTCTGGAGAAGATAGGACTTGGGACCATGTGCACTCGCTACTATGACTGTTTTTTGGAGCTGGTCCGGCAATTCATGGCTTCAGTCCGCCTTCTCTTTTAGAACGAGCAGGTCCCGAAAGCTAGTGAAGGAAGGCTGTCTTTCTTCATTAGAGAAGTTTGGTATGAGATTTTTTTACCTGATCTTTGTGTTATTTACGGTTTTAGCAGAGAGCCAGAGGAGGTTTCACTTCCAGGACAGTTTGTGGATGTCTTGTATCTCTGGTCTTACTTTGGTACTGGCGACTATGATTCCCGACGTTCCACTATGACTGATGTGAGGCATCCACTGATTAGGTACGTTTTTAGGGCCATAGCCAACACTATTTTGTGTAAGATGGAGCCTGGGAAGATGAGAGTGAGTGAGTTGCACATGATGGCATATGGGATTTATGATTTGATTGCTGAGGATGATAGCTGGGTTGATCCAGAGAGGGTTAACTATGGTGCAGTGTTTGCTACTCACTTGATCTCTCTGAAGGTCAAGGTTCTTGGGCGTGGGAAGAAGAAGTATGTTGGGAGTCTGCTTACTCCTATCTTTCAGAGACTGCGTATTGCTACAGATTCTATCTCCATTTGTACAGAGAGGTGCGTTATTGATGAGGAGCATATGAGGAACCCCACTTGGATGAAGAGGGAGATGTTATGGCATTTTTGTGATTCTACTGGTACTCATCTGATCAGATTGCTACGACCAGACCTCACCACTATTGGAGAGGATGCAGAGCAGTTGCGTTTTCTTCCTCCTGCCTCTGATTTTGTTATACCATCACCTTCCCGTCATCAGAGCACTGCTGCTGCTGATGAGCCACCTGCTGACGATTTTGCTGATGATGACCCTGCTGGGGGTTTTGAGATTGGTTCTTCATCTGGCACTGCAGCGTTTGAGTTTCCTGCTTTTCCTAAGCCACCACAGCCTTCTCGTACTATGACTCAGGGAGACTATCAGGAGTACCAGACATCCACCATGCGTACCTTCTGGAACGCGATTTCTCGATTGTCTCGCTGCCGTTGCTTTCGTCCTACTAGGCGCAGATCCCGTTCTCCTCCCCTTGCTGGAGCGAGTGGTAGCGATGCTGACCTTGCTGATGGTGATGCTGATCCTGAGGGTTGATCCTACTTCTGTTTACGGTTTCTTTTATCCTTTTTCTCTTTCACTTTGAGTCATTTTTATTTCTCCTTGATTCAGTTTGTCATTTGTTTCAGATTGAACTTGTATTGCATTATGAACCATTATCTATCATGTTGCATTTAATGTTGTGTTTGAGTGATCTTAACAGAGCTGACATCCATGAGAGAAACACAACTAACATGCAACTAACAGGATTCAACGGACTCTCGCACGATTTAGCTCTGCATCGATCGATGCAACCTTTGCATCGGTCGACATAGAGGCTATCAATTGGTAACACGAATCTGGTTCATTTGTTCACTACTTTTTCAATTTGATTTTTCTTTCTTAGTCAATCTTAGGCTTGATAAAACTGGAGACAGTGTTGTTTAAGTCTGGGGGAGGCTAGTTACTAACTAACTACTTTTTCTTTCTTAGTTTCAGTTGTGTCAGTCAAAACCATATTTTTTAGTCAAATTTTTCAAATTTCTCTTTTTGGAATTAGGATCTTTAACTAATGGTTTCTGTTCTTTGGCTAACACTCTTATGAATCTTGATTATGCTTGATCTCAGAAACTGAAGTTTGAAAAGGCTATGAGCTGTATCAAAAATCTTGAAAGCCCTTATCCAAAGGATATATGGTTAAACTAACGTTGTCTCAACTTTTATCAGGATTTTAACCGGACTTAATCTCTTACTTTGGGGTTGGAAATCAGTGGACTAGACTTCTTCTTCGGTCCATACAAGACAGTGGCAATTTTTCAAAGTATGTCTCCCCTCTCTCTTCCCTTCAGTACCTTAAAAAAAAAAAAAGATCAGAAAAAAAGAGAATAAAATAAAAGATAAGATGATTTTGATAGAGAGGTAGGTAAATTACATGTGACCTCATTATTCTACTCTTGAGTCAAATGATCACACAAAGCTTGGAAGCGAGGGGTAGGTAAATTATCGATGACCCCGGTATTTGCTTACAGCTTTGATTTAAAAAAAAAAAAAAATTGGAAGTGAGAAAAGGGAGAGGAAAGTTGATGTATGAAGAATGTCTTGGCCTGAAAAGAGTCCATGTGCCACTGATCGATACACCAATGTAAGAACTCACCTATACTTGCTTTAATTTATTTAATGAGATAACATTGGTGAGATCAGAGATTCCAGAGGATTGTGAGATTTGAGTAAGGAATGTTGATGCTTTTCAATTGACAAAGTATATGAAGTAAGTTCTGAGGATCAAGGCGATGAAGAGTGCGAAAAACAGTTACCTACAGTTGAGTGAATTCTATGTTTTCAAACCTCTTTCACATGTCTAAGTTTCTGTTTTGCTTGAGGGCAAGCAAAGGCTAAGTCTGGGGGAGTTGATATATCATGGTTTTTGTGGTTTTTAACCATGGTATAAGTGTTTTTTTGAGTCTTTTGATTTGTTTTCTAGGTTGTTTTTGAGTCTTTTGATTTGTTTTCTAGGTTCTTTTTGAGTCTTTATAGGTTTAGGTACTCATTGGCACGGATGGAACACAAAGGAGCTAAAAGAGGATGATTTGGAGTATAATCAAAGCATGAAGGCTGATCAACGAAGCTGGGAGACGAGTTCAAGAGTATGCATCGACCGATGCAACCAAAGCATCGATCGATGCAGCTGCCACAAGCCAATCGGATATTTTCTCCACAAGCTTTAGAAGATTTACAAAATTTACCCAAGTTTCCCTTATTTGCAATTAAGGCCCAAGACGTGTTTTAGAGTATTTATAGGATTTTTCTGGTCATTGTTTAGACCTAAGTTATTTTCTAGCAATTTTGATTCAAACAACCTTTTTGATTGAGAGCTTTTGGGAGAGAGAGATCTGAACTGCTTCTACTTCTTAATATCAATTGCTTATTATTCAGAAAAGATGGTTTGTTCTTCATTAAACATGTCTGAGTAGTTTGCTTGTTAGGTTTAGGGTTTTTCATAGGGTTTTTATGGTTTATTAGATCTGTTAATTTTAGGATTTATTATCTTCTATGATCTTCATCTTAGGTTGTTCTTCATATTAATTCTTGATTGATCACCTAAAATTAATACCTAGAAAAATAAATTGATATGAGAATATAATTGATTTTCCTGATTAAACCTTTTGATGAACAAAGTTATTTCTTGCAAAGAGATTTGATTTAATAATTTTGTGAACAATCTAAACTTGTTTTCAAAGCTGATTTTTAACCTTGAATTTTGTAAAGAGATTTGGATTTTCTGGTTTTAAATTTAGATAATATGTGCAGTGAGAACTGATTTATTTTACAAGAGTGTTTAGAGTTCTAGATCTGATTTTTAATTGCTTGAATCCTAATTATTTGATTGATTTAATATCCCATAAATTCCTGAAAGTTTCCCTAGGCCTAACTCTTTGATCTTTTGAATTTACAACACTTTTAATTCTGTTTTTGTATTGCTATTAAATTAATATTTTGATTTAGCATAATTAAAAGATTAATAAGTCTATTGTGTGAACTAGAGTCTCTTTGGATTCGACCTCTAGAGTATTACAACTGCAAGACTGTTAGTACCATTAGGGTATTACAATTTGAGCATATCACTAAGACTGCGGAGGAGTGATAGACAAGAGAATAAGTATTATTCTGTTTCCATATATGTATTGATAATACTTGCGCAACATTCATACACACTTGTATATATTCGTAACATATTGTAATGAGAAGGGGCATCGAGTCTTGTTTTGTAACAATTCTAAACTTGAATTAGTATTTAGTATGGTGAAAATGACACTAAATCATTGATATATATGGTGTTTGTAAACCACGATTAGATAGATCCAAAATTCGACCGAAAACCCCAACTCGATGAAGAGATGAAATTGGTAATTGTGGGGTTTACATAACGTAATTTTGTGGTTGATTAAATTGGAATCACCTATTGTAATTACATATTCGAATTGTATAGAATTTAATAGTTTGAGTTATGTAACGATTTTAATAGTTTTGCGGGAAAATTGTTTTGGATTGCATTGGTAGGAGTCGTCTGGCAATAACTAAACGAAATCAACACTTTTTGATTCCATATGTTGGATATTATATAGACTTCAAAAATGATTGTAACTTTCCAAGAAGTTTCTTTCTTTGTTTGTTAAATTTTTCAAGATTATAATTTTCTTGTCTATGTAAGATCTCGCTTGCTACTTGCTAGCTAGAACACCAATCGGTATCTTCTCTCTAACACCAAAGAAGACTGAGGTTGGAGAATTTTCAAAGTAAACGTATAGCCAAAAACAGAAGTGACAATAGTAGATAATGACAAAAACTAGCTCGTACTTACAAGAATATCGTCCATACATTTTTTTCCCTGTCTCTATCAATTCGTAACTACATTTTAATTTATTAGAAAAAACAACAACAACAACAAATTTTCAACCCATTTTGTTCCGTCTGTGTGTGTATATATATATATGCAATAGAAAGAAAGAAAAAGGAAGTCAAAGAATGACATAAAGTTCCTCAATCTTTGGGTAAAGATGATGAACTCTACAAAAAGTTTTAATAGTAACTTTATGGGTTACTTTGTCCTATTTGTTTGGGGTTTTGTGTTGATGGAGGTTGGTTTTGGACAAAACCAAGCAACTGAAATCAAAGTAGGAGTAGTGCTTGATCTCCAAACTTTATTTTCCAAGATCTGCCTCACTTCTATGAACATGTCGTTGTCCGATTTCTATAAAAAACATACTGATTACACAACACGGCTTGCGATTCACGTAAGAGATTCCATGGAAGATGTTGTTCAAGCTTCAGCTGCAGGTTCGTGTCTTCTCTGTCACTTGCTTCTCCACTGCATGTACCACATTATTTGTATTTAGTAATACATAAGTTCTAATTTAGAACTTAAGGTTAATTAGGACCATACATGATTTAACTATAGTGGTAGTATTTTTTTGAATCTAACCAATCTATTACATAATTTTAAATTGTAGGCTATTTGTATAATACCCATATATGAACGGGTGTTCGCAACCTTTTGGATCCAGACTTTATAACAATGGCAATTATTTTAGCTACGTCCTTATGATGGTAATCAGTCTGCTACTTATATATAATCATCGTTATTCGAATATAGAAACACAAGTTAAGCAAATCTGTGACGATCTTGAGGAAAAAAACAAATAAGTTGGAGATTGTACACAACACGGTAAAACGTCAGTGGAAAAATGGTTTGGGCTGTATTAGAAGGATTGGTCTAACAAAGGTCTAACCTATCTAATCACGAGTTACAAAAACATGATTTCACAACAACTAAACGAAATCAACACTTTTAACTCTATATGTTGGATTATATATATAGACTTCAAAAATGATTATATAAGTTTTTTTCCTCTTCACAAATTTGTTACAGATTTGTGAAAGCATTGTTTAATAGCAATTTATTTTTGAAATAGTTTCATCTGTTTAAATCATGATAAAAATAGGTATTAAAAAATACTAAAAGCATAAAGAAATGATAATGATTATTTACGGAAAATTGTTAGCATATTTTCAAAAATAAGAATAAAAAAGTTGTACGTTTAGCATGTTTCGTAACTCGATCGGAAACTAGGTTAAAAAAACTTCTGATAACTAAACTTTGTCATGTGAGTGTTACAAGAATCTATGTTTTTGACATAAATTAATTTAACGTTAACATCGTACATATATTCAAGAAACAAGTGCGGTGCATTTTGGAGCGTTTATTTACTTTCATTTTTCTGTGGGTCAAATTAATTAGTATGTTATCTTTCTGAAGGAGATAGGATTTATATGAAGATGACACATTTTGTTGACTATTCAAGTGTTCTCTTAGTTTGATAGACAAAGTCTTCCTTTCCTTCCTTATCTTCGAAGCGATTCGCTGACCACTAGATAGTTTCGTCAGAACAATACACATTTACTAATATTTTTTAGCTCTGCTCTGCGTAAATAATAATAATTGTCAATCATAAGTAAGAGTTAAAGAATCATTTACTTCTTATTCTTTATGTTTGCTTGTGGTGCAAGCAGCCTTGGACCTAATCAAGAACGAGGAAGTGAGCGCCATCATTGGGCCAAGAAGCTCCATGCAAACCGAGTTTATGATCAGGCTAGCCAACATATCACAAGTACCGACCATCACGTTTTCGGCTACATGCCCTTCACTGACATCCATCAATAGCCCTTACTTCGTCCGAGCCACTCTGGACGACTCATCCCAGGTCAGAGCCATTGCGGCCATTATCAAATCATTCGGCTGGAGAAACGTTGTTGCTGTGTATGTGGACAACGAATTTGGAAAAGGAATAATGTCTTACTTGTCTGACGCTTTAAATGACGTACAAGCTTTCGTAGTCAATAGATGTTTGATCCCTCAGGATGCTAATGATGATCAGATTCTCAAGGAGCTTTATAAGCTAATGACTATGCAAACGAGGGTATTCGTTGTCCACATGCCACCAACTCTCGGTTTTCGGTTTTTTCAGAAAGCCAGAGAGATCGGGATGATGGAGGAAGGATATGTATGGTTATTGACAGATGGAGTGATGAATTTAATAAAATCTAACGAACGTGGTAGCAGTTTTGAGAATATGCAAGGGGTTTTAGGCGTGAGGAGCCATATCACTAAATCAAAAGACCTAGAAGATTTCAGATTGAGATGGAAGAAAACGTTTGAGAAGAAGAACTCACTGAAGGGGGATGATGTAGAGCTGAACATTTTTGTATTAAGAGCATATGATTCGATCACTGCCTTAGCCATGGCCGTGGAGAACACCAACATAAAGAGTCTGTGGTATGATAATCCGATCGCTTCTGCAAACAACAAGACAGATCTAGGGACCCTAAAGGTCTCTCGCTATGGTCCAAGTCTTCTAGAGGCTCTTTCGAACGTAAGATTCAAGGGTTTAGCCGGAGAGTTTAAACTCGTTAATCGGCAGTTCGAATTATCAGCGTTTGAAGTCATCAATATTATTGGAAATGAAGAGAGAATTATCGGATTCTGGAGACCAGGCAATGGACTTGTGAATGCTAATTCAAACAAAACAACGTTGTTAGGAGGGGAGAGGTTCGGGCCAGTGATATGGCCAGGGAAGTCACATGTTGTTCCGAAAGGTTGGGAGATTCCAACGAATGGGAAGATGCTTAGAGTGGGCGTTCCAGTGAAGAAAGGCTTCTTAAATTTTGTGGATGCAAAGAAAGATCCGATCACTAACGAATTGACTCCAACGGGTTACTGTATTGACGTCTTCGAAGCTGCTCTTAAAAAGTTGCATTACTCAGTCATTCCTAAATATATTGCTTTCGTGTCTCCAGATGAGAACTACGACGAAATGGTATACCAAGTCTATAATGGGGTTAGTTCTCTTATTCTTCCCCTATCTTTTAGAAGTACTAGGTAACAATCTCAAGGTTCTTTTATTTTTATCTTTAATTAACAATTAGTAGAGTAATTAATGTCGATTTTTTTTTTTTTTTCCATTGATGTGTGATTGATTTCTAATATGTTATTAATTATTAATGAGTCAGACGTACGACGCAGTTGTGGGAGATGTAACCATCATAGCAAACAGGTCACTGTATGTTGATTTCACGCTACCATACACAGAGTCTGGAGTGTCTATGATGGTGCCGCTCAAGGAAAACAGGAACAAGAACACATGGGTGTTCCTAAAACCTTGGAGCTTAGACCTATGGGTCACCACTACTTGCTTTTTCGTATTCATTGGGTTCATTGTGTGGATTTTAGAACACAGAGTCAACACCGACTTTCGTGGACCACCTCACCACCAGATAGGAACCAGTTTCTGGTTTGCTTTCTCCACTATGAACTTTGCTCACCGTAAGTTACACCAATCAAGAACTCATTTTTTTTTTTTAATAACCAAAAACTAGTTAGTGGTGTTCTTTTAGTCCTAGAAATTTCAACTTGTAAAATAACGCTGGGAAACGAGTCCCATCATTTATAACCATCATTAAATTTCACCCTCATCAGTTACTATAAAAACTTTTAAGTGGCATGAAATTATTTACATCGGGAAATAGTTGTCTACGTTATGATTAATTAATTATAACTTAATTTATCATCAGTACGATTCCAAATTAAGAAGCAATATCATAATGATGTTAGTACAACTTGTTTGTGTATATAGGTGAGAAGGTGGTGAGCAATTTAGCGAGGTTTGTGGTGTTAGTGTGGTGCTTCGTGGTGCTTGTGCTGATTCAGAGCTATACAGCGAATCTCACCTCTTTCCTCACAGTTCAACGGTTCCAACCAGAGGTCACAAATTGGAAAGATCTCATAAAAAATAATGAATATGTAGGGTACCAACGAGGCACTTTCGTGGGTAATCTTTTGGAAAGTCAAGGGTTTCAGAAATCTCAGCTCAAACCTTTTGGTTCTGCCGAAGAATGCGACGAGCTTTTTTCCAATGGGACAATCGCAGCATCTTTCGACGAAGTGGCCTACCTTAAACTGATCCTTTCTAAGAACTGCTCTAGATATGCTATGGTTGAACCAACCTTTAAAACAGCTGGTTTCGGCTTTATAAGTTATTTTACCTTACACTTTACTTTTAGAAAATAGCGAAAGTTATTTTAAGTATTTAGGTATTTTCACTGATTTGATTTTCTGCTTCCATGATCATTAATTTTGTAGGTATTCCCCAAGAATTCACCTTTGACGGATGATGTCTCAAGGGCGATCTTGAACGTGACTCAAGGCGAAGAAATGCAAAATATAGAGAATAAATGGTTCAAGAAACAAAGTGATAATTGTCCTGATCCAAAGAACGATCTTTCATCCAACAGTCTCAGCGTCAGTAGCTTCTGGGGTTTGTTTCTAATAGCAGGCATCGCTTCGTTCCTGGCACTTCTCATCTTCGTTGTCACCTTCTTGTACGAACACAAGCTCACACTCTTCGCTGACTCTGAACATTCCTTCCCTAGAAAGTTAAAATCTTTGGTTAGAATTTTTGATGAGAAAGACATAAAGTCTCATACGTTCAAGGAGAATGCCGTTCATAATGTGAGTTCACCTATTACTCAAGGAAGTTCAACCCCTTTGACCGATCAGGGCACTCCATTGCCACGAAGTTCATCACAAAATAGGGAGTTTGAATCAAGAAGTGTGCCTTCCATCCCGAACGGAGAACTATTCACTCTGCAATCAAAACAAGTTGAAGATGAGGAATCTACTATTAATGTGAAGGTGAAATGATTAAAAGAAGTTGCAAAAGCGCATAACAAATTAGCCACTCCAGTTGTATTGTTTTCTTTCCATTTTTTTTTTTTTTTTAAATAAAATATTTTATATTTACGAATGGGTTTTCCCAATTTTAATTGGACAAGGCCTTGGAACATACAATATTAGAGAGGTACAAAATGGAAATAACATGAAATCGGCCCATTAACAAAAAAAATATCTTCTCCTCCTGAATTAAACGTGACCTGCAACAGTGATCGGAACAGTAATCCCGGCGAATGCGAGACCCACTCCTTTGCGGCAGAGACACTGAAGTGAACCCTTATCGGAAGCATTCGAAATCCAACTCCGGTTCAACCTTCAATGTCTCACCTGACCCGGAACAGATCTCCGGGCCTGTTCTAACTACCGACAACAGGCTCTACAGTGACGGTCCCATGCCTAGCAACCGAACACACTCAGAGAGCTAACCCCCATCTCCATAAATGGTGATCTCTGTTATCTCCAAGCAAGGAACCCAACAACTGGTCCAGAGTAAGAAGTAAAACGCGACGATCTCTAAAATACTGGTTGCTCAATCCAGAAGATAAAAATCGGAACCCGCAACCGCCTACTAGATCCAAGGGATCTAGAACTGACCTCCAAGACGAGCAGTCAATTGAATGTTGAGCTGCGAGAAAACACCTTCGGGAAACCTCTGGCATCTTCTACCAAAAGTAAACCACATAGGGTTTCCTCACCATCCAAAAGAATCCCTGCCTTCTAGTTGTATGCCAAGATCTACACTTAAGCACAGCCGAGAACATACTCACTTGACGAAACCAAACACGAAGAAGCAATCAACCGAACTGACTGGAGAAGGGGAGATCTGCGAAACTGATGACCAAGAACACCTGAAACTGATCTCTGAGAACATCCAAGGAGGAGATCTCAGACCCCGACACTCATCAAAGCCAAAACCCACCGGAGCTATCGATGCTTGACGAGACGCTCAACCCAGATCTGCCGAAGAGAACACCCAGATCGGAGCTGTCCTCACACCCACGAGTCTCGAGGAAACTCCGGCGACCACCATAAGCTTCTCGTCGTTGCCACACGCCAGATCTACTCTGGAACCACCTACCTTGAGCCCAGAAACGGACGGAGGACAGCCGCAAATTCAAGGAAAGAGAGACGCCGGCGAGACTACTAAAAAACAAAGAGGAGCCCTCTCCGGCGCTGGAAGGGCAAGCCGGAAAGGCAAACGGCGGCAAGAAAGACTAGGGTTTTTAAAGAGAAGGGAGAGAGAAGAGAGAAGAGCCCACTTGGCCTCCGGCTCCAGAAGATTAGTGTTTGGGCCTAGAAAGTCTTTAGAATCACTTCTGAGTTATCAAAAGAAAAAAAAAAGAGAGAAGAGAGAGTTGTATTGCTTTTGTTGACGCTATATGTTGAGTTTAAACTAATCAAGGTTAACATCTTTTATTCCTATGGTTGTTTTCAAACTGAGTGTCAAAGTTAGATGACTGAATTTGGATTCTAGTCGTCTTCCTTTTAGAGTCATATAAAAAATTAGGGAGATATGAACGACCAAAATGTCACAAAGGATAATATTTCCCGATTAATGTCTTTTTCATCGTTTTGGAAAAAAACAAATGTTGACAAAACTAATATTTGTTTTTGATTTGCCTACACTATACGTCTTCATGTCCTATTCTTGGAGACGTGTTTTAAATTTGGTCCTCAAATAATGATTGTGTTTGATGAAATATAAAATACCCAAAAACGCGTTGAACAAAGTAAATTTGGTTTAACACAATGTCCTTTGCACTAATATGGTGACAAGTTACCTTTTATAAAAATAAATTGAAAAATTATACACTTGCACCAGAATCTTCAAGATAAAGTTTTACCGTTGACTGATCTCCATAATGGAACTGGTAAGAAAAGTATTTTATAATTGGCCTTTCTTTTTTTTGGAAATTCGAACGAAACATTAAGAAAGTGAATAAAATCTTGGCATAACCGATAAAATTATAAGTATGTTTTTATTGTTAGCTAATCCCACTAACTGAAGTACACATTATTAATTATTCGAATCCAAATGGAAATACAAATTAGCCCAATTATTTTTACTTGAGGTAGATATTTTTCTATTCGATTTTCAAATTTCAGTGTATAATATAAATTTGTGTAGCTTTTCTTTGCAATGAAATTTGGTAATATATATCTTATCTGACTCTTTCAAACCACTTTTTAATTTTTTATTTTATTTTCCAGTCAACACTAATAATCGTTTCTTATTTTATGACTCTTTCCTTGAGATTTGAGAACCAGTTTTGCTGTTTTGGTATAGTATTTCAAAGTCTTCCAAGACCTCTTCAAACCGACTTTTTTCTCCTTTGTATATATATATAACAGACGAAAAGAGAAGTTAGAGAATCACATAACACCTCTATTTATGAATAATGACCAACCCAACAAAAACTAATAACACCTTTCTGAGTTACTTTGTCTTGTTCGTTTGCGTTTTTTTATCGATGGGGGTTGGTTTAGGACGAAGCCAAACAAGTGAAATCAAAGTAGGAGTAGTTCTTGATCTCGATACAAAGTTTTCCAAGATCTGCCTCACTTCTATGAACATGTCGTTGTCCGATTTCTACAAAGAACATCCTAATTACCGCACAAGACTTGCGCTTCAAGTCAGAGATTCGATGAAAGATACTGTTCAGGCTTCAGCTGCAGGTTTGTTCTTACTTCTCTGCCTCTTGCTTCTTCGCTACATTTAAATTTATTAGTTTTTAGTTTCAGTCTTATGAAATAAATTAGGCAGGAACTGAGGGTTACACTTAATTACCACCGGACACATGTAGCTGGTTAATGTTTTCAATTCATCTGAACAATATTTTAGATCACTATTAAACTTAAACGTGTCTTCTTCCTCTATGCTATTTGCTAAAAGTCTTTGGTGACAATTTATCTTCTAGATTACTACTAATAAAAATCCAAATAACTTACATCATTTTCTTTATATTCTAGAAAGTCTTGCCGTCTTGGTGACAGTGCTACGGTCGAAGAAATCCATATTACTATTATTTTTTTCATATTAGTATTATTAGTCTCGTTAAAATATTTAATTCATTAATTAGTTCAAATATATTTGACGAAATAGTATAAAACTATTGGTGGTCACATCCCTTATTACTTTTTGATACCTTTCAAATGGATTTTAACTTTTATGTGAATTAGTATTATATCAGTAATTATCATAATTTCTTAAAGTAGTTAAATAATAAACTTTCTTCTTTTGTTTGTTTTTTCTTGTGGTGCAAGCAGCTTTGGACCTAATCCAGAACGAGCAAGTGAGCGCCATCATCGGACCAAGAAACTCTATGCAATCACAGTTTATGATCAGACTCGCCAACAAAACTCGTGTACCGACCATCACATTCTCTGCATCAAGCCCTCTTTTAACATCCATGAAAAGCCCTTACTTCGTCAGAGCCACTGTAGATGACTCATTCCAGGTCAAAGCCATTGCAGCCATTGTTGAATCCTTTGGATGGAGACGTGTCGTCGCCATTTATATGGACAATGAATTAGGAGAAGGAATCATGCCTTACTTGTCTGACGCTTTACAAGACGTGCAAGTCGACAAAAGTGTGATCTCCCCGGAGGCTAACGATGACCAGATTCTGAAGGAACTTTATAAGCTCATGACGAAGCAAACTAGGGTTTTCGTTGTCCACATGGACTCACGTCTCGCTTTACGGCTTTTTCAGAAAGCTAGAGAGATCGGGATGATGGCAGAAGGGTATGTATGGTTAATGACCAATGGAATGACGCACAGGATGAGACACATCGACCATGGTCGTAGCTTAAATACTATAGAGGGCGTTTTAGGTGTGAGGAGCTATGTACCCAAATCAAAAAAGCTTGAAGATTTCCGTTTGAGATGGAAAAGAAGGTTCGAGAAGGAGAATCCATCGATGAGGGATGATGTAAACGTTTTTGCATTATGGGCGTATGATTCAATCACTGCATTGGCCATGGCCGTGGAGAATACAACCTTAAAGAGCTTACAATACGATAATGTGAACACCTCGAAAAATAATATGACAGATTTGGGGAGCGTAAGGGTCTCTCGCTACGGTCCAAGTCTTCGAAAGGCTCTCTCGGAAGTAAGTTTCGAGGGTTTAGCAGGAGAGTTTAATCTCACGGACGGGCAGCTCCAGTCACCAAAGTTTGAGATCATAAATTTTGTCGGAAATGAAGAGAGGATAATCGGATTTTGGACACCGAGCAATGAACTTCTCAGTGCCAATTCAAACAAAACAACTTCGTTGGGGCCGGTGATATGGCCAGGTAACTCGATGGTTGTTCCTAAAGGATGGGTGATTCCAACTAACGAGAAGAAGCTTAAAGTGGGCGTTCCAGTAAAGAAAGGCTTCTTTAATTTCGTGGAGGTAATCACAGATCCTATCACTAACATAACAACCGCAAAGGGTTACGCCATAGACATCTTTGAAGCTGCTCTTAAGAAGTTGCCTTATTCAGTTATTCCACAATACTACGGTTGCGAGTCTGTAGATGATGAATACGATGACATAGTCGAAAAAGTCTATGACGGGGTTAGTTCCTTTTTTTCTTCCTCTATTCTTACTTAAACAAAAATCTAAAAGTTCATGCAATTGCATGTTAGTAATTAATGAGTAGACCCATGTCCCTGGTATAATAAAATATGCTTTTTAAAAATGAAATCTCTAACATAATATGAAATGAAACAGACTTTGGATGCGGTTGTTGGAGATGTAACCATCACAAGGCATAGGTCCACGCATGTTGACTTCACGTTACCGTACACAGAGTCTGGAGTATCTATGATGGTGCCGGTGAGAGACAATGAGAATAAGAACACATGGGTGTTCCTCCAACCTTGGACCTTAGACTTATGGGTCACCACTGGTTGTTTCTTTGTCCTCATTGGTTTTGTTGTGTGGCTTTTCGAACATAGAGTCAACACGGACTTCCGTGGACCGCCTCACCACCAGATCGGCACTAGCTTTTGGTTCTCCTTCTCTACCATGGTTTTCGCCCACCGTAAGTTCTTACACCAATAATGATAAATGTTAAATATTCTTGGTTCCCATATCAAAACCAGTGTACAGTAAAAATGAGACTATTTTACGTTGTTTATACATTACATATTATTAATGTTACGATATTTTTAAAACAAGAATCAAGATTCTTATGATGAAGTAATTTGTCTGCGTGTATATATATAGGTGAGAAGGTAGTAAGCAACTTAGCAAGGTTTGTGGTGGTTGTGTGGTGCTTTGTGGTGCTTGTTCTAATTCAGAGCTACACAGCAAACCTCACCTCTTTCTTGACAGTACAACGTTTTCAACCAGCGGTCACAAGTATGAACGATCTCATAAAAAATGGGGACTATGTAGGGTACCAACACGGAGCTTTCGTTAAAGATATTCTAATAGATGAGGGATTCCAAGAATCTCGGCTCGTGCCTTTTGGTTCTTCGAAAGACTGCAATGCGTTATTTTCCAACCGCAGTATTGCAGCAGTGTTCGACGAAGTCCCCTACCTGAAGGCCATCCTTTCTCAAAATTGCACCAAATATGCAATGGTTGAACCTACATTTAAGACTGCTGGTTTTGGCTTTGTAAGTTTGTTATTTTTTTTTTCAGTTTACTTTTACCAACAAAACAATTAGGAAAAAGAAAAACACATACAATGCGACTATTCTGATATTTTCATTGCTTGTTTCCATGATCAATGTGTAGGCGTTCCCCAAGAATTCGCCTTTGACAGGAGATGTCTCAAGGGCTATCTTAGATGTGACTCAAGGAGATGAAATGCAACAAATCGAAAAAACATGGTCTATGAAACAGAATGATTGTCTTGATCGAAAGACCGATCTTTCGTCCAACAGTCTCGGCCTCAGTAGCTTCTGGGGTCTGTTTCTAATAGCAGGCATTGCCTCTTTCTTGGCAGTACTAATTTTTGTGGGCATTTTCTTGTACGAAAATAGGCACACACTATTTGATGATTCTGAAGCATCGATTTGGGGAAAGCTAACGTCTTTATTTAGAATCTTCAATGAGAAAGACGAAAAGTCGCACACTTTCAGGAACAGTACCGTTCATAACGTGAGTTCACCTATGACACACTACACACCGAGCCCATCAGCTATGCAAATCGTACCATGGCCACAAAGCTCATCACAAAATATGGAGTTTGAGCTAAGAAGAATGTCTTTTAGCCCGAACGAAGAAGGCTTTATTACACAAACAATACATCATGAAGACGAAGCATCTATTACTGAATGTAGAGTTGAACAATAGATAGAAATTTAGAAACTTCCATAGCAAGTAATAGATAATTTAGGTTGATTGCATATTCTTCCATGAAAGTTATTATTCTTTTATATGTAACAAATTAGACGCTCAACTCCCTAATTTATTTATTTTTTTAATTGACCACTCGTGGGATTGATTGATCATCAGTGTAATGTATGTTCAGTCTCATAGCAACGCTGAAAACTTCCTATAGACATAGTGGCGAGTGATTGATTTTATGGCAGGTTCCTATATGTAGCCAAATAACGAGAATTTCTTTTTAAAGTAAAGCCTTCGCATTCCTAATCCGCCCATCCATTCCCAACCATGGTCTCGACAAAGGGATCTGGTCGTTCAAAATCCATCCACCATGCATTAGTTGTTCACGACTTCACGAGCCGATGTATGTCAAAGTGGATTATGTCCGTCACGAGCTCTTGTTTGGTGTCTCGTGTTTTTTATTGGTTTTAACTGTTGTTCCTTTGTGCTCGCCATGAGCCATCTCCATTTTTTTCTGTTTAATCTTTTTTTTTTTTTTTCATTTCTAAGAAGACTCGGGTTAGGCCAAAGGTTAGTTCAAACTAAATCGAACTAAAATTCGGGTTAAAGTCAAGATCAGTTTAATATGGTTTACTAGTCGTAATTATATGAGACTATAGAAGGAGATAACTTCAGAAAAATAAAAAAGGAAACAATAATTAATATATAAAAAAATCGGAAATATGTGTAGAAAACATAAGAAAGCCATACGTACAAATATATAGTAGCAATTCAATGTATAATAATAATAATAATAATAATAATAATAATAATAATAATAAAATTCTGAAGCTTCAAGAACGGAGTTTTCCATAACCGAAATTAATGGTCAATATATTAAGAATTGGTCAACCGGATTGACTCAAACATTTTGAAGTCTTTTTTTTTTTTTTGAATTACTAAGAGGTTATGGGCCTAGACCCGTACATGCTCTTGGACTAGAGATCAGAGCATCTTATATGGTCCTCTTCCAAGCATCGTCCCTCAAACTAGCGACCTCTAGACTTTGCCAGAAGTCTTTTGATAGAATCTACGTTTAATAAATCATCATGAATCCCAACAAAACAAAGGTCAGTTTAATTTCGGACAGCAAGTAAAGGAAACAAAAAAGAATTATAAACCAATGGAGGGACAATGACATCATTTTGACCTTATACTAGTATATAATTAATCTCCATATATTTATTTTAGTTTTATATAGTAAGTTATGGAAAATTTGTCGCTATGTTTTGCAAAGAAAATTCATCTGCAAAGACTCATATCTACACTTACAAACCACTTATTCTATTCATAGTCAACACTGTTTGAATGTTTGATTATTATTTTATTGTCACTTTCTTTGAGAAACCAATTTTGGGTACAGCAATTGGACGTCTTTCATTGATTGTAAGACCCTTTCAACCCGATCCTTCCTCTGTATATATATGTAGTAAAAAGGGAAGTTAAAGAATCACATAAAGTGTCGGTCTCCTCAATCTTTGGATGATATTGATGATGAACCGTAGAAAAACAAATAACACCTTTCTAAGTTACATTTTCCAGCTTATTTGGTTTTTTTTGTCGATGAATGTTGGTTTAGGTCAAAACCAAACAAGTGAAATCAAAGTAGGGGTAGTTCTTGATCTCAATACAACATTTTCTAAGATCTGCCTCACTTCTATTAACATGTCGTTGTCGGATTTCTACAAGGATCATCCTAGTTACCGCACAAGAATTACGCTTCATGTTAGAGATTCCATGGAAGATACGGTTCAGGCTTCAGCTGCAGGTTCGTTACTTCTCTATGTTTTGCTTTATAATTAAATGAAAGAAATCATTTAGATTTATTAATCATTAGTTGCAGTTAAATTAAACATCAAACATATTACGTAGGATGTTAGGGATACTGTCAGACATGATTTAGCTGCTTACTATTTTCGCTGAATCTGATAAAAATGTCTTATTATCTGGTCTAAGACTTAAGAGCAATCTCTTACACAAAGTTCATAGTCCTTATTTTCTAGAAAGTCGTGGTGAAGTTTGTATGGTTGCAAAAATATCTATTACTAGTATTAGGTTCGTTAATTTTATTTAACTCATGAGTCTAATTATATTAGTAGATGAAAGGTCAAACATTGGTGACATGTCATAGAATACCTCTACAATCAATATTTTAAGTTTTAACTTTTATGTAAATTAATGTTCTCGTTATTTATTGGAAAGATATCCGTAATCTATGAGTTTCAATCATCGTCAAGTTTTACAAATGCTATTAACCTTTCTTCTTTTATTTCTGTTTTCTTGTGGTGCAAGCAGCCTTGGACCTAATCAAAAACGAGCAAGTGAGCGCCATCATCGGACCAAGAAACTCTATGCAAGCAGAGTTTATGATTAGACTAGCCAACAAAACTCAAGTACCGACCATCACATTCTCAGCAACAAGCCCTCTTTTGACATCCATCAAAAGCCCTTACTTTGTCCGAGCCACTCTCGACGACTCATCCCAGGTGAAAGCCATTGCCAACGTTGTCAAATCCTTTGGCTGGAGAAGCGTCGTCGCCATTTATGAGGACAATGAGTTAGGTAAAGGACTCATGCCTTTCTTGTCTGACGCTTTACAAAACGTGGAAGTCAACAAAAGTGCCATTTCTCCGGAGGCTAACGATGGTCAGATTCAAAATGAACTTCGTAAGCTCATGGGGAGGCAAACGAGAGTATTCGTTGTCCACATGGAATCAAGTCTTGGTTTACGAGTTTTTCAGAAAGCTAGAGAGATCGGGATGATGGAGGAAGGGTATGTATGGTTAATGACCAATGAATTGACACATATGATGAGACATATCGACCATGGTCATAGCTTAAATACTATAGAGGGAGTGTTAGGTGTGAGGAGCCATGTCCCCAAATCGAAAGAACTTGAAGATTTCCATTTGAGATGGAAAAGATCGTTCGAGAAGGAGAAAACATCCACGAGGAATGAACTACACATTTTTGCATTATGGGCGTATGATTCAATCACTGCATTGGCCTTGGCCGTGGAGAAAACCAATTTTAATAGCTTACAGTATGATAATGGAAGCGCCTCGTCAAAGAACATGACAGATTTGGGGAACGTAGGGGTCTCTCGCTATGGTCCAAGTCTTCAAAAGGCTCTCCGAGAAGTAAGTTTCAAGGGTTTAGCAGGAGACTTTAATCTCACAGACGGGCAGCTCGAGTCACCAAAGTTTGAGATCGTCAATTTTGTTGGAAATAAAGAGAGGATAATCGGATTTGTGAATGCTAGTTCAGACAAAACAAAGTTGGGGCCGGTGATATGGCCAGGGAAGTCAAAAACCATTCCGAAAGGATGGGAGATTCCAAGGAAGAAACTTACAGTGGGCGTTCCAATGAAGAAAGGCTTCTTTGATTTTGTGGAGGTAATCAAAGATCCTACCACGAACAAAACAACCGCAAAGGGTTATGCCATAGACATCTTTGAAGCTGCTCTTAAGAAGTTGTCATATTCAATCATTCTTGAATACGTCAGTTTGGAAACTCCAATTGACTATAACAATTTGGTCTGCCAAGTATATGACAAGGTTAGTTCTCTTTTTTTCTTCCCATCTTTCTACTTTACAAACAAATTCTATACATTCACAAAATTACAAGCAATGAGTTGGCTAAACATTATTTTATCAATAATTTGAGCAGACATGGGATGCAGTTGTTGGAGATGTAACCATCACAGCGAACAGGTCTTTGTATGTTGACTTCACATTACCGTACACAGAGTCTGGAGTATCCATGATGGTGCCGGTGAGAGACAATGAGAATAAGAACACATGGGTGTTCCTCGAACCTTGGAGCTTAGGCTTATGGGTCACCACTGGTTGTTTTCTCGTCCTCATTGGTTTTGTTGTGTGGTTGTTCGAACATAGAATCAACACAGACTTCCGTGGACCGCCTCACCACCAGATTGGCACAAGTTTTTGGTTCTCCTTCTCCACCATGGTTTTCGCCAACCGTAAGTTCTTAAACCAATCATGAATCTTAATAATGATATAATATTTAGGTCTATCACAAAACCAACATATATATTTTCATTGTGATATTGTTTAAGAAAAAAAAAAATTCTAATGATAAAAATGAACTTGTGCATGCGTATATAGGTGAGAAGGTAGTAAGCAATTTAGCAAGGTTTGTGATGGTTGTGTGGTGCTTTGTGATGCTTGTTCTCACTCAGACCTACACAGCTAATCTCACTTCTTTCTTGACGGCACAAAGTTTCCACCCAGCGGCCATTACTGTGAACGATCTCATCAAAAATAAGGATTATGTAGGGTACCAAGGCGGTACTTTTGTTAAAGATATTCTATTAGATTTGGGATTTCAAAAAAATAAGCTAAAGCCTTTTTATTCTGCCAAAGAAGCCGTTGAACTTTTGTCCAAGGGGAAATCAAATGGTATAGCAGCAGCTTTCGACGAAGTGGCTTACCTTAATGCTATTCTTTCTCAGTCGTGCTCCAAATATGCCATGGTTGAACCTACATTTAAGACTGCTGGTTTTGGCTTTGTAAGTGACTTTTACAATTTACTTCTACAAAATAGGGAAAACAAAATTCCCAAAACAAAATACACATTTATTCAGGTGGTGTTTTAATTTGTTTCCATGATCAATGTGTAGGCCTTCCCTAAGAATTCACCTTTGACAGGAGATATCTCAACGGCTATCTTAGATGTGACTCAAGGAGATGAAATGCAAGAAATCGAAAACAAATGGTTCCCGAAGAAGAATGATTGTCCTGATCCAACGACCGCTCTTACATCCAACAGGCTCAGCCTCCGTAACCTATGGGGTCTGTTTCTAATAGCAGGCACTGCTTCATTATTGGCATTACTCATCTTCGTTGTTCTTTACTTGAACGAACATAGGCACACACTATGTGATGATTCCGAAGGTTCCTTGTGGAAAAAGCTAAAGGTTTTGTTCAGAACCTTCGATGAGAAAGACTTAAAGTCCCATACTTTCAAGAACACTGATGTTCATAATGTGAGTTCACCGATGACTGAGCACTACATTCAGAGCCCTTCAACTGTGCAAATCACACCACGGCCACCAAGTCTTTCACTAAATATGGAGTTTGAGCTTAGAAGAATTTTCTTGTACCCCGAGCGAAGAACGCTTCACTATACAACCGATATATCATGAAGATGGAGAATCTGATATTGAATGTGGAGCTGAACAATAAAGAGATGTTCCAGAAAACTCTATTTACAAGTTATAGCTCAAAAATTCATCTATTTATCAAAAGAAAAAGAAAGAAAAAATTATAGATTCTTAAGTGAAAGTTAATATATTATCTGCTCATCCTAAAGCTAGTAGCTCAAGCCACAATGTTTCATCTATGGAAGCAGCGGAATAATGTCCTTCACAGTCACCTGGTACGGCCTCACCAAAACATTTTCAAGCTGATTCACAAAGAGATTCGGAATTAAATCTCTCCTCGAAGACGAAGGAAGCATTTTGGGTTGGCAACTTAATGCAACTTTTAATTAGATTATATGACTTCACTGTTAGTGGTTTCATAAAATATTTTCGCTTTCTTTTCTCTTGGTGCGGGAATTGGCACCCCCAACATACCGATCTAAACCCGATCAAAGAAACCAGTTATTTAAACCGGAAGCTCAACCCTGAGGCGGATTTCATCTTCAAAGGCCCAGTAGCGACGAGAAGCCCAGTTCCAAGGTGAAGAACTGACGTCTCAGCTCGCCCATTGGCTGACCTAATAAGAAACAAGTAACTTTCCTAATCAGTTCGGCCATGATATAGAAAGCAGATATATTCTATAAATCTAAGAAAACCTATAAATAGAGGGCAATCCCTTCATTATAATATCATCCAGCAATTAATACAAAAACCCTAGTTCTTCTTTGTTCTTAAGCAAAACCAAACTTGTTTTCCAAGAGATTTCAATTCCCCTTTTGCTTATTCACTTTGATTCGATTTCTTAGAGAGATAGTGTTATTGAATTTGTTTTCCCCTTCAAACAAATTCATTGTATGAAACTCAGTTTCTACAATTGGCGCCGTCTGTGGGGACGCTAAGTTCTCAGATCACTTCTCTCTTAGAATCCTTTGAAATTCAAACAGGAAACATGTCTATAGCATCTGGCAACGGTGTTACCGACGCAACTGCTCCGCAGCAAGACTACCCGGTCGCCGGAGCCACCGACTCGCCGGGTGTCGCTACAGATCCACCTACCGACGTACTAGCCACGCGCGTCTATTACCGACGCCACCGTGGCGCATCGGAAAATCCGGCAGACGACTCGGTGAAACCTTCCGTTGGGGTGCAGAACGCCGAGACACCCCATCCCGGAGCCCAGGAACCTGATGGGGAGCTACCTATCAATGGATCTGTCGCTAGGCAGACTTCGTCCACACGTGTGTTGCAACCTTACTAACTCTCTCTCCGTGGATGACCTCTGCCACGTGTTCGGAACGATCTCTAAGGATCTCTTCCAGGCAATATCCGACACAAACCAACGGTTGGACGCAATAGAGCGCAGCGCGCCCCCTCCATCCCAGCAGAACTGCACCACCGCAGGCAGCTCGGAGGAATGATTCCTTAAACCGACGGCTGTTTAGCAATCCGCCGCCTTCAGCTTTCCAATTTCCAGACCAATACGCACCATCGGTGCTAGCCCCAGGGGTGCAACCCCACGTCGGGCAGTCCTCTCAGAGAGATCCGGTCTCTGCTCCCTATCCTGAGTTAGAGGAAATCCACCACAAAATCCGAGATATGGGATCCCTCCCCCACCGGGCTGTGAGCACAGCCATGGAGATCGACAGGATGTTCGAGGCCACGCAACGGACCCCGTTCACCAGACGACTTCTGGAGATGTATGTCCTAGCCGTAAAATTAAGGCTGTCGACCAACGAAGGGACGAAGGATCCAATGCAGCACATAACCTCGTTCATGGCTGTCGTGTCCAAAGCAAGGTTCACCAAAGAACAGAAAGACGCCGGTCAATGTCAGCTATTCGTCGAGAGTCTAATAGGGAACGCATTAACCTGGTTCTCTCGGCTTCCGGCGAATTCGATCGACAACTTCACTGAGCTGTCGACAGCTTTCCTGCGAAACTACCAGGTCTTCATAGAACGCAGCATTTCTAGTGCCGAGTTGTGGTAGACAGTCCAGGAGCCCGGCGAACCTCTGTGACGATACCTTACCAGATTCAAGGAAAGGTATGCCAGCGTCTTAGTCACCGAGGACGTTGCGATCGCCACCTTCAAAAAAGGACTCATCCCCGGGTCGCCCTTACAAGTGGACCTCAATATCTGAGCGGCCAAGGAGTTGGATGACGCACTCCAATGGGGATCCCGTTTCGCGTACATCGAGGAGGACAAAGAGAAGCAGACCGCGAAGGCCCCTCCCACACGTACAGTTTCGGCAAAAGAGAAAAGCCGAGACGCCTACCAAGAATCCCGGAAGCATCACGACCCAAAGGATCCTAAACGTGGGGTGGTCACTGCAATCTCCGAAGATGGAGGACAAGATAACACGCCTCCAAACGCACAGGAGGAGCTTTATTGCGATTTCCACATGATCGGAGGCCATTCCACGGCCGAGTGCAAGCATATGTCCAATTACTTATTCGAGAAGTATTTATCTGGAAGATCAAAGTTGTCTATCAACCTAAAGCCTCCCGCGGCGGTCGCGGAGGTAGAGCTCGCGGAGGAAGATTCAGACGATCCAATCCTGGGCGAGGTCAGAAGGGCGGTAACCACCCAAATAATGCACCGAGCGACCTGCAGCAGCCACCTCCCGTCGAGCAGCAGAATCCAGCACCGGTAGAGGGACTCCCGGCACCACCCAAGCGTCAAAAAAAACAGCAGACTGAACAGACCCCACCATGGGGTCGTATCTCTATGATTATCGGTCAGACCGATGAGTGCAAGGATTTCGTCTGGGCCCTAAAAAAGCGAGCACGCCAAATCTGCAGCATTCAGGCGATCTCCGAGGAGGAGATGCTTAGTACGAATCCCATCACATTCACAACCAAAGACACTAAAGGAATCCACCATCCTCACAACGACCCCCTCGTCGTGGGAGTCACAATGGGTGAGTTCGATGTAGAGCGAGTCTTAGTGGATACCGGCAGTACGATCAACATCATATTCTGGCAGACGTAGCAAAAAATGGGTGTTACACTAGAGCAAATCAAACCAGAGTCCAGAACGCTGAACGGATACGATGGTGTGGCCAAGATGTCAATGGGCGATGTGAAGCTGTAATTCCAAACTGGCAGTGTAACACGCAAAACCAAGTTCGTGGTCATATACGCTCTGCCAATTTACAACGCCATCTTAGGTTCGCCTTGGATCTATTCGATGCAGGCAGTCCCTTCCACCTATCATCTTTGCGTTAAATTTCCAACTGCCAGGACCTGGATGACCAGGACCTGCTCTGGCTTGGGAGAAAGCAACGGCGGAAGGATGACGCATAGCAATTACAGGGCGAGGATCACTTAGTCGATCCTCATAAGCCGGAGCAAGATCGGCTAAAAGCCACGGGATGCCAAATTGTACAAGTTAACATAGACGGAATAGACCCCTCTCGGACGGTTGGAATTGGGGCCGAACTCAAAGATCGGATCAAAACCGAACTGATAGCTTTCCTAAAATTTTGATCCTCGACGTTCGCCTGGTCCACTAAGGACATGGTCGGTATCGATCCATCAGTTACCTGCCATAAGCTAAATGTCGAACTCACTTTCAAATCAGTCCGGCAAAAACGCCGGCGTCTCGGCATCGATCAAGCAAAGCGGTACAAGACGAAGTCGAGCGACTCTTGAAAGCCGATCAGATAATGGAAGTACAATACCCTGACTGGCTGGCGAATCCGGTGGTGGTCAAGAAAAAAATGATAAGTGGATAGTCGATTTCACCGACCTCAACAAGGCGTGCCCTAAGGATTGTTTTCCGTTACCTCACATCGACCGACTCGTAGAGGCCACCGCGAGGAACCATCTGCTCTCGTTCATGGACGCATTCTCCGGCTACAACCAGATCGCGATAAGCCCAGCCGATCGCGAAAAAACCGCGTTCATCACGGTTAGAGGAACTTACTATTACAAAGTAATGCCATTCGGGCTGAAGAACGCGGGGGCGACTTACCAACGCTTGGTCAACACGATGTTCGCCGACATATTAGGGAAAACGATGGAAGTTTACATCAACGATATGTTAGTCAAATCCCTCATAGCAGAACAGCATATTCAGCACCTCGCCGAACGCTTTGACATCTTGGATCGATTCCACATGTAGTTAAACCCCACCAAGTGTACTTTCGGCGTGACCTCGGGGGAATTCTTAGGGTATATCGTCACCGAGCGCGGAATCGAAGCAAACTCAAAGCAGATTGAAGCAGTATCGGGACTGCCATCTCCGACCAATAAACGAGAGATACAACGCCGAACAGGTCGAATAGCCGCGCTGAATCCGTTCATCGCCCGGTCAACGGACAAATGTCTCCCTTTCTACCAGCTTCTCCGAGGTAATAAAGATTTTCACTGAAACGCCGCCTGCGAAGTTGCCTTTGGACAACTTAAGGAGTACCTGACCAATCAGCCAGTACTTGTCAAGCCTGAGGAGGGAGAGACGCGTTACCCAACCTTGGAAAAACTGGCTCTTGCTTTGATCGTCGCCGCATAGAAACTTCAACCATATTTCCAGTCACACTCCATCGTTGTATACACCGATCAACCACTCCGGTTTATTCTTTGCAGCCCTCTTCAATCCGGGCGAATTGCAAAATGGACGATCGAGCTAAGCGAGTACGACATCAAATTTTGTTCTTGTCCGAGCCTAAAATCACAGGTCCTAGCAGACTTCATCACGAAGTTATCCCCTGAACTCGAAGAAACCATACCTAAGGAGGAACCTTGGACGTTGTTCGCCGACGGCTCTTCCTCCAATCAGGGATCCAGCGTTGTGATTATTCTCTGATCGCCAACCGGCTAGGTCATCGAGCCGGCGTTGAAACTAGGCTTCAGGGCATCGAACAACGAACTGAATACGAAGCCGTCCTAGCCGGGCTGCGATTGGCACAAGGGCTGAGTGTAACAAGCATCCAAGTTTTTTGCGACTCACAGCTAGTGGTTAGCCAATTCAGTGAAGAATATGACGCTAGGAACGAGCGTATGGGGGCGTATCGCCAATTACTCCAAACTCTCTCGGAGCAGTTCGCCGCGTTTGAGTTGATCAAAGTCCCGAGGAGCGAAAACGCATTGGCAGACGCTCTCGCCGCCCTGGCAAATTGTTCCGACCCGAGATTACGACGAACAGTCCTGGTCGAATGCATCGAAATGCCTAGTATCGATCATACCGATCTGATGTTTACCATCACCGATGATGCGGAACCAATGGAAGTCAACGAGCCTGTTGAGAAATCCGCGGGTATAGTGCAATCCCCAATCGACTGGCAGCTCGAGATTGCAAGGCCCCAGCAGATCGCTGGCAAGCTCGACGGTTGAATGCCCAATGTGCGCATTACGCCATGATACGGGTAGCCTTTTCCAACGCAGCTCGTCCGGAGCCCTACTCACCTGTGTTGATCGAGGAGAGGCAGAACGAATAATGACGAAGGTTCACGAAGGTGACGGTGGCGTGCGCTGCCATTATTGTCCGGAGGACGTGCGCTCGCGTTGAAGATAAAAAAGGATGGTCATTATTGCCAACCATGGTCGCTGACTGTGAGGCTTTCTCGACGAAGTGCAAAGCTTGTCAGCGTCATGAATCGATGAAACATGTGCCCCCCTGAACTGCTTAATACCGTCACTGCGCCATATCCCTTCATGTGTTGGGCAATGGACCTCGTCGGACCGTTACCTCCGTCAAAATCAAAGAAATTCCTTTTGGTCCTGACCGATTATTTCACCAAGTGGGTAGAGGCTGAATCGTTTCATAAAGTGCAATCGTTGGATGTTACCAACTTCATTTGGAAGAAGTTGGGGATACGTTTATTTCACCAACCTGTCAGCCGCCACGGGGTCCCATATGAGATCGTCACTGGTTATTTCACCAAGCCTGTCACCAAGCCTGTCAGCCGCCACGGGCTCCCATATGAGATCGTCACTGATAATGGAACCCAATTCACCTCGCTCATCATCAGACGCTTTCTAAGCAAGCCGGAGTGCCAACACTTCGCCGCACTATGTTGGTCGACGATTCCGAGCTCAACAATAGCATGATGCACGATCACATTGACTTCACTGAAGAATTACGCGATCAAGCCCTGGTCCGAATTCAAAACTATCAAAATGCTGCAGCCAAATACTACAACAAAGCTGTCCGCCAGCGACGTTTTAACGAGGGCGACCTAGTGCTTCGCGAAGTTTACGAGAACACTAAGGAGATAAACCCCAGTAAACTCGGCGCTCGTTGGGAAGGCCCATACCTTATTTCCAAAGCAGTTCGCCCTGGAGTTTATGAGCTCTTGACCATGGAGGACAAGCAAATCAAAAACTCGTGGAACGCGGCTCATCTTAAACGTTATTATTACTTGGTCAATTGACTGATCTCGGTTTTGAAAACGTGTGTACTACGAACTACAACTGGCTTGATCCCAATTTTGGGTACGTAGGCAGCCCCCGATTTCCTTAATAAGATTTTGTGGGCGCAGCTGGGAAAATAATGAGATTTCTTTTTACTAAAGAGAAGTTTTAGTTTGATTTAAGTAAGAAGTCAGTTCGGCATCTCGCCATACAAAGGAAAAATCTTTTACTCCGGCGTATCGCCAACATAAAGAAAAACAACAACAAAAGGCAACAGAAACTTAAAGACTTTGTAGATATGGAGAACACCGATCCCATTGGACAAAATGACAAGCCTTCCGATCTCAGGGAGCCGGTGCGAAGTGAGACCTCCCTCCTGTTATCTCAACCTCCTCGGCGATTCACAGGCGTAGACCTTGAGAGGTCGGACTCCAGTGGCTCTTTGACGGCGAGACCTTCGAGATAGGATTGTCAGCTTTGACGCTCCCGGCTTAGCTCCTCTAGCCGACCTGCCGGTACCTTCGCACCTCTGGCCACCATTTCTTCGAGGAACGCACATGGGCCTTCTACGGTGTGGCTCTCCCGGAAATGGTGGTCTGTAGTTTATAGATGGAGAATGTACCGTCGTAGCTTCTCTATGCGACTCTTATAAATCAGGATTTCCGCAATATGCAGGTTGTCCGGATCGCCCAGCGGTTCGTAATCGCCTTCCGGAAGGTCGGGTATCAAGGCTCTGGCAACCTGTCCTTCACATCGGTCACGGTCAGTAAGCAGTCGGATCAGACGCCAGTTCGCCAAGTAGAAACCGTCGGCGATGAGCTCGTCATGAACCGAGATGGTTTCTTCTAGACGGCAGAGCTGGAAGATAAGGGCATATTTCAGACAAAAGGCCTTGATATACGAACTCATCCTTTGATAGTGAGCTTGGTAGATGCGGATCTCTCTCTGTAACGGATCCTCTTCAATTTCCGCAACAAGTTCACGAGATGGAGACGGAACCGTCTCTTCCAGGGGGAGGGCAATATTCGACGCTTCTGGGTCGAATCCGCTGATGTCGGCGGCAGTCAGCTCTCGAGCTCCCCTCAGCCATGCAGATCGGGTTGTGGGAGGCATGCTTTGCAATTTATCTTTCTGAAGTTTGGATGTGAGGTGCTCAGCGAACCTTCTTTCTTCCTATTTATAGGGGGAAAGGGGGAAATAAATGCTGCGTCCCTCAAATCTCGCACCAATCAGATCGTAGAGGTACGTGCCTTGTCCTGAGATTCCCCCGCCAATCATATTGCATCGTGAAACCGCGTCCGCATTCAATGACGCGTTTATGCCTCGGGAATGAGCAAAAAAAAAAAAAAAAAAG
>NC_025689.1:13301195-13305961 GCF_000633955.1 Camelina sativa
AAAAAAAAAAAAAGAGACTACTTCGTCTACCCAGTTCGGAACCGAACAGATCGACATCTCGGCCAGATGATCAACATTATTAACTCTCCAATGCGAGATAAATCAAAACCCAAGAATTCGTTTTGAATTGTTTCGATAACTCTTTGACGAGAGATAAGCCGAACCCAAAGAATTCTATTGAATTGTTTCGTAAGTTCCAGTTCGGACGGATATAAGCCGAACCCAAAGATTTAAATTTCGCCTTTTGCCTTCCAAACTGGAACAAAGAAGGTAAGCCAAAGTCATGTACTTCGCCCTTCGCTAAAGCGCATTGACGCACAGGTTAAATTACCCTCATAAAGGATTACTCAGTGTAAGCCGGGAGACATCCTGCCTCGTGTAAATTTCCAAATAGAGTGAAAACTTTATTTATTGCAAACATAAAATTGTCTAAACGCAACATCATCTTTAATATAAATATAAAAAGAAAACCGATGAATGGCTCAAATCGCCAGTCCCAAGCACATCAGTCATCCAGAGCAAGCCCTGCTGCGATCTTCCGAGTGTCTGCCTTAAGGCACTTCGGCATGGGCCATACTAGATGAAGCCATGTTCTCTCCCATTCATCAGGACGTCATTCCATTGCCCTGATCTTCTGTTCGCCCTCGTCAAGACGACCGATGGTTCTTTTCCTCTTCGCCCTTAAGGTGGCGATCTCGGCTTCCAGTACTGTTAAACGATCGTTAATTTCATTCTTCTTCATGTGATGATAGTAAAGAATGTGGCATTCCTCCCGGTGCACGGATTCAATATGCACACAAGATTGTCGATTAGAACTAAACTTAGAGGAGACTAACACATGTAAAGTTAGAAGGAGTTACCTGGCAAAAAAAGGCGTGAGCTGCAGCAGCCACTACGTTGTTGGCGCATCTGTTCATATAGAACGGCTTCACCTCGGAGGGCATGAATTCACCGCTCAGGGAGAAACTTGGCACGCTTGGTGTCGAGTTCACCAAATGATAGCATTCGTTACAATATTCGATCAAGCATGACGGCATATCTGTCACCCTATCCAGACCATTTTCAATCCAAAATCTTGGATGGGATTCGAGCAGCTTAAGTTTGAATAGCAATTCGTTCCGCGACTGTTCGGGGAGGGAACCGGAGAGAGTATTCTCTAACGAGTTGGCTTGATGGAGACTTCGTGTGTGGCTCGAGAGAGGGGCTCGATCGGGTGTTGGCTTGAGTGGCTCGAGCATGGTAGTTGGAGCGTGTGCGGAGTTAGATTGGCTCGAGTGTGACAACGGAGGCTTGGCTCGAACGAGTGCAGAGTGATGAACCTCTCAGGATGGGTCGAGTGTGATTCCACGCCGTCGGTTGAACCTTGCTCGAGTCGACGATGGTGGAGAACGCATGGTGGTGGTTGAACTCTGCAACACCTCTTCTTCATTATCCCAAACCTCTTCCTTAATTTCCTTGGAGGAGAACTTTTCATTGTACCTTGGAGCTTCTTGATTTGCCCACTCATCTCCTTCACCATAGTTGTTAACTCTTTCACTGAATCCCTTAGAATCTGAGTATTTTGGAGTTCATATAAACTGTCAAGCGTGTGAGGACTTGACTCTTGCGGTTGGTGAGGTTTAGGAAGCAGGGCTTGACGCTTAGGGAGGGTAACGACTGCACTCGAGTTGGAGAATGGTTGAGTGACACTTTGAGTTTTTTCTTTGGTTACCAAAACCTCTGTTTCTGCCTCATTCACATCCTCAAAGATGTCAAACCCAGATTTATGATCTTTCTCTTCAATCACGAAGGTCTGTCCATCAATAGTTGGTTTCTTCCTAGAATCCTTGATATCAAACTTCATCTTGAAGTTCTTACCCAGATTGAGATCATTCATCCCCTTTTTGACATCAATGATTGCTCCAGCTAAAGCTAAGAAAGGTCTTCCCAGGATTAGTGGATCTTTAGGCTCTTCATCCATTCCCAGCACCACGAAATCAGTAGGAATCTCAGCTTGTCCAATTTTGATGGGCAAGTTCTCTAGTAGACCATGAGGCAATCTAGTAGTCCTATCAGCCAATATTAAGCGGAGGTTGCATGACTTGTATTCGTTGAATCCTAGCCTCTGAGCTACAGAGAGTGGCATGAGGCTTACTGAAGCACCAAGGTCACATAGGCACTTTCTGAAGGTCAATGGTCCTAGAGAACAAGGCAAGGTGAAAGAACCAGGGTCCTCTAGCTTCTTTGGGATAATCATCTTCTGAATAACAGCTTTGCATTCATGAATAGCCCCACCTACGTCATGCACTACCCTCTCATCTTCCAAAACCTTAGCTTGAGCTCCTTTAGCTATCTCCTCCTTCTCTTTGGTCCTTTCTATTGCCAAATCAGTTAAAAACTTTTGATATTGAGGCACAAGTGCAAATGCATCAAGCAAAGGCATCCTAAGTTCAATCTCCTTGACTTGGTTTTCGAACAGAGCTTTATAGTTCTCAGTAAGCTGCTTCTTAAACCTCACTGGAAATGGTAGAGGTGGCTTGTATGGTGGAGGAATGAATCTTGCAGGTTTATCCTTGGGAGCAGTGGGTTCTTTGGTAGCTTCAGGATCATATTGCTTGGCTGACTTAATTGGATCCTTGAGCACTTCGACAGGATCCTTTATCTGAACTTCATCTTGAAGAGAATCCTCCCCATCTAAACTCTCAGTGTCCTCAGTGAGCCGTACATCTACAACTTGGGTGGTGATGGCATGGATAGTAGCATAGTCCTTGGGGTTTTGAACTGCTTTTCCGGGTAGTGTGCCAGTTATTGGGGTAGAAGTAGAAACAGTCTTACCTTCCATATACTTCATCTTGGAGTTAAGAGCTTCAAACTTGACATTCAGATCATTGTAAGAACATTCCATCCGCTGACTGAGTTCAGCAAACTTCTTAGCAGTATCCAGAGAACCACTAGCTTGACCTTGAAGAAGTTGTTGCAGCATGTGCTTCATTTCTTGATCTGGAGCTTGAGTAGGTTGAACTTGTTGAGGTGAAAATCCTGGTGGTGGTCCGGAAGGAGCGTGATAACCTTGCTGGAACTGTTACTTAGGCACGAATCCTTGATTGTAAGGAACAAAAGGTTTTTGCTGACCTTGTTGTTGCTGCTGAGGAGGGTACACCTGATCTTGTGGATTTGCAACATTGGTGCTCCTGTAAGACAAATTGGGGTTTGTCTTGTAGGGGTTATAACCCTTGTTGTATCCTCCTTGATTCTGGACGTAGTTGATTGCTTCAGACTGCTCACCCTTCCCATCCTGAACTTGAAAAGGGTCATCCTCAGATACGAAATGGACAGTCTGCTGTTGACTTAGCAAGAGCCGGTCAAGCTTGTCATTGACATTCTTAAGGTCCCTCTTGTACTTCTCCTCACACCCAGCGTCGCCGCGAACTGTGCGGTCATAGTCCTCATTGTAGTTACCGTCAGACTGAGCGAGNCAGGAATGATTCCACTACGTTGAGTATGAGTGTTCGGTGCATCCCCAGCACCAATGTTTCGAGGTCCCTGATGTGGTTCATTCTGGTGTTCCATAGTGATGTGTGCGGGATNTCTTCCTCAACGTCCTTGTTCAGGAAGTTACCGTTAGAAGCGGTGTCAAGCAGCATACGTATTTTGGGAAGGACACCACGGTAGAGAGTACTCAGTAATGACTCGTTGCTGAAACCATGGTGTGGGCACTGGCTGTGGTAACCCTTGAAACGCTCCCATGCTTCACAGAATGATTCTGAGCTCTTATGAGTGAAGCTGGAAATCTCATTCCTGAGACGTGCTGTTCGAGAGTTGGAGAAAAACTTGGCCAAGAATGCCTTCTTGCAGCCATCCCAGGTGGTGATTGATCCCTTGGGAAGGTTTTTCTCCCATTGATGAGCCTTGTCTCCCAGGGAGAAAGGGAAGAGGCGCAACTTGTAACCATCCTCACTCACGCCGTTGATCTTGGTGAGACCACAAAGATGGTCGAACTCGTCCAAGTGGTCGAGTGGATCCTCCATAGGCAACCCGTGAAACTTGTTTCCTTGGATCATGGTGATCAGACCACTTTTGATCTCGAAGTTGTTGTTTGGCACGGCGGCAGGAATGATTCCAGCACGTTGAGTATGAGTGTTCGGTGCATCCCCAGCACCAATGTTTCGAGGTCCCTGATGTGGTTCATTCTGGTGTTCCATAGTGATGTGTGCGGGATGATCAGTGGGTTGACGAGCTTGTCGTGGGCGTTGCAACCGATTGATTTCGTCGATCACAGGAAGGAGATTCTGATGCCCTCTTGATCTGGTGTGCATGCAAGGTTGCAATTAACAGGTACCTGAGATGCAAAACAAACAAGCAGAAAACCAAAGCAAGTCAGTACTCAAAATGATTGTGTAACAGAACTTAATCTTGCAAAACATGAAATCTTAAATGTAGCAAAAAGAATCCCAAATGGCAACGGCGCCAAATTGATACTAGGATTTTTGTATCTCCTAGTAGGTCTCAATTAACCTTATGCGTTGTAATACTTAAGGTGTCAATCCAGTTGGGAAAGTTTACTATCACTCAAGATGCAATCAAGAAGTCACAAGTTAAGCCAATTCAAAGAGTGTTTTTATCTAACAGTCCTAGAATGATCAAAATGCGAAACAGAAATGAGTCACAGAACTAGAAACAAGAATGCATGACAAGAAGCGAAAGTGAATAAAAACGCAAACGATTCTAAGCATGAACAAACGAAACTGTTCCAGGAATGTAATAAAAATCAGAAAGAAAGAAGTCCT
>NC_025689.1:13307943-13334499 GCF_000633955.1 Camelina sativa
CTCAGACTCAACCACTTCCATACCTAGCTCTCGCTAGAGAAACGTGGTCGAGCAGGCATGACAAACAAGTTCATTCACGTCAACAAACATCCTAGACAACTAATCTCTTAGGCTAGGAACGTAAGTCTCTGGCACTAGTTGGTCAGACATTTCATCAAACACCTTTTCGGTGCGGAAATGTCTCGAACCTAGTTCCAATTGATCAGAGAGAAACTAGTAATTCTAACTCTAGTCCAGAAGTGAATCATACAATCGAAGCTTAAACATTCTACATCCTAAGATCCTCCACCTAATATATCCCATCCTCAAGAACTAACACACTACTCAGATCCGAAAGTCATCATCAACAATACTAACTCAGAAAACATTGAAACAAGCATTCTTAGATAGGTAAAAATGAGAGGAACAACTTTGTAGAAGAAATCCAATGCAAAAACTCAATAAAATTAAAGCTATCTGGATTACAAGATCGGAATACGTTTTTGGTGGCTAGGTCAACCTTAGAAAACAAAACGAGATAAAAACTAAGATGTCCTCAGCCCAGACTTAACAAGATGTATTTATAGTAAAAACATGTAAATCCCTAAAACTTAAAACGACAAGGTGAAGCGTCGGTTTGGGAATCTCCTGAAGCGCGTAAGACGGAACGTCTTCCTGACATGTGCGGTCGAGTCGTGTGTCGTCTCTCCCTAGAGTGAGGTCGAGTGGAGTGAGTAGGAGTGGCTCCAGTGGTGTAATTGAAAATGGCTCGAGCATGGTCGGTGAAAGTGGCTCGAGCTGGGTGTATATGCATCCACTAAAACGATGATAACTCTTGAACCACCCATCCGATTGGCTTGAAATAAACGGTATTGAAAGATGACTCAATTCTCTACAACTTTGTTGAAGACGTCAAAAGCTTAATCCCTAGACCGGTGGCTCGGGTGATGGCTCGATTGTGGAAGTGAGGAGGGCTCGACTGTAGAAGTGAGGAGGGCTCGACTGTGGAAGTGAGGAGCGTGGCTCGATTGTAGAAGTGAGGAGGGCTCGATTGTGGAAGTGAGGAGTGTGGCTCGATTGTGGAAGTGATGAGCGCTCGATTGTGGAAGTGAGGAGCGTTCGACTGTGGAAGTGAGGAGCGTGGCTCGATTGTGGAAGTGAGGAGCGCTCGATTGTGGAAGTGAGGAGCGTGGCTCGATTGTGGAAGTGAGGAGCGTGGCTCGACCCTCTGCGCTTCCAACGTCTCCTAGGCACCTGAAAAACTCCGAAATGCGCAATGTATGCAAGGATGATGCAGAAACTTCCTAAACATGCAAAATGTGCGAAAGAGGTTCTAAAATAATGCAAAACGACTAGTTGTCCTACCTAAATGCAAGACAAATACAGGCTAAGGAGATGCAAAATATAGACATATCAGTGTCAAACGGAGTCCGGAGCCGTGGTCCCGGGGTGGAGAAGTCCGAAACCGAGCTGGTCTGGAGACATGGTGAGGTCGTCTTCTCCTAGTTCCAGGATGTCTAGCGCGTCCACCTCGCCCCATGCTGCCTCTCTCTTCTCGTTGATCTCACTAATCAGGTTGTCTGGAATAGACGCTCCATTCTTCAAGAGGTACCCTATAGCCTGTTCAATCTCATATGCCTGATTGAGGACGTCTTCTTTCGGACGGGCTACTTTCTCCTGCTCGACCAGATAAGCCCTTACCTTGTCAAGACGACGTTGCGCCTTCTTCGTGGTACCCTCGACTTTGGCCTGACGGTCTAGGCGTAACCGTTTCATCTTTGATTCAAACCTCGTTCCCAGATCATCGAGCTCTTTTCTCAGCTCGGACTTCTCCTCCTCCATAACTTTTTCCCGCGGCTCCAGCTCGGCAATTTTTGCTTCCAGCTGCTTGCTGCTTTTTTCCTTATTCGTAAGAAAGCCCTTCAATTCCTTGATTCTGCCATCTTTTGACTTGTCCGCTTCCCGTAGATTGTCTATGCACTCCTTCATTTTGTCGAATTCAAACTCCAAAGACGCCATCGATTTAACTTGCCTATCGTACATAAGGGTGAGCGCACTGGCGTAGGCGGCTGTCTGCATGTTAAAATGAAGTAAGGCGGAGAGAAGTAGAAAAAAAATATATATATATATATAAGGTTTAGAGTTAGGATAAAGAGCCATGTGACTTGAACCTGAAGGGCGGACTGGGCAACCTTGAGATATAGATCTTTAAATTCCAGTTTGTCGACCAGCGGCAACATGACAGAGGATACCTTCAGATGCCTGCACAATTCCCCGGCAGCTGCCTGATTACAAACGAGAGGAATATCCCTGAAATAATCGAAGGCAAATTGGTCAGAGCGATCATTTTCTCGCTCGACTCGAAGCGGTCACAGGATTCGAGTCCAGCTTCTTCCGCAGAACGCTTCCGTCCCGTCTCTTGGTTGGAACTTTTTCCCTTGCCCTTGTCCTTATTGTCCTTTTTGCACTTCTTCCTTTTGGAACCGCTGTTCGGTTCGGGGGCGAGTTGCGCTGAAGTGACAGATTCGACCGGTGGAGGCGGGAGTGAGTCGTTGGGAACTATATTTTCATGCTCGAGATCAGGGGCAATCAGGCTGTCATCAAGGTTCCCAATGTTGATGAATTTGTTCCTCGCCTGCTCAGACTCAAGATCAATGACCGGCTCGTTGTTCGGAGTTACAGATCAGAGCATACCGGCTTCGACATTTGTGGTTGCTGGGACTTCGGAGGATTGACCCACTGAACTTACGAAACTTGAGAACTTGGTCTTCGCCCAGACCATGGCTTCTTCATCACGACGTCGGGTAATATGATCCCGGCTACGATCAACTCCTGCGAAGAGGGTGTCCCTGACTTGTTGAAATTCGGGAGCTGATGTCCGAGCTGAAGTAGGGCGAGCTACAAAAACATTGAAAATTATGATCAGGTCAGAATACGAGTGTCCGATTCAACAAAACAAGGAATGAGATGATTCCGGGCGAGCTGTTCCACACTCTTTGCCGACCGCATCTCGGATTTTCAAAAGAACGATCATTAACTCGGACAAGGAAGTAGCGAGCTCTCAACTTCTTGAAATTGCTAACTTTTTCCCCGGGAAGGAAATTATGAGCCGGTTTCGTATTGACCATCCATGACGAGCTTCCTTGGGAATTTTTAAAATTTGTTAACTGCTCAAAGCATTCGATTCCGGGGTAAACTTTGGCTTCAACCGCAATAGTAAGAGCGGCAACAAAGTTGCAAATACTTCCCAGGGAGAGCTGACATATCGGGATCTGGCGGCGATGAGCATATCGGGTGAGCAGGCTAGGAAGAAGAAACCACAACCGACATTTGGAAAATAAACCCTCATATAAACAGATAAACCCTAGAGGCGGGTTCCATGGACGCTGGTGCTCTCCGGGAATAATGATGTGGACACCGCAATCTTGTAAACCACACGAGTTCAGCATTGTGCAAACGGTTTTGATATTGCTGGTCGTCTTCTCGCCTCCAATCCAACCTTGGTGATCTAAAAGCGGAAGGATGTCCTCAATCGTGACCCCGTCCGGAGCGAGTCAAGCTGTTTCTTCATTCAAATTGTCCGGTGGAAGATCGGAGACCGATGCAGCGTTGCCGTGAGTCCCGCGGTTCTCCTCATCGATTAAAGAAGGAACCCTCAGGGTTGGAATTTCATCTTACTTGGGTCTTGAAGAACATTTGGCGTTCTCTTCGGGTCATTTCGCCTCGATCCGATCTGATGGTCTTGGGAAGTTTTTTATTGGAATTTTTGCGGATCAGCGGATCGCTTTCCGTGGCAGACGAGGGGACCATGGCCGAGGTGGAGGATAGCGCAGATCGCCGAAGAGTGTGGAAGAGAGTTCGCAGATATAATAACAAATTAAATAAGAAAGAGGAGAGAGAACAGAGCAAATACCTTCGACGGTTTGGCGAAAAGTGAAAATGAAGAGTGGGGTCGAGTATTTATAGAAGCAAGTGGGCGGCAACCCTACAAGGAGTCATAATGACCTACTCAACCTACGCGACGTTTCGGCTTCCGAGCTGACGGAAGCGACACATCGGACACGTGTCATCCTACTAATGGGTGGCAAAGCAGCACGACGATCTAGGTAATTAGATTCGGTTTTCTTTACGGATTAAATAAGATATTCTTTCCTATAGTCCAAACATTCGAATTAACTTCTGAATATACCGAACTGGGAGCGGGGACTAATTGTTGGTGCGGGAATTGGCACCCCCAACATACGGATCTAAACCCGATTAAGGAAACCGGTTATCTAAACTGGGAGCTCGACCCTGAGGCGGATTTCATCTTCGAAAGCCCAGTAGCACCGAGAAGTCCTGTTCTGAGGTGACGAACCGACGTCTCAGCTCGCCCAGCGGCTGACCTAATAAGAAACAAGAAACTTTCCTAATCAGTTCGGCCATGATATGGAAAGCAGATATATTATATAAATCCAAGAAAACCTATAAATAGAGGGCAATCCCTTCATTGTAATATCATCCAGCAATTAATACAAAAACCCTAGTTTTTCTTTGTTCATGAGCAAAACCTAACTTGTTTTCCAAGAGATTTCAATACCCCTTTTGCTTATTCACTTTGATTCGATTTCTTAGAGAGATAGTGTTATTGAATTTGTTTCCCCCTTCAAACTTTCAGTTTCCCCTTTTGTTTCTCGCCTCCAATCCGACCTTGGTGATCTAATGGTTCTAAACCACACGATTTCAGCATTGTGCAAACTGAAAGTTTCCCCCTTCAAACAAATTCATTGTGTGAAACTCAGTTTTTACACTTTCTTTTTTTATTCTTTTGTTTTGGCAAGGTCTCAAACACCTTTGGTTTTATCTCATGTTATTCCTAAACTTTCAGTTTTCAAATGAGTGAATATATTTTAGTATAATACTTTTTTGTGTTTAATTGGATTTGAGTTATTTATGTTCCATACTATTTTTCCTATACTATTTCTTTATAAATACTATTCATCACTTCAAGTTTTCAACCTCCGATTTTAAAAATTCAAGTTATGTAGAATACATAAAAAAATTCTATTTTTTTAAGATTTATTTCAAAGTTTTAGTTAGTTTTGTTGAAAACCTATATCACATTAAAATGTAATGGGGTAAGAATTATTTATCCAAATAAATAAATAAAAATTGACTTTGTATTCCAACACCGTTGTTGGCTGCACGTGTCATTCACGTTACCTATTTCTTGTCTTTTTACATTAACTAATAGTTATTCACTTAATTTTTTAATTAGTGTGCTATACTCTTCGTTTGTTTTTTTGTTTTGGTCATCCGGCAAATTCACTCTTTTAGAAATAATATTTTGATGGAAGAAAAAAGTAGTCCTTGGATTTCGGTTTCTTTTAGTTAAGCTCAGTTCGGTTTTCGATCTTTTGGAGTTTTAATTTTTCTTTTTCAAAATTAACCAAAATAAATTTCGGTTCGGTTTGGTTAATTTGGTTTTTATGTCTGAAATTTATCCAATTTCTTTAAAAACTATAATCCAATAACACTCGCTAAAATAGTAAAACCCAAACCAATCTAGAAACCTAACCACGTTTCGTATGGTTTGAAGCCAAGTAATGACTTCAGCCTCTACCACTTTTGTGAGTCCGTTTGAATAACAAGGTTCGATGCTGACTGGTGCTAGGCTGCTAGCAACGACCATTGAAACAAGGAGAGCTCTTCCATAAATTCTTACATAACCCTATAGGTTTCAGACAGAAAAATTGCCATGAGTTGAGAATAAAAAATTTAAACTGAAAATTGCAAGGCTTTACCCCGAAGGGAGCCCTTCCAGAAATTCTCAAAGGCTTACACCTAAGAGGGGGTTTGGAAATAGTTTTCAACCAGCAATAGACGCGCCTCGGTTAGAACCTCATTAGCTGCGTCATTGCCCAAAGATAAGTTTCTTTCACTAAATGGCTCTGTATTTTATACCAAAACAAAACTGACCAACTTCATATACACTTCCGATGTGGGACTCTGTCCAAAATAACAAATAGTATAGATTTCCAAAACTTAACATTACTAATAATGGAAAATATAAATTGAAGAATGTTTGTCAAAAAAAGAAAGAAGAACAAAGTATGATTATGACTAAGATTGGTGGAGGCCGCGCGAACGCATGCCTCCTCTGCAACAAATAATGATGCAGGCTCTCCCACTTGGGGAGACCTTAAGCTAAGCACCCCTCCTTTATGTGCAATGGAGGTCACTAGCTTAGGCCACTCGTCTTCTTGATCACGAGTCGACCCCGTCCAGGTAAGTACTTTTCTCAGTCGCTCCCCATCTTGTCTTATACCCTGCTTCTTCAATCATTCTTTCAGTTCTAACCGATGTGGGACTGATACGTTTTCAAAATACACGAGTTTTTATGTTATACATATGGATGGGCCATACGTTCTCTAAGCCCATTAAAGTGCATCAAAAATACTATCAAACAAACGTTCCTTTGTATTGGGGATGATATCTGCAAGTTTGTTAAGTGTTTGAGCAAGAAAAAAGGGATCAAAAAAAGAACACCATTTACATCACAAATACTTGTTTCTGAAATCAAAGTTCCAACTTCCAACAGATGCGACAGAGAAAAAGAGAATTAGATGTCTGAATAGGTACTGTAAGAGTTAATTATGTGACTTCTTCTTTGACAAGAACATAAAAAACCGGGGGAAAGAGAGCTTCTTTTTTTCTTTCCAGACTTAGTCTGTGGTTATTCCATTTTGTTAGATGTTTAAAAACATATTTGTTTCAGTTTATATGATTTTCTCAATTTACTATGCACAATTTATAATTATTTGAAATTATTTATCTTTTAGTGCTTGCCTATACACAATATTTGAAAGAAGACACTTGTGTTTTTATCAAACGCACTTCTATTACTCTAAGATGTGCAAAGTATTTCACCAGTATACTTAAGCCCGCACCCAAAAAAAAACAAAACTGACTATAACAAATATGCGATCGCCGACCAAAAAAATGAGTATGAGAAATACTAGTAAGAACGTTTATTTTTAATTTCATGAAAATATATATATACCTAGGACTTACAAAAAAATAAAACGAAGGGAAGTATCTTAAGGAGGAGGAAAACTTGAAGTGTGAGTAGCTGAGGAGTTTCAGCGAAGCGGTTACTGAATCTTGCAGTGATCTCTGGTACTCGTCTCTGCGTACGTGGATTCCTCAGGATGTCACGGGCTACGTTATTTATTTTCTTTCAAACCTCTTCAAATGCTATATTTGTATTATCTTTATCCAACTTATCCACTAAGCAGCCCTTTCACTACAACGAACAACCATATACATCAGTTATATATAAGTGTTATTATTTTACTGAGATAATAAGCTAAGGTTTAGCTCACGTATGTAATTTCTCAACGTAAGTATTAAGTTTTCGATAATAGTAAGAGAAAGGTTTTATGTGACCAGAGTAAAAACCTTATATCTAATAACTTAGATTCTTTTTTTTTTTTAATGTTCATTATAAACTAGATGCCGACCTAGAAAAATAACTTGTTATGATAAAATAATTTAACTTACTATCAATACTTGTTTTGATCCATTTTACTTGATGGACAAAGAAACTTATATTATCATGTTCTTAAATTATGATGTTTTCAATTGTTGTTTAGTGAAAAGATTCTTTGTATTATCTTCTACTGTCACTGTGTATACATAAAAATAATTAACTATCACATCGTACAGAGAAAAAGATTCATCCTCATAAAACAAAAACAAAAACAAAAATAGAAAAAATCAAACGTAGTATTTGTTTATCTAATGGAAGCATTAATAATTNCTTGAAGTGTGAGTAGCTGAGGAGTTTCAGCGAAGCGGTTACTGAATCTTGCAGTGATCTCTGGTACTCGTCTCTGCGTACGTGGATTCCTCAGGATGTCACGGGCTACGTTATTTATTTTCTTTCAAACCTCTTCAAATGCTATATTTGTATTATCTTTATCCAACTTATCCACTAAGCAGCCCTTTCACTACAACGAACAACCATATACATCAGTTATATATAAGTGTTATTATTTTACTGAGATAATAAGCTAAGGTTTAGCTCACGTATGTAATTTCTCAACGTAAGTATTAAGTTTTCGATAATAGTAAGAGAAAGGTTTTATGTGACCAGAGTAAAAACCTTATATCTAATAACTTAGATTCTTTTTTTTTTTTAATGTTCATTATAAACTAGATGCCGACCTAGAAAAATAACTTGTTATGATAAAATAATTTAACTTACTATCAATACTTGTTTTGATCCATTTTACTTGATGGACAAAGAAACTTATATTATCATGTTCTTAAATTATGATGTTTTCAATTGTTGTTTAGTGAAAAGATTCTTTGTATTATCTTCTACTGTCACTGTGTATACATAAAAATAATTAACTATCACATCGTACAGAGAAAAAGATTCATCCTCATAAAACAAAAACAAAAACAAAAATAGAAAAAATCAAACGTAGTATTTGTTTATCTAATGGAAGCATTAATAATTTCTACAAGAAAAACCAAAAAAAAAGAAGAAGAAGAAGAAGAAGAAAAGAGTTTTAACTTTGCTAGATTTTTTCTTGCTGACAAGAGAACTCAACCATACAACATTTTCAGTGGATCCCAATTATCTCAAGAGGAAAAAAATGATGAACTAAGGTCTTTGTTTTTCTGTGGTCACTAAAGTGTAGTGTGGGGTTAGCCAAAGGGCAAGTAAAATAAAAACGCTAATACAGTCCAAATACACAAATACCAATGAACTTGCACATTATTTTCTCCTTTCTTGTTCCGTACATATTTTCTTATCAACAAAGAAATATAAAATCATCCTGAATATATAATTTAGGTGAACAATAACCACATGAAGAGTTCAGCGCCGAAAACTTTGTGCGTATAAAATATCTACAGAGAAAAATTAAAATCAATTGTTGATAAGAATTCTAAATTATATAACGGTATGTATATCTTCTATTCTTCTAGCATATTCTATTTGTAGCCTATATGCAGTTTCCAACTTTGTGTTTATTGGACCAAAGAACCGTCGGCAAATGTTTTTGAACTGCAAAAAAAGTAAATACGAAAAAAAAAAGATTTACGGTATTGTTATTTTTATTTTGCAAATAATACGGTATATTCATTGGCGGCAAAATTGGGATTATTATAAAATTGTCATAAAAATAAATTGTATAAAATTGTCATAAAAATAAATTTTGTAAAAAAAAGAAAGAAAGGCCAGGAATGAAGTGTCTTTCCACCTCAACTATAGCTATATAAACCCCTTAATAATCTTCAAGCAAAAGTCACTAACAAGAACGAACACACACACAATTCCTAACTAAAACTACATATTCATATAGAAAAATAATTCACCTAAATCACTTCCTGATAATGCAAATGTCATCGACACCATCTTCTTTTATTTTCTTCTCCTCTGTTTATGCTGATGAATCGGCACTAATCACAATAACAAGTGTAGTTGTAATAGTAGTAGTAGTGTTAGTGCTTCAATGGCGGTTGCACCGGAAAGAGAAAAGACGACGGCTACCGCCTGGCTCTATGGGGTTGCCTTACATAGGAGAGACACTCCGCCTCTACACAGAAAATCCCAATTCCTTCTTCGCCACTCGCCAAAACAAGTACTCTTTTCTTCTCCTACGTAGCTACATACATAAATAGGCATGAATTAATGACATATATATTAACCTTAGGTGTATCGTTCAATATGTATCCGTTAACCAATAAATTAGATGGTTGAAGGATTCACATTACCAATCCAACTAAATTCAAGTCTTTTCACTATTAATTTAGTCATAATAATCACTTTTCTTATGATAAAAATATGTTTTTGTGGCACAAATTCCGAAAAATAATCTAAGTGTGAAAAATGGGATCCGCAGGTACGGGGATATATTCAAGACGCACATATTGGGATGTCCATGTGTGATGATAAGCAGTCCAGAGGCGGCTCGAATGGTCTTAGTGAGCAAAGCGCACTTGTTCAAGCCAACTTACCCTTCTAGCAAAGAGCGTATGATTGGACCAGATGCTCTCTTTTTCCACCAAGGTCCGTACCATTCTACCCTCAAGCGGCTCGTTCAGTCATCTTTCATGCCTTCTGCTCTCAGACCAACCGTCTCTCACATCGAGCTCCTTGTCCTCCAAACCCTCTCCTCTTGGACATCACAAAAGTCCATCAACACCCTCGAATACATGAAACGAGTATGTCTCTTTGATCTATTTTTGGGTTATATGCATGGACGGTCCTTTGAGGCATTCGAAAAGAAAATATTGACAAAAATGATTTCCAAATTTTGCGGGCCTCACTTTCTTAAAGGAAAAAGAATAGTTCAGGAAAGAAAACAAACTTGAAATTTGTTTTATGACTAAATTTTGTTTTGTACACTACAATCATATGAAATAAAAATTCCATTCAGGAAAAATGTCCTGTAAAGATATTTGTTTGTTTGCTTTTTTCTAATTAAATATGTGGACAAAATCTAAAACATACACTTAGAAGTTTTTTATTTATTTATTTTGAATAGCAGAACCATGGTGTTTGAGGGTCCGCTATATATGGTTTTGTTTTGTATCGAATCTTTATGAAAGTATTGATTTGAGAGGAAATTGGATTTGTGGGTGTAGTATGCATTCGATGTGGCGATCATGTCAGCGTTTGGAGACAAAGAGGAGCCCACTGAAATTGAAGCAATTAAGCTTCTTTATCAACGTCTAGAAAAGGGTTACAACTCCATGCCTCTAAACTTACCTGGCACACTTTTTCACAAATCCATGAAGGTATAAAACTTATGAACTATGTATATATGAAGCTCATGATCGGGGTAGATAGAGATGATTCTTTAAATTCTGTTAAGTAATGCGTACGTTGAACGTGACAATTCAATGTAGATTCGTAAAATACCACAAAAGAATTGGGCAACAAGATTGTACAGTTTAGGTCTTTGGGGACCACACGTGTGCGATATTATTTGACATAGGTTGTAGATTCTTTTCACAAAAACATAAAGACAAAGTCATCTTCAAGACATAGATGTTTGTTGATGTGATGAAAATACTTCCATTCACTTTATTCTATTTTATTGAGTGTTTTAATAAAAAAATAAATGATGCATAAATTAGGGTTAATCTCAATCCCATAAATGAATGTTTTATTTTTGGTAATTGGAAAATTAAGGCACGAAGGGAATTAAGTGAAGAATTAAGGAGAATGATAAAGAAGAGAAGGGAGAGTGGGAGAGAAGGAGGAGGACTCTTGGGAGTACTTCTCGGAGCAAAGGATCAGAAACGTAACGGGTTGAGTGATTCACAGATCGCCGACAACATCATCGGGGTAATCTTCGCTGCCACCGACACCACCGCTTCTGTCTTAACTTGGCTTCTCAAGTACTTACACGACAACCCCAATCTCCTTCAAGAAGTCACCGTAAGCAACTTTCTTTTTAATTTTTCTTTACTTTTCAAGTTTATCTTTTGCATGTTAATTAAGGATCATCTAGAAAATAGTGTCTTAACTGTTTAAGGATAGGATTTGATTTTGAACCAACAAAAGGTTTCATATATGGAAAGATGTTATCGCAACAAAAGGTTTGAGAAAATAGTTATATCTCCTCTCTTTTTTTTCTGAAATGAAATAGTTATATCTCTTGCCTCCATTACAATAGTTTTTTTTAAACTATCATACTACATACATTTAAATGATGAATATTTTCTAACCTTTGATGGTACATTTGGTTTCTGATGGATTTTTCCACAAATATGTTAGTATATTATTTTATTTAATAGCACACGATTTTATAATTATGGTTTTGTTATTGCACTTTTCCAATTCTGATATAAAAAATTGTTTTCTAGCCAAGAAGCCATTTAATATTCTTATCCTTATTTTCAATTTAATAGAGGGAGCAACTACGCATCCGACAAAAAATAAGAGAAGAAAAGCGGAGAATCTCATGGGAAGATACAAGAAAAATGCCACTGACTTCAAGGGTATATACCATTTCAATGTATCATTTGTAATGATGATGTCATTATAATGTTCGATGGTACAATCAATTAATGGTGTTATGATACGTACTTTTGGTAGGTGATACAAGAGACACAAAGAGCAGCAAGTGTATTGTCCTTTACATTTAGAGAAGCAGTACAAGACGTCGAATTTGAAGGCTACTTGATCCCAAAGGGTTGGAAGGTTCTTCCTCTTTTCCGGCGAATCCATCACTCTCCTGAATATTTCCCCGATCCCGAAAAATTTGATCCTTCTAGATTCGAGGTATATCTATAATGAAATAAGATTATCAACTACGTAGATCATTATGCATGGGTAGATAATAAGGTGACTGAGACATGGAACAATGACTCTCGACTACTAGTCCTGTGGTATATGGATGCGTACCAACGAAAAATTATTGTTGGTGAAAGATAGATGGATGAAGAGTAAAACATCGAACGAACTCAATGTCAAAATCTAGGGTTTAGTCAACTTTGTGGGGACTTGGATAGACTTGCATTGCATGTAGATGACATCTCACATCTTGTGATGTTGACAGGTGTCACCAAAACCTTACACGTACATGCCATTTGGGAATGGAGTGCACTCATGTCCAGGAAGTGAGCTGGCTAAACTTGAGATGCTTATCCTCCTTCACCACCTCACTACTTCCTTCAGGTATATATTGTAATTATTTTCTTTTGGTATATAATATTTTCGAGCTTTTTAATGAAGAACTCTAATTTTGTGTCTCAGTTCTATTATATGCCATTCTTCACCAAGTTAGAGTTTATAAAGTTTTGAATTTTCATTCTCTATTTTTCTGAGTTTAACAATTACAAAACTTCAAATTTCCTGAAAATATATATAATATAGATATTATCTACGTAAATATTGCTGGCAAACGTAAATATTGCTTGCAAACGTAAATTGCATAATCTATATTCGACTCCAAATTTATATATTGTACGACGTCATCACTTTATGATGTCATATTGTCATATATGCATTTAAAATGTTTGGTTTTTTGTATCTTAATTTCGTGTTTTATTGAAGATGTGAACTAGTGTTAATAAAGAGTCATTGGACCCATGGCGTGAAAAAAAAAACTTGTGATGATAAAGAATTGGAAAGAGATCGCCAGCTGTATAAGAGATCTAATATAAGAATCAATCTTTAGTTTTTGTTTTATTCTTGAGAACTTCTTGAGTAGATATTTGTATTTGTGTGTGCGTTTGTGTTTGTGTTAGTAAGTAGATATATATGTTGATAACATTGATTTGTAGTACCCCAAAAAAGAATTGTCAAAACATGTGAATCGGCGACCTGTCAAATTAGTACCTTGCCCATATATGGTCCAACACAAAAGATGTGAATCTCGTTTTTTTCTGAGATTGTTTGTATAACTTAGTATTACTATCAGTCATCAAATTATTGATGATTGTATAATATAATTAATGAGGTTTGGATTTTAATTTGCAGGTGGAAAGTTGAAGGAGGCGATGAAGGAATACAGTATGGTCCTTTCCCAGTGCCAAAGAAGGGTTTACCGATAAGAGTAACTCCAATTTAAAGCCTAAGGCATATTTGGAACTTTTTTTTTTGTTTATATTATTTTTAATCAAATAATTTAGTTGCTCTACAAGTAGAGTTTTTTTTCATCTTTAAAATGGCCTCCAATTTTGGCCCGTTTTCTTTTTGTAAATATATTATTATTTATGTAAAGTTGCAATTAATAAATAAATTTTATTTTCATTGGTTGGACTAGTTTAGATATCTTCGAATACTATTATAGATCTCCAACTAGCTTATTATTGCTCTCATCCAACTAGCTTATTGCTATCATGTTGTGACAGTTGCGTTGAAATATTTGTGTTTGGATCCGAGCCAACCAAATTTTGAGAAATTGTGTTAGAGGAAATTACACACACATATATTCAGATTTTAAAATTGATAAATGTTTCATGTTTGCATCTGAATTTTTGTTTCGGTGCATTCAAGGACTTTGATTTTTTTTTTTTTTTTTGAATCTTCGTAACCTTTGATTTATTTACAAGATTTTCCAGATCCTAAATATTTAATCTACTTTTTTTTATTAACAAACGAATATTTGATCTATTAGTTTCAAGTTCTCAACCAATAAAAATATTCGTTTGTTTCCTTTATCGGATCATTGTTTAAGATTCCGTTCAGACATATAAAGCTGAGGTCGACGTAATTGTTTTGTACGGAAGCATGCGTATTCTGTTTATATACTAGTTGTAAAGTTTAATCTCTATATTTATTTAAGCAACCTTTTAAACAAATAATCATATTCTATGTAAAATATTATACAAAATATCACTGTATTTTAATACAAAATATAATAATAGAATCTTAAAATTAATTTATTGTAATTTGAAAATGATTATCTAAAAAATAGTAATTATTCATTTATTAGATTATAAGAAATTATTAATAAAATAATTTTGAAATTATTTAACAAAATAATAATAAAATTATTTCAAAATTATATAATAAAATAATTAAACAGATTCTATTTATTGTTTCAGAAATCTTAGAAAACAATAACAAACTCTTTAGAAAATTATAAAACTTAAATTTATTTATAAAACTAAAATTAAATATTTACATATCTAAATCATTTAATAATAACAAATATATATTAAAATTAGGATACAACATTGTTTCTATTTTAAAAAAAAATATATATATATATATATATATATTTAACCTATGTTATTAAAAATTTAACCAGTTTCTAATGTGACATATTACAAAAATGCTATTATATTTTAATTATTCTAATAACTAACAAAAGAAAAGTTTAAATTTGTTTACAAAATAAAAAAACTCTATTTATTGTTTCATAAATCTTAGGAAATAATAACAAACTATTTAATTGGCTAAAACTTAATTGTTTATACATAATATTCACTATATAAACAATAATAAGTATATAATATTGATAATATACATAATCTAATTGTAATTTTCACCTATAAAATTAATATACAACATGTTATACCAATAACTTCAATTTGTAAATTTGGTATATTAAGATCTCTAAACACGATCACATCAATTTGTAATATCAAATCACGGGTCAATACATGTTTTGTTGGATATTTTTGGCTTTACCAAATGTATAATTAACGAATTTGATATTGCACCAAACAAAAATAGTAGTACCAACTACGGGTCGAAATCAGAGTATGACCTTAAGTAAATTAAATATATAATTTTATAAAAGGTATAGAATTAATAAATTTTCTACTATTATTTTGTAACAAACAAATCCAGATTTACATAAATATTTCCTCACACTGGTAACATTATTGTACAAAAATATTAACATGTATTTATGAGTCGGGTAATGAGATGGGTAACGAGACGCTCAAAAATTAAATTAATATCCGATACTCGATCATTATTCATGGATAATATAATTATTATACCCTTCACTTGACCCTAAAACTGCGGGTACCTTTTTCCGGGACGGATACAAACCGAAAAACGGGTCCAATTCGGGTATCGGTAGTAGTTTCCAGGCCTACCTATTAGTAGTTTAATATGAATCAAAATTCACCATATAGTACTATATTATATAACATGTAAATGAATGATACAACATAAACATAATATTAACAAATAACAAAATANCCAGTTTCTAATGTGACATATTACAAAAATGCTATTATATTTTAATTATTCTAATAACTAACAAAAGAAAAGTTTAAATTTGTTTACAAAATAAAAAAACTCTATTTATTGTTTCATAAATCTTAGGAAATAATAACAAACTATTTAATTGGCTAAAACTTAATTGTTTATACATAATATTCACTATATAAACAATAATAAGTATATAATATTGATAATATACATAATCTAATTGTAATTTTCACCTATAAAATTAATATACAACATGTTATACCAATAACTTCAATTTGTAAATTTGGTATATTAAAATCTCTAAACACGATCACATCAATTTGTAATATCAAATCACGGGTCAATACATGTTTTGTTGGATATTTTTGGCTTTACCAAATGTATAATTAACGAATTTGATATTGCACCAAACAAAAATAGTAGTACCAACTACGGGTCGAAATCAGAGTATGACCTTAAGTAAATTAAATATATAATTTTATAAAAGGTATAGAATTAATAAATTTTCTACTATTATTTTGTAACAAACAAATCCAGATTTACATAAATATTTCCTCACACTGGTAACATTATTGTACAAAAATATTAACATGTATTTATGAGTCGGGTAATGAGATGGGTAACGAGACGCTCAAAAATTAAATTAATATCCGATACTCGATCATTATTCATGGATAATATAATTATTATACCCTTCACTTGACCCTAAAACTGCGGGTACCTTTTTCCGGGACGGATACAAACCGAAAAACGGGTCCAATTCGGGTATCGGTAGTAGTTTCCAGGCCTACCTATTAGTAGTTTAATATGAATCAAAATTCACCATATAGTACTATATTATATAACATGTAAATGAATGATACAACATAAACATAATATTAACAAATAACAAAATAAAAAAAACAAATTCTCCCCGCTACCAGCGCGGATTATTATCTAGTTCGTTGTATTATTAATGACATATACATACATACATAGTTTTTCTTTTTTCCACAAAGGGGTAATTTTATTAAGCCTAAGAAGAAGATCTCAGGTCAACAACTGATTACAATATTACACAGGGAGTTACAAGGTACATCAAAATTTAAACATACAACTCAAAGTGAAAAATACCAAAATCAGGAATTAACTTAACTTCGAAAATCCAACAGAAAGCTAAAGCCTAATCTTCTTCAGTGACATTCCGCTTCATACTGCATAACTAATATCATTAAACCATAGGCCATTATGCCTAATTGAAGGGAAGAACTATTCACATCAAAAAGTTAACTTGACAGAACTAAAAAAGTGATCAAGAAGGATAAAGTAATTGATGAGTATCTTCTCTGTCATGGTCCGGCAAACTTGCTCTCTTCTTCATTGGGAGTTCCTTGTTTGGATTAACCTTCAGCTTTCTTTTTGAACATTCTCCCACTTCATACTTAGACTGCATCTTGGGAGGAGATTTACCATCGAGATTTGATCCTATAGATTCTTCTTTACCCGATAAGTCAAAATGAGGGAAGGCTAAGGAAAAGTAAGGATTCGATCTTTTCTGGGGAGGAGGATTCTGATTCTCTTGAATCAAAACAGGGACTTGAGCGACAGGGCTTGATTGTTGTGAGATAGGGGCTGAGTCCGGATCCTCGAGTCCATCGTTTCTCCGTTGATGAGCTTGATCATCTTGGTTGTTGTAGTAATTAGGATTGATAGTGATGTGATCGCAGGACGCGACCTCGGCCAAGAAGACCAAGACACGCCGGACGCGACCGAGACGCCTGACCAAGACGCATCGGACGCGACCAGGGCAACCTCTTCAGACGCGACCAAGGCTCCAACAATCCTTCCCGGAGCCACCACACGTTCCAAGAGCTCAGCAAAGGCGGCCAAGCAGCGGCTCAACCTATTTGTCCGAACATTCGTCCAATGCCAGCCACCCCATGAAGACTCCGAAGGCTCAGTTCGCTTAGTCTTCACTCTTACCCAAGAGTGAAGATGGTTAAGTCGTTAAGCTAGGAAGTGTACTCTTTTTCCTCACTCCGGGTTTGTCTCAATGGGTTTACCGGAGAAGGTTTTAACGAGGCATGGAGCTAAACGCAAAACGCCTAAAGGCTAAGTTGCTTCACGCACAAGGCCAAGGCAGTTATCTCTCTTTCTCTCTTATTTTTGGTTTAATTTTGAACTTGAGAATATTCTCTTTTGATCCTTATGTTTGTGAACGTTGGAGAGTGTTTGTGGCTAAGCGTGTTAGTCAAAAGGTGGCGATGTGTTCTCTTTGTAAAGGGGACACGTCAAAAGGATGATGTGCGGATCAAGATGAATCCGTGTGTCCTTAAGCTCCTATCTAGACCTAGCTATTTAAACCCTCCTTAAGCCCTTGTTCCTCCTTAGACTTATATGAAAATAAAACTTTTCTTCAAGAGAGATTCTTGAAACTTGTCTCACTCTTCTCTTTCTTCAATCCGGGATTGAACCTTGAGAAAATCCTAACAAGCCTCGAACCGGGTTCGACCTTGTTAGAGACCGTATCAAGAGGAGAGCCAAACCTCTTGTGTCGTCTCTCGATCCACTCGTAATTTCCCCTCACTTCGCTTCCCATCTTTCCCCTTCGCAACCTCGAGTCTTCTGCCATAAGTTCTCGAGTTCTTTACTAAATCATCTCAACTCGTCCCCACCAACGTTTCCACCGCAACCATTCGTTCGTTTGTTCCGCACCCGTACTATCCGATCGATCCATTCGTGGCTTCTCGACGTATCTCCTAAACGGCTCGTTTGAATCCTGTCAAACTTTGTTTCCCTCGTTCGTTTCTTCCCTAGATCTGAAGCCCAGAATCTGTGCCGAGGAAAGTTCTACCGTTTGAAGGTTGGCTGAGAGCTTAAGCCGCGTCCGTGCCGTGACCGCGTCCTCGGGTCACATCAGATAGGCTCAAAGGGACATCTAGAGGTAGGATGCATAATCCTGCAACAATTAGTACAAATGTTTTCCATCTTCTCGTACTGGAAGCCAAGCATAGCTCTGTCACCTGTTTGAAATCTCACTCTTCTGAAAAACCTAAAGCGATCAGTTATGGAGACCCTGATTTTCACACGGAGGAATGAAATCTGGTTGGTAACTGAATCCTCAAAGTCCAACTGCACTAACTCCCCTACAGATCTAGCTATTATGCGGATAGTTTTAGCAGAGACATAAGAGATAGGGAGACCCCTGATTTAAACCCAAAGATCTAAAGAGGTTAAGAAATCCAACTGTGGTTAGTCATCCCATCTTTGCAAGGCAACAAACCATCTATTGAAGCTCCATGGTTCACGTCGAAGTACTGATATCAGATCTCTTTCAGACTAGAACTGAAACTGGATAAAACGGTCATCGAGAACTCTGCCATGAACTGAAGATGCTAGTCCCCAGACTGTAGGAAGATTTGCCGCCACTTCAAACAAATTTTGATCCACTGGGTTAAGTGGTCTGGCTATCAAGCTGAGCCTGTTGCTTGCTAGGAAATCTTCATAGTCGGAGTTTGGAATTAAGAACTCTGGGTCTTCTCTCCCTAGTGCTAAATTTTGAATCTCATCCCAAAGGTCCTTCTCCATTAGTCTCACTTGAAGGGAGAACATTGAGGTTTGAAAGCGCTAGAAGAGGGTATTTATATATGATAAATAGTAGGGTTAAATAAGAGAAGGGAAGAGGTAATAAAATTATATGTTTACTGCAAGGATTATCCAAACAGCAGAACCAAGGGAGAAAATATCTACTGCAGTAGAAACAAAAAGATTGGGAGAAGTGTGATAAGATAGAAATAAGATAAGTGAAGGTTATCAGAAAAAGTCAACTCATTGAAGGAAAAAACTGGGTAGAGACAAAAAAACGTCTATCAAACCTCTTCAAAAAAATTAAGCTTATAACGAAGTCAAACATATCAGTCAAAGAGGAGTCTATGTATTTTCCATTCTTCTGAAGCAAAAAGAGAATTTAGCCACCTTGGATGACCCATTGCTACGTACGACTGGAAATTTTTTTGTTGAGTCGCACTATGGGCAATAAGGGTAGCTCCTTGATTGGAATGAGAATGTACATTCTCCATTGTCCACTCTTTTATGAAGCAGAGACCTCTTTTAATTTCCGATGCATAGAATTGGAAAGAAGGTCATTCTTGAGGACTGTTGATTGCATTAATCATTTCAAAGGCTTCAGAAGAGAAGATCACCTGATTGATATGATGATTAACCATACTATCAATAGCCCAGATGATACTTTGAAACTTGGCTTCTAACAAATTTGTAATGTTAGAGAAAAACCCAAGAAAAGCCCCCTGTATTAGTAGTTTTCACCAACGCATTCCAATATTACATTTCAACCATGACTTAGGAGGAGGAATCCAATCCAGTGAACCCTTTCCTCGATCAAAAAATTTGGAACTAGCCTGTCGACTTTCTAAACCTTGAGCATTAATCCATAACGTTGATTCCTCTCTTATTTTGAGGACCAAACCCAGAATATCCTTCGATTTTCCTTCAAAAAATAACTCATTTCTATGTTTCCAAAGGTACCAAAGTATCCAGAGAAAATTTTTCCTAATATAATGAGGGATGTTCTGATTCTTATCTAAAGAAAGCAAGTAGGAGATATTAGCATATTTTGAGAACTTAGCAAAACCTTCTTCAGGGGTTGGGATCTCAGACAGTGCCCATACTTGTCTAGCAATTGAGCAATAGAAAAGAACATGATTAATAGATTCTTTTTCCTGTTCACAAAATTGACATCTCAGGTCTTTACTCAATCCTCTACTTTCCAGTCTGTCTGCAACAGCAATAGCTCCACTTAAGTCTCTCCAAATGAAGTTTTTAATTTTTGGAGGAGCATGTTGAGACCACACCTGGTTCTTTAGATCATTGATAGAGGGTTTCATTTCTGCTTCCGAGATCATATTCGGTTTAAGCACTTGACTTGCTAGAGTGTACCCTGTTTTTACTGAAAAATCTCCACTCTTAGTATATATCCAACTCCAAAAGTCTGATTTTGAAATCACTGGATTATTCTCTAAAATAATACCCACATCTGTGGGATAAAATAATTCCTCTAGTGAGCTTTGATTCCATTTTCTCGTGGACAAGTTAATTAGAGTAGCAACCTTCAAATCCAGATTAATGAAAATATTTTTCATTAAGGGAATTCTTCTTCTTCCATTCTCTAAGAGCCACGGATCAGCCCTCCTTGATCTTTCGTTAAACATAGCTTATCCCAACTTATCCAATGAATCTTTTCTTGTGTTCCATTGAGTTCCACCAAAAAGCAGACATTGCAGATGTAAGCTTTTGATAAGTTGTAATGGGAAGTTTAAAACATGTCATTGCATAAACAGGCAAAGCCAGAGCTACTGCTTTCAAAAGTATTTCCTTGCATCCTAAAGATAGAGTATGTTCAAACCATCCTGAGAGTCTAGATTTCAGCCGAACAAAAACATAGTCGAGTATATCCACCTTTGAGCCACTAAAGCATTCTGGAAGACCTAAGTAGGATCCTGCACCTCCTTCGTTGTGAATTCCAGTTAGTGACTTTATAGAGCTCTGAGTTTGCTGATCTACTTTAGAGCCATAAGTGATCGAAGATTTGTTAACATTGATTCGCTGACCAGACATATCACCATAAGATCGCAAGATACTTTGTAGGTTGTTAACTTGATAGATTGAAGCTTTACAGCTAAAAAGACTATCATCAACAAAAAAGAGATGATGGAGAGATGGTCCAGAATTATAAAACTTTATTCCTTGTATTGACCCTTCAGACTCAGCTCTATTCAACAAGTGAGTAAGACATTCAGTGCAAAGAACAAAGAGGAAGTGAGAAATAGGATCACTCTGTCTCAATTCTCTTTGAGGGTTGATCATGCCGTAAGATTGATCGTTTAGCAGAACATAATAAGTTACTGTGGAGACACAAAACATTATCTACTGAACCCATCTATGATGGAAGCCTAAAGCCAATAATAATCTTCGAAGATAAGTCCATTCTAATCTGTCAAAAGCTTTGGACATATCATATTTTATTGCCAAGTACTCAGAAGAAATTAAGGGATGAGTTCTTAACGCATGAACCATTTCATGGACGATTGAAATGTTGTCAGAAATTAGACGTTTAGAAACTAAAGCTGACTGTGTGGGGGATACTAATTCAAGTAAAAAGGGTTGCAGTCTTGAGGCTATAATCTTGGATATAATCTTATAAAGGACTGAACACAAACTAATTGGCCTAAGATCTGACATTAGATTGGAATTTCTGACTTTAGGGATTAGACAGAGCTGAGTGTAGTTCCATTTAGATGGGAAGGATCCAGTTGTAAAAAAACTCTGCACTTCCTCTGTAACCTGAGGACCAATGATTTCCAAATAATGTTGAAAGAACAAGCCTGTCATTTCATCTGCTCCCGGAGCCTTAGTGGGATTAATTGAAAAAACCGCTTTTTAATCTCTCCACTAGTCACTTACTTATCAAAATTTCATTCATCTGAGCAGAAACTTTAAGTTGAAAATCATGGAATAACCAATCAAAGCTGTATGGATTAGATGATTGGAATAATTCCTTGAAGTAATTGATAGCTACCTCTCCTTTTGAAGCCTCTGATTTTTGAATGTTACCATTAGTATCAATCAAGGTGTGAACTCTATTTCTTGATCTATTTGCTTGGACAGAGGCATGAAATTTTTTTGTATTACAGTCTCCTTCCTGTAGCCATTTTTCACGACTCTGCTGACTCAAATAAGTCTCTTCTTCTCTATAGGCTAAAATCAACTGATTCTTAAGACCATGAACGTGAGCAAGGGAAGGAAAGGAGGAAGATTGTTCCTGATCTAAAGCAAATTGAAGGTGATTAATCTTATCCAAGGAGTTGAGTTTGTTTTCCTTTTTCCAATTGCTTAAGGCCTTCCTGCATCTTCGAATCTTTTCCTGCAACTGATGAGATAGATGAAGAGTAATTGTTGAACCAAGCATGGGAGATAGCTTCATTAACCAGAGGCTTATTTAAAAGCCGTTTATCAAATCAGAAATTTCCTCTGTAAGGACTTCTTGAGAATAAAAGTTTGACTAAAACGGGTCTATGATCTGATCCTCTCTTTTCTAAGAATTTCTGATTGGAGGCTAGGAATAAGTGAAACCAGTTTTTATTCCCAAAGCATCTATCTAACTTGCTCTGGAACAATAAGTCATTTCTTTTGCCTCCCCAAGTGAAGCTATTACCAGAGGAGGGAAGTTCCATCATATCACAGGCTCTGAGCTTGTTCTCAAAGGGTAGGAAGGAGGCCTCGCTTCTTCTAGGTCCTCCTATTTTCTCTTAATTGTTCAGAATTTCATTGAAGTCTCCAACCATACTCCAACTTTCTTTTCGTGTTAGTCCAGTACGCATTAGTTTTTCCCAAACTAATGGCCAGGAAGTAAACATCGGATCTCCATATACACACGTGACAAAGAAATCTACTAAACCAAACTTAACATGGAGGTCTAGGAGGTTCTTATCGACAGAAAGAAATGTAATATCAACACTGCTTTTCCAAAAAGCCAAGCCTCCACTCTTTTCTATAGGGTTAATAGTAAACACTCTATCATATCCTAACCATTCCTGAATATCTACCAAGACATTACTGTTATTCATAGTCTCCATCAAAAACAAAATCTCACGGAAATGTTCTTTACGTATTTCCTTGAGGCGAGGAATTGTCAAGTCTTGGAACCATCCCAAACCTTGACAATTCTAGCTTAGAAGGCTCATTAGATTGTAGACGGTCCCTTTAGAGGGACCATCTTTTGATTTGTGTGCTTCCCTACTTTGTGAACCTTTTTTCCTTCTACTGAACCTTTCCTTTTACCCAACAAAGTGGTTCCTGAATCTAAGGTTAATTCAGAATTCATTGGAGGATAGAGTAGTGGAATACCTTTTTGTTTCGTGCTGGCTTGAGAGAGTTCTTCCTATACAAAGAATTTGCCTTTTCCGTTCCAGAAGTGCTAGCATCCGAGTTAAGAATATTGTAGACATATGATGAGTCCAAGGGAACTTCATAGAGATTTGCTGGTTCTGGAGGACCTTTTGAAGAGAGTAAAGGCAGGTCCGTTTTAAGTTCCAAGGTTTCTTCTTGAGTTCCAAGTTAAGCGTCTGATGGGTCTTCATACAGCATGGGTAAGGCTGGGATGCTAATCTTCCCAACTGGAGGAGCCGAGTCTTGCTCAGTTGGAAAAGTCAGTGTCGGAGAATTAAAAGAATCGAAGACGGCGGATTTATCATGAACTAAGTGCTTTATCTCTGTGCCCTAAAGTTCTTTATGTTTCTGAAGATACAGGGGGCACTTCTCTCGTTCATGTGTGAGTCGCTGGCAAAAGTAGCACCTCTTCTGAATCCTTTCATAATCGTAAAGAATTGTTATAGCTTCACCAGAGGGAAGAACTATCACTTTGGATCTTCGAAGCGATTTTGAAACATCAAAAAGAATCTCAGCTCGAACGAAGTCCTGGTTCTGAGAAATTGATGGATCATAGTCGAGTTGAAGACCTGGTCCTGCAAATTCTGTGAATACCTTGATTGCTTCTTTCGTGTGATGGTTAACCAGTATATTGCAAATTTGTACCCATATCGGAATTGATTGGAGATAAGCAAGTGGAGGTGTTTCTACCCACCTATCAAGGGCTATTGTCTACTGGTTGTACGTATGAACCCCATGGTGGAGTATCTTTTCCAAATCCTGTTCGTGCTTAAAGATGAATTGAAATTTGTCTTTCGAAAGAGCCGCTCCCCTAAAGCGATCATAGATTAGCCACTTCCTGGGCATATCCACAATATCCGAGACATTTTGACAATCAGGATTGAGAATTCGACCAATTAAACTTATCGAGTTTGTGTTCTTCGAAGAAAACTGAGGTAGATTCGGCAGATTAAATGGCTCATCAGCTTCTTCTAATGCTTTGATCATGTTATCAATCGAGGAAGACATATTGTGGGATTGCCGAATTGATTTTAGGGAGAATCGACAGATAGCAACAGGCTATGAAGAAGTTTGAAGAAAACATGATAGATAACGAGTAAGAACCCAGATTATAGTGAATAAGGATGTAAATATGTGAAAATCTAAGGAAAAAAAATTATTTTTCCAACAAGATATTTTTCTGAGTGGATAAGAGTCTCTATTGTATTGAAAGTATTCTGAGCCCAAAAAAGGAAAGTTTTTCTTTTATGTTTACAACATACGTGATGCGTAACTTACATACATACATAGTTATTAATAACTAACTGTGTTTAAACCTTATAAATAATTTTATTAGAAAACAGTTTATCATTACATGTCACAAACACGGAAGTGTACATAAATCCTTGAGCCATGCAAGGGAGACAACACATTAATTTAGTTGAAGTCTCGTGATAACATGGGTAGCCACGTGTTCACAGTCGGATACGTGCATGCAACGACTCCACCTAACACATCTTGTAAGAAAGCCTTACGTGGAACTCTTGACTTCCATAAACGAATAAGATTGAAATGAATCTAATTCGTTGTCCCCGATTTGTCTCTGTCTAAAGTCAGAGAGAATCAGAGATTCGTTAGAGAGTAAAATTGGTTTGCATTGGTCCACTTGAGAGTCTCTAAACCATCCCGAGGGTTTGGTGGACAGAGATTTAACATGCTCCAACCCTTTCTTATCCAATTTGTCCCCCCTCCCTCCCCTCTCTTGTACCTCTTTGATTAAGCCCTACCTCAAAGTTTTCACATGATTTGTTCTTGGAAGTGTCTCTCTCAATCTTTTTTGTTTTCATTTTAAAGAGAGGATTTGATATGAGACGACTAAAACGTGTACAAGAAAAGAAGGGAGAATGGGGATTAACACGATCGATGTATTTTTGGATTAGATACGTGAAGCTACCGAAACTTATATTTTCATTCAAGTCGACGTAAATGACGAGTCTTTCAAAACGTAGACATTATATATTAATTTCTTACGAAGATTTGTAAAATAGGTAGCCATAGTTCATTGCCAAAAAATACATTACTATAAGAAGATGATGTACGGTACCATGATTTCCATATTGAGTTTTTGCTTGATCCCAAGTTCATATATATTGTTTACCATAGACAAGTTATGTATATGTTTCTACTTCTATCATACATATCTTCAGTTGTTATTTTTGGGTCAAAACTTATGATTCAAGTAGCCATAATTCTTTAAAAACAATGCACGACATTTTGTTGACGAGGGTTATATAGAGTTTGATTGGCACAACTGATAGTAGAGTAGCAATATACATCATAAGATTAAGCGGTACGTTGGAGAAGTTATATAATCTTATAAATATAACACATTTATAAATATTAAATGACCATACTATGGTCTCGTGGGAATTCGATGTACCAGATTTTGACGAATTCAAGCCGTTAAATTTGTAACAGATTTTACTAAAACCATCGGTATGATAACGTAGCAATATTTTGTTCTATCGAACTATATACAGATTTATTGCATTAGGCATTAGGGCAATGTAGCTACACATTACGAAAATATCATTAGGAAAACATAGTGGAGGTATAACAATATTTTTTGACGAGCTACGGCGAAGGCTAAGTGGAGGTATAATAAGAGTTTGATTGGTAGCACAGTGAGTGACTATATATTCAATGACAAAAGTGTATTTAATTTTAATTTATTTAACATTTTTGAATTACATTTCAAAGAGTACCATTTATGTTAATAACCTTTATTTTTAACCCTTTTCAAAAAAACATTTATTTTTACAAAGAATGTCACTAATTTAAAGAACAAATTAGGAACTTCACTAAAAATAAACTTAAAAGTTAAAAAAATGGGAAATCGGGTCCGGTCAAAGGTATCTACATCCCATATTTTGGATCCTGTTTAACGCAAAAAAAAAAAAAAAAAAAAAAAAAAA